>NC_047149.1:6142532-6471461 GCF_009829125.3 Periophthalmus magnuspinnatus
TTTTTGGCAAAACTAAAATATATCATGTGAAGGACAAATTGGTAGTCGGCTATAGGGCTAAAATTTTGCCAAAAAAGAAGCACATTGCAACTTTTCTGACTTGACTATTGTGATTTGATTTGCAATTAATAACAGTATATCGGTTATCTGCGTTATTGTTGAGAGGATTTTCCCCGATATCAGTATCAACCTGATATCGATATTGAAAATTTTGCTGATATTTGGTGCTGATATTTTTTCTGCCCTGGTCTCTGTGTCATTGTGTCATTCCCAGTTTGTCCTCCGTGCATTAGATTTGTCTTTTTGAACAGATTAAATGAGTGAAAATATGAATTCATTGCCCACATAAATACATTTTGGTATTATTTTTACAAAAGCGATAAGTTAATTTGTAAACTTCACTATAAATTTGGTCTTTACTCTAAATTTTACCAACTTAATAACGACGCAGATATTGTATCAGCTCAAAAAAAAAAAAATCCATATCTGACCCTATTTGTGATTTGTTTAAAATGTAGGATTCTGTCCAGAGAGCACATTATAAACAAGCTCAGCAGCATTAACATTTGAGAGAAGCCTGAAATCTGAACCGATAAACTAATACAAGAACCCCAGGCAATTCAGAACAGGTTTGTAGAGGTCTAAACTACAGGTACAAGGTATTTCTATAAAACTAATTGAAGTCTTTGTGATTTGATAATGATTTTGATTTGATCATGAATCTGATATACTGTATTATTCTCCCATTAATTGCACAGACAGATAAGGTAGCCTGAATTGTCCTCTGCACTCGACCCATCCTTCAGTGCAGGTAGGGCAACTAGTCAGGAGCAGTGGCTGTTAAAAAAGGACTTACAATGACCTATAAAAAATGAATGTGACAGCGACTACTCTATCCCTGCACATCGCTCTCCTTGTAGTTAAGGTCCAAAATCCAAAGATAAGTTCTAGTTATCACAATTCAGCACAAAACAAACAAAACACAAGAAGATAAATCCATAAAAATAAGCTACCACAAGCAGACTGTTGGCTGCCATATTGCACCAAATCTTCCACCAATTACATACATATACAAATGAATTAATATGAAGTATTGCCCATGAATCTAAAGCCAGTATGCAATAACTGATAACTGACACTAGAGATTGACCAATATGGGTTTTTCCATGGCTGATTGTTTAGTATCGAGAGAAGCCGATGGTCCATAAATTTGCAATATGTTTGGGCCAACTTATAAGGCCGATTTTGATATTTTTCTCCAAATTATGTCATTTAGATGCCCACAACCCACCCACAGCCCTTTTTACCACAAACCTACAAGAGAGCTGTGTCGTCACGCTGGTCAGCCAAGAGATTTAAAGCCATGGGCGATTTAAGAAGATTTAAGGCCTATAGAGTTCAAGTTAATGGGGGAACAGCTCTACAGAGCAACTGCCACCCTGAAGCAATTTTGAAAAGCTACAAAATGATCCAATTACTAATATAAACACCAAATCCCAAACTTGATCTAAACCAGAGTAACACCAAGACTACAATAAGGTTCTGTTTCTCGTTATATAAATCTGCACAGGTACTAGTATAGAGCCTTGTGGGACGCCAAGGCTAAAAGTGTAGCTGTTATAAATTCTGTGCTTTTATCCTTTTAAACAGTTGTGATGTTTTCTCCTAAACTATAAAATAACATTGGAAATCATTACGTGGAATCAGTCGGCCATTTCAGTGCTGTGGTCAGTTGTCAGAGGGAGTTGGACAAATGGTCATCAGAAAATATGAAGTCCGATGAACCAGAAATGCTGAGACAACACAATCACCAGTGGGCCATTATTTGTAGAGATTCTTAAACAGTTGGGTAAGCAGTTGTCCGCACAATGTCCCATGTGTTTTCAGTTTTCATACTTGGTGGTGCTCTTTTTCTCTTGGAACAGTGTTGGGTTTCTGTTGACATTCACTCTGGATTGTGGTGGCCTATTTTAGGATAAAACACTAATACTGTCAATTTTAACAAACCTTCAAAACCTGGAAAACGTCACTATAAGTAAAATTGAGAGGAAATGAACATTGCTAGTAAGATCTGTATTAATATATATTTTGACTAAACAACTAAAACTGGGACAATTGCGGAAGTAGGAGATGATTTAAAGTCCTTATTTTGCAACGTATTTGAGTAAAATTTGTCTTGCCCCAATACAGATATATTGTATAAGCAGCTTTTTAGGTCAAAATATGTCCACTTTGTGTTGTATTCATTTAATTTTAATTTTTTCATCCATCCATCCATCCATTTTCTTCCGCTTATCCGGGGCCGGGTCGTGGGGGCAGCAGTCTAAGCAGGGACTCCCAGACTTCCCTCACCCCGGACACGTCCTCCAGCTCCTCCGGTGGGACCCCAAGGCGTTCCCAGGCCAGCCGAGAGACATAGTCCCTCCAGCGTGTCCTGGGTCTTCCCCGGGGCCTCCTCCCGGTGGGACATGCCCAGAACACCTCCCTAGGGAGGCGTCCAGGAGGCATCCTGAGCAGATGCCCGAGCCACCTCAGCTGGTTCCTCTCAACGTGTAGGAGCAGCGGCTCTACTCCGAGCTCCTCCCGTGTGACCGAGCTCCTCACCCTATCCCTAAGGGTGCGCCCGGCCACTCTGCGGAGGAAGCCCATTTCAGCCGCTTGTATCCGCGATCTTGTCCTTTCGGTCATTACCCAAAGCTCATGACCATAGGTGAGGGTAGGAACGTAGATTGACCGGTAAATCGAGAGCTTCGCCTTCCGGCTCAGCTCCTTCTTTACCACAACGGACCGATACAGCGACCGCATCACTGCAGACGCTGCACCGATCCGCCTGTCAATCTCACGCTCCATCCTTCCCTCACTCGTGAACAAGACCCCGAGATACTTGAACTCCTCCACTTGGGGCAGAGACTCACCACCCACCCGGAGAGAGCAAACCACCTTTTTCCGGTCGAGAACCATGGCCTCGGATTTGGAGGAGCTGATTCTCATCCCAGCCGCTTCACACTCGGCTGCAAACCGCCCCAGTGCCTGCTGCAGGTCCTGGCTCGAAGAAGCCATCAGGACAACATCATCTGCAAACAGCAGAGATGAAATCCTGTGGTTCCCAAACCAGGCCCCCTCCGGCCCCTGACTGCGCCTAGAAATTCTGTCCATAAATATAATGAACAGAACCGGTGACAAAGGGCAGCCCTGGCGGAGTCCAACATGCACTGGGAACAGGTCTGACTTACTGCCGGCAATGCGAACACAGCTCCTGCTCCGGTCATACAGGGACCGGACAGCCCTTAGCAAAGAGCCCCGGACCCCATACTCCCAGAGCACCCCCCAAAGGACACCACGAGGGACACGGTCGAATGCCTTCTCCAGATCCACAAAACACATGTGGACTGGTTGGGCATACTCCCATGAGCCCTCGAGGACCCGATGGAGAGTATAGAGCTGGTCCAGTGTTCCACGACCAGGACGAAAACCACACTGCTCTTCCTGAATCCGAGGTTCGACTATCGGTCGGATTCTCCTCTCCAGCACCCTGGAATAGACCTTACCGGGAAGGCTGAGGAGTGTGATTCCCCTGTAATTGGAACACACCCTCCGGTCCCCCTTTTTATACAGAGGGACCACCACCCCGGTCTGCCATTCCACAGGTACTGTCCCCGACCGCCACGCGATGTTGCAGAGACGTGTCAGCCAAGACAGTCCCACAACATCCAGAGACCTGAGGTACTCAGGACGGATCTCATCCACCCCCGGAGCCTTGCCACCGAGGAGCTTGCCAACCACCTCAGTGACTTCAGCCAGGGTGATGGACGAGTCCGCCTCCGGGTCCCCAGTTTCTGCTTCCTCCTCGGAAGACGTGACAGTGGGATTGAGGAGATCCTCAAAGTATTCCTTCCACCGCCCGACAACATCCCCAGTCGAGGTCAGCAGCTCTCCACCCGCACTGTAAACAGTGTTGGTGAAGCACTGCTTTCCCCTCCTGAGGCGTCGGACGGTTTGCCAGAATCTCTTTGAGGCCGTCCGATAGTCCTCCTCCATGGCCTCCCCGAACTCCTCCCAACCCCGAGTTTTTGCCTCTGTGACTGCCCGAGCCGCGGCACGCTTGGCCTGCCGGTACTCATCAGCTGCCTCAGGAGTCCCACGAGCCAACAAGGCTCGATAGGACTCCTTCTTCAGCTTGACGGCATCCCTTACTTCCGGTGTCCACCACCGGGTTCGGGGATTGCCGCCGCGACAAGCACCACAGACCTTACGACCACAGCTACGAGCAGCCGCATCAACAATAGAGGTGGAGAACATGGCCCACTCGGAGTCCATGTCTCCAACCTCCCCCGGGATCAGGGAGAAGCTCTCCCGGAGGCGGGAGTTGAAGACCCCCCTGACAGAGGGCTCCGCCAGACGTTCCCAGCAGACCCTCACAATACGCTTGGGCCTGCCAGGTCTGTCCGGCTTCCTCCTCCGCCAGCGGATCCAACTCACCACCAGGTGGTGATCAGTTGACAGCTCAGCCCCTCTCTTCACCCGAGTGTCCAAGACACGCGGTCGGAGGTCAGATGACACGACAACAAAGTCGATCATCGACCTCCGACCTAGAGTGTCCTGGTGCCATGTGCACCGATGGACACCCTTGTGCTCGAACATGGTGTTTGTTATGGACAAGCTGTGACTAGCACAGAAGTCCAATAACAAAACACCGCTCGGGTTCAGATCGGGGAGGCCGTTCCTCCCAATCACGCCCCTCCAAGTGTCACTGTCGTTACCCACATGGGCGTTGAAGTCCCCCAGGAGAACAACGGAGTCCCCGGTTGGTGCACTGTCTAGTACCCCTCCCAGGGACTCCAAGAAGGCCGGGTACTCTGCACTGCTGTTTGGCCCGTAGGCCGACACAACAGTGAGAGACCTGTCCCCGACCCGAAGGCGCAGGGACGCGACCCTCTCGTTCACCGGAGTGAACCCCAACACGCAGTGGCTGAGCTGTGGGGCAATGAGCAAGCCCACACCAGCTCGCCGCCGCTCCCCGCGGGCAACGCCAGAGAAATGGAGAGTCCAACCCCTCTCAAGAAGATGGGTTCCAGAGCCCAAGCTGTGCGTGGAGGTGAGGCCGACTATATCTAGCCGGTAACGCTCAACCTCCCGCACAAGCTCAGGCTCCTTCCCCCCCAGCGAGGTGACATTCCATGTCCCCAGAGCTAGTCTCCATGTCCGGAGATCCGGTCGTCGAGGTCCCCGCCTTCGACTGCTACCCGGATCTCTCCGCACCCGCCCCTCATGGCTCCTCCCGCAGGTGGTGGGTCCACGGGAGGACGGCCCCACGTCGTTTCTTCGGGCTGGGCCCGACCGGGCCCCGTGGGGAAAGGCCCGGCCACCAGGCGCTCGCTGCCGAGCACCCACCCCAGGCCTGGCTCCAGGGTGGGGCCCCGGTAACGCCAGTCCGGGCGACGTAAACTGCCTTGTTGTATTTTTCTTCATGAAGGGCTTCTTCAGAAGCCCTAATTTTTTCATTTTCATTTAATTTCATTTTTTTTTTTTTTTGTATTTAATTTTTATTTTTTTATTATTATTTAATTTTGTTTTATTGTTCGATAATCAGGAAGAGCGCATTGGCATGGTAGCTGTTGTTAGCTTTACTGACACAACTCTTCTCTGGTCTCTGAAAGTTGTAGAAAGCACTTATAAACACATCACGGTGAATAATTAGGACCAGTGCAAACTATTTGAAATTGTAAAACTAGTTGTGTTTTTCATGTTTTTAAGACAGTAAAAATGAGGTACATCGAGGGTATTACCTTTACGCTTATCAGTCAGTTAATGTAATGAAACATAACAAGTTAGACCTTTTCTTAAAATATGCTATGCTTTAAATGAAATAAGACATCTTTAAAAGCACAGACACTTTTATGAAGCTGGGAGAATAGGGGTTGCCCTGTTCGAGCTCGGTTGACGCAATAACACTGTAAAAAATGCAAGACTCTGACTCACTATCAAACATTTATGCAGTGAACATTTTTATAAGCACATGTTACATAAGCCCGTTTTTGTCTTTGTGTTTCTTATTTCAGTCTTCGAAGTGCAGGTTAGGACTGAATGATTTGTTGAAAATGTCAAATTTTTGTGACAAACATTGCGCTTTGATTTGCAATTTTTGTTTTAATGAAAGGGTTTTGTTCAGAGTTCACATTTTAAATGTGTCTAGAAGCATTCACAAAAAGACTGAAATATGGATTGACAGACTAATACAAGAGTCACATTTTTGACATGTTTGTACAGCTTTAAACTACAGGATTAGCAGCTTTTATGCAAGGCAAATATCTTGTTGTTTATGGTGGAAATTATGGTACTTCAAAAATTGCAGCCTTTGCCATTTCCTTTCGTCATTAAAAACATACCGGGATTATCTGCAGCTAGTCTCCATGGAACATGCAGCACTTGCTCTGGGTGGCCAGAGCACCCAAATATGTTTGACTTAGTATCATCTCTCCTTAAACAAAAACCAACATGATGAAACATATTGCAATGTCTTAGCTAAAAGCTTCTGCCCAGACAGGATGCGTAAACATACACATCAAATAAATATTGGTAAATTATGTAATAAAGAAAATAACAGTGATTAAAATAATAATACAATTAATAATGAAACAATGATAAACATAATAACTAAAATTATTATAATTTTAAAAAGGTCTAGGTAATAATGCAGGTTTACTCAAGCTCACAAGAGTCAATTTTATGTAATATGGGACCTTTAATCTAGCAGCTCTAGTGCAGATATATGTGAATGGTCTGTGTAGGGCATTAAAGTTGCAAGGGCAACTAATTATGTGACACTAATTATGGTTCAAAACAATGGCTGAAAAAGATCTGAGAAGAGAGAGAGAGTGAGAGAGAAGAGAGAAAGAGAAGAGAGAGAATTAGTGTATCCATGAGCTGTCTTTTTAAGGCTAAACTCAGGGCTCATCAGAGAAGGACAGTAATGCAAGATTAACTGTTTATACAAATAGTTTGAATTAGTAGTTGTTTAAATAGTCTTTATGGTAATTCAGTTGTATAGACTTTATAGTGTTTGCATTGGTAATATGTGCTTCATGTAATTGTTGTAATGGTGGTTTACGTTCTTGAATGTGTTAAATATGTGTAAAATATGACGAGCATTGCCATTGTGATTAGATTTACGATTTATGTTTTAATAATAGAACCATGTTCAAAGTTCACATTTTAAATGCATCCAGAAGAACTAACAAAAAGACTGAAATATGAACCGACAAACTACTGCAAGAATCACATTTCAAAACATGTTTGTACAGGGGTAGCTGTTTTTATGCAGAATAATCTTGTTGTTTGTGGAGAAAATGATGTTACTCCAAAAGTTGCAGCCTTTGTGTCCCTTCAAATTGCAGTTTTGATTAGAGTGCTATTTATCTTGCAGCCCTAGTTACGATGCAACATTCCTTGGAAGCAGTGGTGCACAATAATATCAGATACAGTAATTATCGGCCAATAATGGCATTTATAATGTTAAACCGATAATTCTGATAATAAACATTCTTCACTGATAATTTAATCAGATGATTAGAAGCCCAATATTCACAGATTCAGCCGGTTTTACTCCAAGGTTTTCTACGTTCAGGGAACTCACTCTGAGAAAACACACGGGTCACACAGACACATTTCACTAAACAATGCAGAGGAACTGTACAGGACTGTCTGTGTCTGCCTCTCTCCGCTAACTTTATATTCACAGTCACAGTTCACAATACACAGCTTTGAGCTTGTGTCACTCAGGATCTAATGTCTATGCACGACAAGCTTGATATTCCATATGTATCGAACCATACCATAAGGTCATTCACTTTCCCCTGACGTTTAGTGCAAACGGTGCATATGATATTATTCATGTGCACAATACACTTACTGGAATTTGCCACTGTAGCAAACCACAGCTTGCACTCATTTATCAGTTTATTTTCAATGTGAGAACATTTTTCTCTCATTCTTTTATGAAATAATTCAAGGCTTTTTACAATTGGTTTGATTTTTTTTTAAATCAACTCAACAGTGGTGCTATGGTTGTCTAATTAATAGTTGCCCTTGTGAACCTTCTCTTCTTTTAAAGTTATTATTTGATCATTAAAGCAGGGCTCAGGCATGCTGCCTGCGTGTTTGCACTTCAGAGGTTCTGGCTCTCAAGTGGAAAATGTGGTATTTTCATGTTTGTCCTTATGAAAAAAAGACTTAGTTCAATTAGAGTTTTGTCAGATTAGATACGAAGATTAGTGCAAGAGTTGTTTTACAGTAACGGAAAAATCAATTGTTCATACTGGCAACTTGAAATTTAATTTGAGTGAGATGGAAAGGTATACAACTTTTCTGTTAGAGGGTCTGAAAACTGCTTATCTCTATGAGTTTTTGGTGTCCCAAACTATTTTATACATGGTACTTTATTTATTTTTATTACACATGTTTTAATCGACACCAGAACAACCTAGAACATGCATTTTTACCTGTAATTTGGTCCAGCAGCACCTATGGTGAATGTCTTGGGTCCTGGACTGTCCAGAGGAAACCCACACAGACATGGGAACCACACAAACTACTACACAGAAAGGTGTCTCACCTCACAGCATGTACCCTCATGCTGTGAGGTGAGAGCGCCACTTAGCCACTGTGCCACCTAGTGGAGAGAGTGTACAAAGACGTTCAACAAACTTGGAGCCAGGAAGCAAACTCACAACTGGCACAGAGTCAAGTATATGTCCTGCAACAAAGTTTGTTCCTTTTGACATATTGGTCTATTCACTTATAGTGTGTGTGTTTGTGTGTGAATAATTTTATTTGTGCATTATAATGGTTATGTTTCAGAGTCCCTGTATGCTCTTTACAGTAAGTTGCAGACACTTGCCCCCTCACTGTACCCAGAGGACTGTAGGACCAGTGTCATATGTCTCTTGACAATAGTCTTTGTTGTGAGGCCTTCCCCGCCTCCTCCTCCACCAAAACAGGTGCCTCTGCCTCCTCTGCAGCTCTCCATCCTCCAAAGTACCAATACTACTCAACTGTCTGGACCTACTACTACTGCGACTGCTACAACTACAGCTACAACTACTGATAACTACTGATACTGCTGCTTGAGACTATGGGAATACAGAACACTTCATAAAAGGAGAACTTTTATGATTTGGATTATTATCGATCTGACCAGTTCTGATATACTTTGGTATGTATGTATATATGAATCACTAAGTACTGCCTGAGTTTTAATTTAAATATATGCATTTTATACTTATCCTGGAGTCCTGGTTCAATGATGAAACTTTAAAATCGCCATGTGACAATATTGAAATGTGATGTCACGTTTTATCTTGGCTAAAATAATTATGATTTAAGATGATGTCACAATAACTATAAAATTCAGATTAATGTATTGTTACGGATAATATTTAAACAGCTGTTATGGGATTGTACTTTGTTTTAAATAAAAACAATAATCTAGAATAGAAGATTGTGATTAAATTTGTTTTGTCTGCACAATCTGGTGACATAAGGATGACTACAAGAAAATGTGGCACAAACAATTAGTGTCTTACTTTTTATCACATTTAGCGATATTATTGTTTGTATCGTCCCATTTTTACTTTAAATTTATTTGGTAGAAGAAGGTCCACGAAGGTATTGGACAACTGTCACGACACACTGCTGTTCTCTTGAATTGTATTGAATTGAAGAAAAATCTTTACAACCTAAGAGTTATTTATTCTGGCACTGAAAATAGAAATGACCGTAATGCAAACAAATAGCTTCCTACTTTATGAAGGGAAAAAGTAAAAGTTTTATTATTGATGAGTGAGTCAATCATACTAAGAAGAATTGGTCTTTTTAATGTTGATCATTATTATTACTAATGGCACTGATGGTGTTGTTATTAATTAATTACAGCAACATTGTTTTTCAAGATTAGGCTCTTGATACTCAATACTTGATATACTTAATAATGTATAAGAAAAAAGGCATTGCTTTTGGGCTGCACGATTTTGGAAAAAAGTCTAATTGCAATTTTCAAGTATTACAATTGAGATTATATTTACCACATGTTTAAAATTTAAGTTTATGTCACATTAATAATAGATTTTATAGTAGATTTTATAATTGTGTCAAATCAAAGTGCAATTTCGATTTGTGTGTCATATATTGCAGCTCTAGCTTACATGGTTACAGGTAAATCAATATCAGTTTGTCTGTCCCTGAGGGGCAGTTTAAGCACATAGAGCAGTAAAATACAATAATAATAGAAAAGCTTAAACAAAAGTCTCAGTGCAGCTCAGCAGGTAACACTAGGGTCATCAGATCCAGGGTCAGAGCAGTTTATGGAGTGACAACCCTCAGGACAAAAGTGTCCCTCCTCTGTGTCCATTGTGTCCTACAGCATTGCAGCAGCCTCGAGGGGGAGCCAGGGGAACTCTGGACACACGACAGGGCACACAACACTCTTCTACTTTGATCCTATATTGTCCTTGATGTCCTATGTCCTAGTATTATAATGTGTACGGACGCACCGTTCCAGCTTTTTCAGTCCTGATATTGATAATTTCACTTAAAGTATCTTCCAATACCGATATCAGCCAATAGCAATGTGGAACGGAAAATAGTGTATATTTCTTTAAAACACAGTTAACTTATAACACAAGAGATCCAATTGTGTTATGTAACTGTTAATTATTTTTCAAATAACTACTGAACAGCATTGTGTGAATAAAAGTTCAAACATAATGAGACGGCCAAAATCAGCCTGTAAATAGTCCTATTAAATTAAAGGTACCAACCATGATATCGGCTTAACCGATCCAGCCAATCTTTGGCACCAATATTCGATACGAGTATTTGTATCAATGCATTCAGACATGTGTGTGGCATGGATTACAACACTGATAAAAGAGCATATAAACTGATTGTGAAGTTGTTGGTTCACATTGTTACCATCCAGCTGATTTCTATTCTTCCAGCGGCATTTTGCCGTACAGTCTGAACACCCTTGGCACTCGCCGTCAAACCTAATCTCTCCAACAATCTTTCCTTCTGGCTGCTTTTCTTGTACATGAAAGTCATCCCATATTTTTCAGAATGATCACATCTTAACCCAACTTCCCAACTTGATATCTCTGGAAAATAAATGTCCCTCGCTCCATAGCTTCCTTGTCCTGTCTGTATACCCTCACAAATTGGACGGTTGCGCTATTTTGTTAATAATTGATGCTACTTATTTGTTGCGCTGCAGATGGCTATGGAAAGTGTGAGGATATCTGAGCCAATAGTCTGAATGTGAGCGTCACTGGATACTGTTGTTTCGTGATTGAGGGTCTTAAAATGTGGCGATAGCGTTTGTCACCGGCTACATGCAGCGCTGTGGTGTAGGGTTGCATTTTGATTAGCTTTTTCCACTTCTGGTTTGGCGTTGTGTCACTGGCAGTATGAGCAGAATTTTCTGTATAAAAATAGCATATTTTTACAAAGGTGAAATGTTAATTTGTGATCTTTTCTTCAAGTTTAGATACATTTTTGGGCCTTACTATGGATTCTAAAAGCTAAATATTGGTATCGGTATCTGTATCAGTTAAAAAAAAAAAAAAAAATCCATAATTCTTCCCCAATTACAGAAATAATGTTAAAAAAAATAAAATAAATAAATAAATAATAAAATTCTATATCAATATTACAGTACAAATATACCATGTAAATAGTGCTGCTGTTTCAAATTAAGGATAAATAGAACTAAAATATTGATTATAAAAGTGTGCCTGTTCACAGAGGCCTGAAGGTGTAAATGAAGAACAACATTAAAAAGTTCTCTGTGTGATGAAGGATATTTTAGTGTTGAATAGATCTGGATGAGTCTGGGGGACTCTAAAAACATGGAGGAGCACTTAATGTTATATAGATCTGTCGAGGGCTATCAAATGACTATCAAAAAATTGCAAATGAGGTTTTGGATAACATCTTTTAAATCAAGTTAGAAAGAGATGCGATACCAGGCAATCGGATACTGAATAAACAAACAGCATACTTTACATGTGTGTGAAGTGTGGGTGTATCAGTAGATAGTAGTTAATCCAGTGCACGCCTGATCCACATTGATTACTCTGTTACTGATGAGGCTTATTTCTTTCCTACAGAGCGGGGAAAGGAGTGTTCTCAGCCATGAAACTCAGCAAGATCAGGAGCCCTCGGGAAGACCACAGGAGAGGTACGGAAATCACTCCCAGTGCAACATTTTTCCTCAAGACACAAGCATTTCAGGAACGGTGGTAAGATAAATAGTAGTGGACTTGTTTCTACAGTATACTGAGATGTTTAAAACACAAAAAAGCCAAGACGTCTATGACTTCTATTGGCGTTTAAGTGTAAAAATGTATCCTGGTTTATGCTTTATATTTCTGCTGATTATCAAATAGCTTAGGGTGCAGTTCTTCAGGTAATGTAATATCCGCTGTAAATAACAAAATATCCCTGTGTCTCCATGGAGTTTTTCTTTTCTCTAAAAGCTGCTAACTCTACTGATTCTTTGTAGCTGATGTCATCAACATTTCCTGGGGGTGTGATCTTAACTGTAGGCACTGCTCTGTCTGAGGCTTTGTGAGACTTTAATCTGAGCTTTATTTGAACACAGTCTGACCAGAATGAACTGACTTAGTTGGAACTACAACGAGCGAGATGATTTTTACTATTAAACAAGTCTCTCTCAAATAACATTACAGTCACAAGCTAGGTAGCATTAGTCAACAGTGTTTCAGTTAGTTTCTCTTACAGTACCTTTTTGTTGAAAGTCACCTAAATATGAACATGAACACTGGAATTCATTACGGGCTCCTGAAAATGTGTTTAAAATGTCTTAAACCTTTTTACCAGAGTGATGTCACTGCAAAGTATTAATTGTTACCATCTCTGCTACCATGTCCTGAATTGCATAGGTTAGTTAAGCAGTTAATATTCCACTATAGTCCTCTCAAATGTTAATGCTCTTGGACAGCCTTAAATTGTGCACTGTGTATAGAATCTTGATTAAGTGAGTAAAAAAGTGCATTATCTCTTAACAAGTTCACTACATTGGACTGGGAAATTGTAAAGACAGTGTCCAGATGTGAGTTTGGGGAACAACATCTGGTCCCTTGTCCATTCCCAGCCCATTTACATCAGTATTCTGATCAACCTTCTGATAAATCGTAAACTACACAGTCTGCACTGACATGTTTTCAATATGGTGTTAATTTCTTCTTTGAACTACCATATATGCCAGTACTTTGTGCTGATACAGTGAGAATCTTGCTGTGACTGGCGGCAAAGACCTTGTCAGGAAAATATTACATTACGTTCCTGGGAGATTTTTGCCGACTGGTCTTGCCTCTCCCTTTTAACTTAATAATCCATTTCAATGGCTGCTACTTCTATTCATGATTTTAAAATGTATTCAATTTATACACAAATTGAATATGATTTTAACATTATAAACCATGAAATTTCATCATTTTGAAGTCCAGAAAGCGCTTGGAGACATGTTCTTTCATGGCTGGTGGTTGGCAGTTTTCCTCTGAGCTGACAGCAGAATGGATGCTTAGGGGTGACTATATGGTAATGAGTTGGCTACTACTACTGCCATAGGACCAAACTTTGTGCTGACACAGTGAGAATCTTGCTATGACAGTCTAAGATGATGAAGACTTTGTCAGGACTTTATTACATTACATACCTGGGAGATTTTTGTCTTTTAGTCTTAACTCCTCCATTTTATCTAATAATTGATCTTATAATCATGATTTAAAGAACTCATACTCTGCAGAGTTCACTCTGAGTTCATGTTATAACTTTACTCGCTCATGAAAAACATACCTGGAGTTGTACTTAGCATAGTTCAGGCTGAAGTCAGTAATACTTAGAAAACATGAGCCTTAGAAAATATGCAGTTTGAATTTTCGCAGGATTGTTGCATCACAAGTATAAACCACAGGTACAAAGCAGTTTTGAAACTGATAAATCATCGCCAGACTTGTTCAAAACAACTGTGCCAACAAATCACGGAGCATGTTCTTTATTTGCCGTTGTCGTAAATTCCCTGTCAGTCAAGGGAACTAGATTCTAGTACAAAGAGCGCCCAAGATGGAAATGAATGCCTGGTTTGATATACGGTCATTTCAAGTTCTAAAACATGAGATGATAAAGCTAAAGAGCATATTTAAAGGCCAATAAGAATACAAACAATGCACATTATGGGTTTTTTAACTGTATAAACCATGAAGTTCCATAATTTTAAGTCTTGAAAGTGCTCCAAGACATGTACTCTCTTGGATGGCTGTTTTCCTCTGAGTGAAACTAAGCTGGCAGCAGAGAGGAGGCTTAGGGGTGCCCTACATGCTAATGAGTTGTGATGGTGTGTTTCAGATGAGCCTGCAGTGCTGGACATGATGGATGACTTGGACAGGAAGGCCATGAGGATCGCCGGGAGCCTGGAGCCTGATACTGTGTCTCTGGCATCAGTCACTGCGGTAACCACCAACGTCTCCAACAAGAGGTGTGCTGCCTAACCAAACTGTCACGTCATATGTCGTACTTCATAGAAATGAGCACTATGTTTTGGGTAAAGTTAAGATCAAGACTAAAAAGCATCTATCATGTTTGATTGGCAGAGTATTGCAGCCTGTAAGACTCTGTCCAATTCTCCGCCCTCCGCTGTCCAGTGCTCCCACACAACAATTCTCCATAAATATACAAATGCATGATACAAAACTGTACACAGTGCAGTTGTTTCATTAGCGGGATTCACGCTGATTGTGTTGTTAATATGTTGTTTTCAGCAAATACAGCATTTTCAAAACAATAATAGGCACCATGGTTACCTAAATATGTTATGTGTTAACAGCTAATACCCCTTAGAAGTAAAATAACCCCTTTTAAAGTTTCTCATAAACATGATCCTTTTAGTGAATGTGCTCAAATCAAATATTTGGGTTTGTTGATAACAAAATATGCGGATGATTTACTAATGAATAATGAACATGTTTTTCAGGTCAAAGCCAGATATCAAGATGGAGCCCGGCTCAGGGCGACCAGTGGACTACCAGGTTGGTGAGCTTTCTTTCAGTCAAGTCAGTTTGATTTCACAGTGTGCAGTGCCCTAGTTTTGTGGCCTCATTAATAGGAAACAGTGAGTACACATTCAGAGCAGAATAAGTCGACAGGATGGCTGTAGAATTTTCTTCTCCTTGTTTCCAAAGCACTAATTAATCCTTTGGGACGCTCCTCCTGAATACAGTTTGTCCATCACATACTGCACTACTGTGGCCTGGGGAAATACCTCGCTTACTTCACAGGCCTAAATCTGTCTGCTGCACCCAGCCAATAAGAGGGGCTCAGAGCAGGGGCTCATGGTGAACTGCATCATGCTGCAGATATGTATGTTAGAGTGCAAGACAATATCAGAAAATATGTGATGATCTTTTTGATCTTAGACAAATTACTATTAGACAAATGAAAATAAATAACTAAGACAGCCATAGTTCACATTTTCATACAAGTCAAGGAGGTGAAGTGTCTTGCCTAAGGACAGATATATATATATATATATATATATATATATATATATATATATATATATATATATATATATATATATATATATATATATATATATATATATATATATATATATATATATATATATATATATATATATATATATATATATATATATATTCTTTTTTTGAATGATGATTTGATATTTACCTCCCTTCAGATCAGCATCACAATCATTGAAGCCCGGCAGCTGATCGGACTGAACATGGACCCCGTGGTGTGTGTGGATATTGGGGACGAGAAGAAGTACACATCTATGAAGGAGTCCACCAACTGTCCATACTACAACGAGGCAAGTCCAATATATGTACCATACTTGTACTAGTGTCACGAAGCCTTCTCTGCTATTTCACTATTTTATAAAGCATTTGTTTTGTGGACCACTGCAACATCAGAGAATCTATGATTATATAGAATTATGGAATTAAAGTGGGACGAAACACCTAAACTCCACCGACACCTGTATTGCACATCGAGCTGCTAAACTGGGCAGTACCTGAAGGACTAAAGGGGAGATTGAGGGGAGAGGAGGGGCGGGGTCTGGACAAATGAGTAACATATGAGCTTTGGAGTACTTTAAAATTCCAAGTTGTTCGGGGGCTACCAGCTCAATAAAATAAATTACACAGCTGAATGCAAACCAAATGATATAAAGTTCAACATAGTAACAGTAACAAGGGTTGATGGTTCAGTTCTCTTCTTAAATAAAGAGTTTGATCGTACATGGCTGTATATACATGAAAAATACTTGAAAATGGGTCACAAAAATACATAAGTGATGACCATAGACAGACTAGCTAAAACTGTATGCACTTTGCTTATACATTATTGAGCGTATAGATTCATATTTAAATATAGCCTTTGCAAAAATGGCCAGTACATTCACTGTAAAAATCTTGGACATATGTTCTTGTCTCTGCCAGTTTGTTGGTATAGACTTGTGGGCTTCACGCGGTGCTGTGCCTGTGGAGTGCCCCCTGTGGTGTGGTGAGGAAGTGACAGTCTCATATTGATTCTTGTGTCTGGAGCCGACACAAAGTCTGATGTCTTGTCTGTCTGACGGAGATGGTATGAGACTGTGTGCTTCAATTTAAAATTTTAATTAGTAACTAGAAACAAGAGCTACATACATCCTAGTGTGGCAAAGTAACCTACTTTCTTTTTTTTTTTTTTTTTTTTTTGGGGGGGGGGGGGGGGGGGGTAAACCATGCATGCATTTCTGTTTTATGGTTGTAGAAAGAAGAATTGATATAACTGATACTGAAAAAGTCATATTCACAGAAATGAACCTTTCAACAGACATGAACCTTTTCTGAATAGTTTTAGCATGATTTTGAGCTGTATCAGAACAAGTATAAGACACATAGACACAGATATAAGGCTACATGGTAATATAATATAAGTACTACAATTTAATATTGAAATTTACATTCTGTTGTGTAAATTAAAAGGTATTTAGTATCAGCTGTATTTGTGAAAACACTAATATAAAGTGAGCAGTAGTAGTAGTTGCAGTAGTAGTATACCACTCTAAACTATAAAACAAAAAATAAACGTACATTTTTTTGCACCAGTGCCTTTCACATATAGTTCTAGACACCAACACGCCAATCTGAAGTGTCTTGCCTTAGGACACAACAGTATGGAATTTCCAGTAGGGGATCAGCCCATCAACCTTTGTGTTAATGAACAAGTGTGTCCACT
The DNA here is from genome assembly GCF_009829125.3 of Periophthalmus magnuspinnatus. NCBI lineage: Eukaryota > Metazoa > Chordata > Actinopteri > Gobiiformes > Gobiidae > Periophthalmus > Periophthalmus magnuspinnatus. The sequence continues at coordinate 6,159,849 of NC_047149.1, forward strand.
GTCTGAGCTACTGCCAACAAATTCGCTCTAATTTATACTTAACACTTGTGTGATATCATTTGCAGCTGAAGATCTCAAAGGTCACACAGGCTAATTATAAGTTGGGTATTAGTTTTTTTTTATGATTTTTGCCTGGAGGAACAAAGTGTCCCCTCCCCGAACCACTACCTTAATGTGGTGGAGGGGTTTGAGCACCTGAATGATCCTGGGAGCTATGTTGTCGGGGGCTTCATGCCCCTAGTAGGGTCACCCATGGCAAACAGGTCCTGGGAGACAGATCTGACTAAGAGCGGTTCAGAAGCCCCAATGAAGACAGAAACAAGGCAAGCTACGTCGCCCAGACTGGCGTTACCGGGGCCCCACCCTGGAGCTAGGCCTGGGGTGGGTGCTCGGCAGCAAGCGCCTGGTGGCCGGGCCTTTCCCCACGGGGCCCGGCCGGGCCGAGCCCGAAGGAACAGCGTGGGGCTGTCCTCCTGTGGACCCACCACCTGCAGGAGGAGCCATGAGGGGCGGGTGCAGAGAGATCTGGGCGGCAGTCGAAGGCGGGGACCTCGACGATCGGATCTCCGGACCTGGAGACTAGCTCTGGGGACATGGAATGTCACCTTGCTGGGGTGGAAGGAGCCTGAGCTTGTGCGGGAGGTTGAGCGTTACCGGCTAGATATAGTCAGCCTCACCTCCACGCACAGCTTGGGCTCTGGAACCCAGAGGGCTTGGACTCTCCATTTCTCTGGCGTTGCCCGTGGGGAGCAGTGGCGAGCTGGTGTGGGCTTGCTTATTGCCCCACAAGTGTATCGTAAGGGTCCGCTGGGAACGTCTGGCTGAGCCCTCTGTCAGAGGGGTCTTCAACTCACACCTCCGGGAGAACGTCTCCCTGATCCCAGGGGAGGCTGGGGACATGGACTCTGAGTGGGCTGAGCCTCTATTGTCGATGCGGCTGCTCGTAGTTGTGGTCGTAAGGTCTGCAGTGCTTGTCGCGGCGGCAATCCCCGAACCCGGTGGTGGACACCGGAAGTAAAGGATGCCGTCAAGCTGAAGAAAGAGTCCTATCGAGCCTTGTTGGCTCATGGGACTCCTGAGGCAGCTGATGAGTACCGGGGGGCAAGCGTGCCGCGGCTCGGGCAGTCACAGAGGCTGTGGTTGGGAGGAGTTCGGGGAGGCCATGGAGGAGGACTATCGGACGGCCTCAAAGAGATTCTGGCAAACTGTCCGACGCCTCAGGAGGGGGAAGCAGTGCTTCGCCAACACTGTTTACAGTGCAGGTGGAGAGCTGCTGACCTCGACTGGGGATGTTGTCGGGCGGTGGAAGAAACTGGGGACCCGGAGGCGGACTCGTCTATCACCCTGGCTGAAGCCACCGAGGTGGTTGGCAAGCTCCTCGGTGGAAAGGCTCCGGGGGTGGACAAGATCCGTCCTGAGTACCTCAAGTCTCTGGATGTTGTGGGACTGTCTTGGCTGACACGTCTTTGCAACATCGCGTGGCGGTCGGGGACAGTACCTGTGGAATGGCAGACCGGGGTGGTGGTCCCTCTGTATAAGAAGGGGGACCGGAGGGTGTGTTCCAATTACAGGGGAATCACACTCCTCAGCCTTCCCAGTAAGGTCTATTCCAGGGTACTGGACAGGAGAATCTGACCGATAGTCGAACCTTGGATTCAGGAGGAGCAGTGTGGTTTTCGTCCTGGTCGTGGAACACTGGACAAGCTCTATACTCTACATCGGGTCCTCGAGGGTTAATGAGAGTTTGCCCAACCAGTCCACATGTGTTTTGTGGATCTGGAGAAGGCATTCGACCGTGTCCCTCGTGGTGTCCTTTGGGGGGTGCTCTGGGAGTATGGGGTCCGGGGCTCTTTGCTAAGGGCTGTCCGGTCCCCGTATGACCAGAGCAGGAGCTGTGTTTGCATTGCCGGCAGTAAGTCAGACCTGTTCCCGGTGCATGTTGGACTCCGCCAGGGCTGCTCTTTGTCACCGGTTCTGTTCATTATATTTATGGACAGAATTTCTAGGCGCAGCCAGGGGCCGGAGGGGGCCTGGTTTGGGAACCACAGGATCTCATCTCTGCTGTTTGTAGATGATGTTGTCCTGATGGCTTCTTCGAGCCAGGACCTGCAGCAGACACTGGGGCGGTTTGCAGCCGAGTGTGAAGCGGCTGGGATGAGAATCAGCTCCTCCAAATCCGAGGCCATGGTTCTCGATCGGAAAAGGGTGGTTTTCCCTCTCCGGGTGGGTGGTGAGTCTCTGCCTCAAGTGGAAGAGTTCAAGTATCTCGGGGTCTTGTTCACGAGTGAGGGAAGGATGGAGTGTGAGATTGACAGGCGGATCGGTGCAGCGTCTGCAGTGATGCGATAGCTGTATCGGTCCGTTGTGGTGAAGAAGGAGCTGAGTCCAAAGGCAAAGCTCTCGATTTACCGGTCAATCTATGTTCCTACCCTCACCTATGGTCATGAGCTCTGGGTAATGACTGAAAGGACAAGGTCATGGATACAAGCGGCTGAAATGGGCTTCCTCCGTAGGGTGGCCGGGCGCACCCTTAGGGATAGGGTGAGGAGCTCGGTCACATGGGAGGAGCTCGGAGTAGAGCCGCTGCTCCTACACGTCGAGAGGAACCAGTTGAGCTGGCTCGGGCATCTGCTTAGGATGCCTCCTGGACGCCTCCCTAGGGAGGTGTTCTGGGCATGTCCCACTGGGAGGAGGCCCTGGAGAAGACGCAGGACACGCTGGAGGGACTATGTCTCTCGGCTGGCCTGGGAATGCCTTGTGGTCCCACCGGAGGAGCTGGAGGACGTGTCTGGGGTGAGGGAAGTCTGGGAGTCCCTGTTTAGACTGCTGCCCCCGTGACCCGGCCCCGGATAAGTGGAAGAAAATGGATGGATGGATGGAACAAAGTGTTTTGATTTTGAAAATGTTTTGATTTTGAAAACGTAGTGGTCTATTTTCTGCTATATGAAAAGCCATGTTGTATAAATGAATTCTGTAGATGCAGTAGTGTGTTTAAGTCATGGTTTGAAAGGCAGGATGTTTTGAAAAGGCCACCATACACTGTGGGTGTGTGCCTTTTAATGAGCAAACCTTTCTTCTCTGTGTGCAGTATTTTGTGTTCGACTTCCACGTCCCGCCTGATGTGATGTTTGACAAGATCATAAAGCTTTCAGTAAGTTAATGAGACAAAACATTAATTTCATAATATAAGGGAACTGTATGTTTTAAAAATGTATTACAATCACAATTGAACCTGGGGTTCCCGTGCCTAAACCTGCAAATAGATACACATACACATACACATTGGCCTGTCACAATAACACATTTTGAAGTGCAATATACTGCTTAAGTAAAATATATACGATAAATGATAATATTAGAACCGAACTGGAAAGTAAGAATTATCCCCCAAAAAGTATTCTAAATGTACAATATTGTTAAAAATATGAATGATAATAAATGAATGACACTGAAGTAGTTAGATTGTTATTATGAGTCATAGAAGTGTATATTTAGACCTTCTACAGCTCAAACCTCGTCGTAGTTCAGAAAAACAACATATTTCCCGCTAGTCCAAAGAAAAAGTCCCCACAATATATATTGATCGCCAAAAATTATTGTTCCATCTGTCATGTATTGAACGATAAATCGATATAGTATTTATCATGACAGACCTACACATGTTACACATGTCTCAGAATATCGACAGGCCTCATGTGAAAGCTCAGAACCTCCAGAATTCACTCACTGAGCTGCAGAGGCTGCACCAGGACTGATTTACGGTCGGCTGCTGGGTTGTAGGGAGTGTCCATTCAGGTCAGAGAGAGGTTTAAACCAACTGGATTTCAGCATTAAAATTGGCAATCCAAATGAGAGACTCAATTGAGGCTCATTCTGCTCTCTGATTGAATAATCATCAAATTTTAACATTAATAAATGGGCCATGATGTCCAATGTTTTGTAATTAAGAATAAATCAGCATTACAATTGTTACCAGTAAAAGTCACTCCCTTTTTTATTGCTTAAACCAGTGAGGGAAACATTTTGAAATTGCTGCAACAGATAAAGGGGACATTCAGAAATAATCAGATCAGTCAATATATATAGTCCATAGCAATTTCAGTTCTTTTTATGGGCCGTTGACAACAAAATACTCCCTCACCTCCTGTCTTTGAGGTAAAAATATATTTTTGTTAATACGGTGTAAAGCTACACTATATAGCCTCACTGCATATGTGTTCTTTCATGTATATATACAGACCCCCTTAAGTGCACTAATCTATGAACTCTTACCCCTCTCTCCATGTCTGTACAGGTCATTCACTCCAAGAACCTCCTCCGCAGCGGGACCCTGGTAGGCTCTTTCAAGATGGACGTGGGGACAGTTTATTCACAGGCTGGTAACTATCAAACTAACTCTGCATTTTACTTTGACAATTGCAGTAAAATGAAGTGAATACAGGCTTAAAGGGCCCATATCATGCTGTTTTCTGATCTATGTTATAATATTTCCTCATCACAAACACACCTGGAGTTGTGTTTTGTCTCATTCACATATGTATATTACACAACCCCTGCATATTTAGTCTGTGTTCTTTTCTCAGATGGAAAACACTTCACCTTGTGATGGCATGTGATAATGCAGGAAGTGCTCTACTGTGTTTTTAAACTCCATACACCTTCTTTAGAATCATTTGGATAATTTCAGCCTTGAAGTTACCTATCTCTACTGTACAAATGGTAAAATGAGAGAGAATGAATTTCTCATGAAAATGAGAGTAGAATGAAACAAACCTCCAGGTATGTTTCTGATGAGGTTACATTCTAACATGGCTTAAAGCTCACAAGAGTCAATTTTGCATAATTTAATCAGTAAGTTTTAACTGATCACTTGTCCTCAGAGCACCAGTTTTACCACAAGTGGGCGATGTTGTCTGACCCTGATGACATCACAGCTGGGTGTAAAGGATACCTGAAGTGTGACATCGCTGTGGTGGGCAAAGGCGACAACATCAAGACCCCACATAAGGCCAATGAGACGGAGGAGGACGAGATAGAGGGGTAAGGAGGGGTAGCATATCATGGAAACAGATTCAGTCATGTTTTACTTTATTTTGTAAGTAAATAAAATATGTAGTGGCCAAAACTTGTCCTGTGCAAGGTCCACTATGTCGACACTGTTTGTGACATCTCAGAGGCATGTCTTACTCGAAAAGAGTCCAGAAAATACTGTGCTATACAATGTTTAGTAGCATATCTTTTAGCCATCCACACAGATCCCGGCACTCCATAGATCACATTCAAAATACATTTTACATCCACACTGCAACACCTGAGATCACCTTCCTTCTTCCTTTATATTAGACTCATTCCGCTCTGCCTACTTTTGCCATAAATGCCACTAAACCTCAATTTTTTTTATGGTTTCCACTTCCGGATTAATGAGAATCCCAGTCATTTAAATTGAGAATTTGGGAAAAGTTTCACTACTAAAATAGTAGCTTGATTTGTGGCGATGGCAATGCTCAAGGCAACTTCTGGAATAAAGCAGATAGGGCAGGTAATTGCATTACATAATACATGTAGCGCCACATACTGGCAGGAGGAACAGATAAGACATGACCAAAATGGGTCCAACAAAATAAATTATGCAGTTATTTGGCTGGTTTTTATTTCTTTTGCAACCACTTCCTATGATTGGATTAGTAGGGTAGATTAGATAAAGATAGAGGTGTTTTGAACCAGCTAACCCACATTTGGAAGGTCAACATTTATTGCCAAATGTGGGTAGTTTCATTTACATGACTAACTTTTTTAAGAAATTGTACTTTTTAGAGTAATTTTCTAGTAGCATACTCTTGCTCCTACCTAAAATTTTAAAAATCAAATTTTTATTGAAGTAACAGTACTGTTACTGACACAAGCTTTATGTCGATAATATGATGTGATTTGAACATTTGTGTTTCTTGATTTAGTTTATCTAATTTTGCTGTCTATCTTTTGAAAATACCCGATTTTTAAATTCTGTTATTATTGAATTCCAACTAGACTAATTTCAAATTATAAATCAGATGTTTTGTCTAGAATCTAGACAAAATCTATCTAGACTCTAGATAGATTGTTACTTTTACAATTACGTTAGTAGTTTGCTCAAATGCTCTTAGTTTATTAATTTCTTGAACTACTACTTTGTACTTCTGTTTGGGCAAAATTATTTTGCAGTAACACACTTTTGGCAATTCTAGCTTTGCCATTTTAAGCATGGCGTCTATATTGTGTAAACAAACCTGTTGGAATTATGTGATTTATCTAATTTAGCTTTTTGTTAAAACATGAAATGAACTGGTGAATGAACAGGTGAACTGGAGACTAGTCTAATTTGACCTAGTGAATACATTTGAGCAGAAACAGACATATATGTGCCAGCCCTACAACCATCTATAAAACATTCCTTTACATTACAGTCACATTTTCCAGTACTACCTTACATCACTACTTGCTTCTATGAAGATGTTATTGCTTTGTCTGAAATGTTCCACAGTATGGAATTAAACGTATTTGTTTCCATGCAAACAAGTGATGCCTAAAAGCCAAGCTATCGGTCAAGTGGAACCCACTTACTATAAAAATGCATGTTTTCAAGATATTTTGAGCAGTAAAAACACATCTATTGAAATAAATGATAAATATGTTTTAATGCCATACTATGGAATATTCCAGGTAAAGGGATAATGACTCCATGATGACAAGCAGGTGAAAAGTTTCCTAGTGCGTCTTAGGGCCTGAATAATGTGAGATACATGGGGAACATAGTAGATTTTGTGACTCTACCATTGTATTTATGTTCGTTTTAGAGAAGGTGCATTTCCCTGGCTACCTCCCTCGTCACTTTCAGTCCATGCAATCTCATTCCACACTCTGGCGTCTCTGGGCAGAAAGCAGGAGCGATATAACTCATTGCCATTCCATTTTGTACAGTCTGTAAATTGACCAACTTCTGCAGTCGGGATTTGAGAAAACGCAGCATTGTGGGATAGATAAGCACAGAATCAGCCTTTGGCACAAATGTCCCTGTTCCAGCAGCATCTTTTCACCGCAGTTTACTGCCTCTCCCCATACAAGTCAGATGGAGCGCGGAGCGATTTTCCTGTTGGCTGGGCTCTGTACCAAATGCCTTCAGAATCCATTATAGATGTTACGTTGTTTTTTAAAGACTGTTTGTATTGATTGTTCGTGTTTTGGGACTATAGAGTTTGTTTTGACTCAGTACAGATGTGTAAAGGCAGATCTTAAGGTCAAAATGAGACCACTGCGTACTGTTGTTATCTAATTATCAGGTATTTTTTATCATCCATGAACGAGAAGTAACACTGGTGCACTGCTAGAATGCTAGCTGGTGGTAGCGTCACTGTGACAGCAAAAGTTGTGAAAAGTGCTTATAAACTCATGCCGGTGAATAATTAGGAACCCAGGAATGTGTCTGGAATAAGTTTACACCACTGCTAACCATTTAAAATGAACTAGTTCAGGTTTTTAATACAGTAAAAATCAGGTACAGTGCATTTAAAAGTTCTTGATTAGTAATTAGACTCCACTGACCTTTAAATGTCCAGATTTTAGCTAGCAATAGTGTAAAGGATTTATAAATTAGCAAGGCATTTGTGTCTAATCACACAGAGACACAGTGTGTATGAGTTAAAAATATGCTTTGAAGTATTACAACATGGTAGATTTAGGTCTTCTATAATTAACCAATCCATTCTCAGAAGCAGTAGATAGTCTTAATTACATGAATAATTATATAGGGTCCAAGATAATTATAATATGAATAGTTTTAATTTTGCTTATTGCCCACCTAGTTAAAGGTTCAAGCCACTTTGCATAGTGATATTCTTCTGTTTTCATGATAAATTACATCATATAGTGGGCAAAATGACCACATACACTCAATATGTTCAATATCTATAGCTTTCGAATTTCCATTTAAAAATACAGTGAGTATCATTTGTATTCTATCCCCGTATGAACTGACTGGAGTCTAAATAGCTTTTTAATAGATTTCTTTTAATCTGGTCTATTCTAGTCATTAAACGTCCCATTGCACACTATGGAATATAGACCCATACACTGAGTCAGTGCCTCCATTTTTCTCCTGTGTCTGTCCCCAGGAACCTGCTGCTCCCAGAGGGCTTCCCGACCGAGCGGCAGTGGGCCCGGTACTACGTGAAGATCCATCGAGCCGAGGGTCTGCCCAAAATGAACACCAGAATCATGGCCAACGTCAAGAAGGCCTTGATCGGGGAGAACCGCGATCTGGTGGACCCCTACGTGCAAGTGCAATTTGCTGGACAGAAAGTAATTTCCTTCAGGCTCTCTGCTCTATGGACTGCTCTATGGGCTGGTGTAGGTTCAATCACAGCTGCTCTGAATGGAGCGGGGATCAGGAGTTGCAGATAAGTGCAGTTTAAAGATCGTATAAATGCCCCTAAAAAAAGATGAAGCAGTAGATGACTACTGACTATTGCCTTCAGCTTGCTGCATTTTAGAGATGTTTGATCGCGTCATCTCTAGTCCATAAATGTCATCACACTTTAGTCAGCTGAAATACATTAAAATGCACTAGAAAACAGGAAAAATGACATAATATTGAACATGTTTGATGTGAGTACTGGTAATACAGACACATTTATGTTGATAGCTGTTCTTCATGTTGTGGCATGTGAATAATGCCTTGAACCTGAGTGGCACTGAAGCGGCCATCCAACTCTGCTGACTGTTGTAGGCTAACTGAAGGAGCCTGAGAGTTATGATCAGTACGTGACCTGTGACCCGGAGACATGAACCCTTAGGATATTGCGATAGCATTGCCCTGTTTCAGTCTAGTCTAGTCCAGTCTATTCTCAGTCTATGCCGTTGTAGGACGTATTATGCCTAGGCCAAGATAACAAGGACTGAGCTTGGCAGCGAGTGCCACACATTTCTCACATTAGAAACGGCCTCAATCATCACATTCTCTATTCTGATAACAACCAAAACATTAAATAAATAATCCGTATTCGTATTTTAACAACTTTGATTAACTTTCTGAATGGTTTTATAAAAAGGTTTAATCATTGCAATATATTATTGCATTTTTAACTTTACATATTACAATTACAATATAATCAAATCCAAAATACCAAATACTATTTCTTATGTTCCAGGGGAAGACCTCAGTCCAGAAGAGCAGCTATGAGCCCATCTGGAATGAGCAGGTGGTGTTCACAGAGCTCTTCCCTCCTCTGTGCAAACGCATCAAGGTCCAGATCCGAGATTCCGACAAGGTCAACAACGTCGCCATAGGAACACACTTCATCGATCTACGCAAAATCTCCAATGACGGTGACAAAGGTAGCGATGAGGAAACGCCTCCAAGAGCCCACTAGCATTTATCTCTGTCACATTGATTTTCTATTGTGGCATTAATTAGCCAGTCATGGCCAGTAGTTACTGGCTTGAGCGCAGTAATTAGGGCTGTCGCATTGTAAGTCGAACACCACAACCCCCCTGACCCCTCCTGGTAATAGGCAATATAAATTTATTATATGTGACGTTTTAATCAAGTGCTAGTCAATACGTACGGTACAAGGCAGCAATGATCGGACAACAGGCACATTGCAAGGTTTCACAAATTACTACATTCTATGTGGTGTGTAATTGGAAGGTAGGCAAATGAAATACTACTTTTAATATTTAAAAAATTATATATATATATATATATATATATATATATATATATATATATATATATATATATATATATATATATATATATATATATATATATATATATATATATATATACTCCCAGACTTCCCTCACCCCAGACACGTCCTCCAGCTCCTCCGGTGGGACCCCAAGGCGTTCCCAGGCCAGCCGAGAGACATGGTCCCTCCAGCGTGTCCTGGGTCTTCTCCAGGGCCTCCTCCCGGTGGGACATGCCCAGAGCACCTCCCTAGGGAGGTGTCCAGGAGGCATCCTGAGCAGATGCCCAAGCCACCTCAGCTGGCTCCTCTCGACACGTAGGAGCAGCGGCTCTACTCCGAGCTCCTCCCGTGTGACTGAGCTCTTCACCCTATCCCTAAGGGTGCGCCCAGCCACCCTGCAGAGGAAAAACTCATTTGGGCCGCTTGTATCCGCGATCTTGTCCTTTTGGTCATTACCCAGAGCTCATGACCATAGGTGAGGGTAGGAACGTAGATTTACCGGTAAACCCCTCCTTCTTCACCACAACGGACCGATACAGCGAGCGCATCACTGCAGACGCTGCACCGATCCGTCTGTCAATCTCACGCTCCATCCTTCCCTCACTCGTGAACAAGACCCCGAGATACTTGAACTCCTCCACTTGAGTCAGAGACTCACCACCCACCCGGAGAGGGCAAGCCACCTTTTCTGGTCGAGAACCATGGTCTCGGATTTGGAGGAGCTGATTCTCTTCACAGCCGCTCGGCTGCAAACCGCCCCAGTGCCTGCTGCAGGTCCTGGCTCGAAGAAGCTATCAGGACAACATCATCCGCAAACAGCAGAGATGAAATCCTGTGGTTCTCGAACCAGACCCCCTCCAGCCCCTCGCTGCGCCTAGAAATTCTGTCCATAAATATAATGAACAGAACCGGTGACAAAGGGCAGCCTTGGTGGAGTCCAACATGGACCGGGAATAGGTCTCACTTACTGTCGGCAATGCAAACACAGCTCCTGCTCCAGTCATACAGGGACCGGACAGCCCTTAGCAAAGAGCCCCGGATCCCATAGTCCCAGAGCACCCCCCAAAGAATGCCTTCTCCAAATCCACAAAACACATGTGGACTGGTTGGGCATACTCCCATGAGCCCTCGAGGACCCGATGGAGAGTATAGAGCTGGTCCAGTGTTCCACGACCAGGACGAAAACCACACTGCTCCGCCTGGATCCAAGGTTCGACTATCGGTCGGATTCTCCTCTCCAGTACCCTGGAGTAGACCTTACCGGGAAGGCTGAGGAGTGTGATTCCCCTGTAATTGGAACACACCCTCCGGTCCCCCTTCTTATACAGAGGAACCACCGGTCTACCAGTCTAGTGGAACTGTCCCCAACCGCTGCGCGATGTTGCAGAGATGTGTCAGCCAAGACAGTCCCACAACATCCAGACTTGAGGTACTCGGGATGGATCTTGTATATATATATATATATATATATATATATATATATATATATATATATATATATATATATATATATATATATATATATATATATATATATATATATATATATATATATATATATATATATATATATATATATATATATATATATATATATATATACCCAAAGTGATACAGAAAGAAGTACCAACAACACTGACAAGTTAGTTCTGAAGAATATATGTTATTATTCTACATCTACACCTGACTAAACAAGGTCATAGAAGCTTTATCTGAACACTTTCAATAACACCTCTGAAGCATTCTTGTGGCTTAATCTAATCTAACTTAAAGTTTCAACCATCTCATGGAAATTAAGAAATAAAACCCTGACTGTAGAATTATTCTGGTATATTTGTTTAAAAACTGTGCAGAGTTCAGAATTTTATCTATGTCACAGCTAAGCAGGCAAAATGTGAACAATATCAGCATCAGGCCATGAAAATAACCATCAGTCAATCTATATAGTTAGTATTTTTAAAACATAACATACTGGGGAAAGCAATATGGCAAACTAATCTATCTTGGTCCTACATAAGGTTCAGAAAAAGAAGCAGCATAAGGAAGAGATGGTAAACAAGTAAAAACCAGGAAAATTTTTCAGGCTGACTCTCTCAAATGAGACACGCCTCCAAGGCTTTTTACAAATTTAAATTTTAGATTTGGTCATTTGTCTCCATATTTTCATTAGAGCGGCTCTAATAACGACTTATCTGCGCATAGATTATCATTTAGTGTGGGTAAAGATGCAAGAAACTTAAGTTAAAGTATGTGAGGAGTGGACATATGGATTTAAAATATGAATAAATCATTTTAGGAGCTTTATATTTTGCAGCATACTGTAACTGTGACTTGGCTTCCATCAACTAGAGAACACTTACTACTGTACTTACTAAACAAAGTAGGGCCACAACCCAGGGCACTATATATACATAAGACATTTTTGCACTGCCTGACAGAACTATGACTGGATTAGCCTGTAAGTTCCACTGGAGAGACAACTACAATTTAGCACTGCCCATATTAGCAACTATGAACTTTTAAATGTGCTGCTGTTATTAGAGTGATTTTGTCTCTTTGAAACTAAAAGAGACTCCAGGTCTGTTTGTGATGAGGTAACAACATTATAAAAATAGATCAGAAAATAGCGTATATAGGCCCTTTAACTGAGTACACTAGACCTCTCTCCTGTAGGACTATTATATGAGAAAGAAAACAAAGGTCCATCCCAGAGTTAACCCTTTGTGTGTTGTAGGTTTCCTCCCTACACTGGGTCCGGCCTGGGTCAACATGTACGGCTCCACTCGACAGTACAGTCTGATAGACGAGCACCAGGACCTGAACGATGGGCTGGGGGAGGGCGTCTTCTTCAGGGCCCGGCTGCTACTGTCTGTGGCCGTGGAGATCCTGGACACAACCTCCCCAGAGCTAACCTGCTCCACCGAGGTGCAGAGTGAGCCCATCTCCAACATATCCGAGGTCAGATGCAGCTGCATTTGTTTTTCATGTATTTTCTTCTTTATTTCCATGATTATTTACATCATACATTCTCACTGAAGGCATCAAAACAATGAATGACACATATGGAATATAGCAAACAAAAGAAGTACTCAAAACAGGATTTTGATTTTTAAGATGTAAAAATATCCTTTACCCTTTGCTTTAAATCCTGGTGTGCACTTTTGGGATTTCTTGACTCTGGTAAGGCACAGCAGTGAAAACCATTTCAGGAAACATCATCATGGCCGATGGTTTGCAGCGCTGTCAACAAAGCAAAGGGTGGATACTTTGAGGAATTTGCTTTTTTCCTTAGCTATATAATTCCTTATATCCTGCAACATATATTTGATGATTAAATGTATATTAAATTGACTCTAAATTCATCAATTTGAGAAATAAGTAATACTCCCTACATTAAAGCTACCATCTGCAAGTTTATTTGAATTTTTTTGTACCAGTAGTTGGCAGATGTGAACCCTGTCCCCCATCCCCTCACCTGCCGCTCACCTGGCCCCTCCCTTCACCTGGCATTTGTTCACTCTCACTTGAGCTCTCTGGTCTTCTTCTGACAGGCCAAAGCTGAGAAACTATCAGACTGAAGTAATATAACCATTAAAAAAATCTAATATTTTATTTCATTTGATTTTAAATAAAATGATAAAATATACTCTTCTCTTGATTTTAATAGTAATGTGCACAGTATTTTGGTCGTATCACCCACTGCCCAACCCTAGACATGAATCCACTAAATTTCATCATATTTATAAGTACAGAAACCATAACTGCAAACTGCAGGATATTTCTGTTCTCTTTGACAAGGATGAATCAAGAATAATAATAGGAACATTGGGGGACATTGGCTGGTGTGTAAACCGATCAGATAAACAAATAATTCACCATGACGACCCCTGACAGGACCCTAAAGGAAAAGAGACGATGCACTTGGTGTTGAATTTCCATTTCTCTGTTGATAATTGATAACTTAATGACCAGGGCTGGTGACCTCTGACCCCTCCATAGCAAACCCCGAGTACGTATTGGTCTGCACAGCCCTGTTGGGAAATCACATCCCTGTGCTCCCTGTTTGGGGGTTCATTTAGCTCACACAATTGGACCCCTGTGGTCAATAGTCTGAGAAAAAGCTTTTGTCAGACCTGAGTATCCCCAATCTGTTCTTCTATGAGAGGAGAAGTGACTTGTTTTACACAGGGTCAAATCCACAGAAGTCACCCACCATCTACTTTTACCGGCACTGTTGTGCACAGATGTATTGTAAAAGCATCTTTTTATTTCAAAATGAGACCGATGTGTGCTGTGCACATGTAATTATAGAGCATTTAATTCTATGTGAAACAGGAAGTGTGCTGTCAGTATGCTAGTCGTTGGTAGCTTTACAGTGATGATTGCAGTGAATAATTAGGATGCTCAGAATGCATAAGGTAAGTGAGGAGTAGGTCTGAAAAACGTGAAAAACTGAACTCGTTCAATGCAGTGGTCCAGAGTAAAAAACAGGTGCAGCGTCCTTGAATAATACTTTTTGATGGCTAATAGCTTTTGTCATTTTTCTTGCTTTGTATATTTTATGTATTTATTTTTGAAAGCCATGTTGAAAGAGGTCAAATGTTGAAGACAAAAACTCTTACAACTCTATGAGGGGTGCACGGATATATCGACCCAGTATTAGTATGGGCTAAAATTCACATGATTGAGTATATCTGTATCTGTATCGGCCAAAAGCACTGATACCAATTGGCCAGTAATGAAAGAGTTAACTCTGCCACCCCTTTGCACAGGAAGAAAACAGATCCATGGACAGAGCATGGGTCTGGGATAGAGATGAGCTGCTTCTGTATTCTACCAGTGCAGACTGTAAACTGTTGTCCAGTCTTTATTCTGAGTCAAAAGATCCAGTAAGGACAAAGTTACAGAGTTTTCGACAGTACAACAGTAGGACAATAGAAACTGCATAACGTATTCGCAAACAACGGTAGCAAGATTTATTTTCAGATATTATTTGACTTCTTTCCCTCCTAAATGATCAGTTTAGACATATTTACTGTCTCTAAGTTAGTTTTAGTGGTTAAATGGAGGAGCATAGTGTGTGAGCAGACTGCAGCGGCTGAGGAGGAGGGACTGAACTATCTCCGCTACTACTGCAGCTGAGGTAAAGCTGACACAAGGACTGGAGATGTATAGAGGGAGACTAAAATGTACAATAAAGAATCATATGTTATAGGTTACAGGCTTATCTCTAAACAGTGCTTGATTATAACTCCATAGATCTTGTTTAAAATTAAAAGAAACAATTGAAAAAAAAAAAATTCTAAAATCGGTTTGAGTCCCAAAATATCAGTATTGACCTAAAATTTCCGGTGCATCCCTAAAGACAAGGCAAGTTTATTTGTATAGCACCGTAAGAAAGATGCTAAAATCACAATACAAATAAATCAAAACATAAATAAGAGTGCAGATTAAAAACCTTTCACTCCTATGCACAGCTAAACAGAAATGTTTTGAGGCTGGATTTAAACATTGTCAAAGTAGAGGCCTGTCTCACATCTTTGGGAAGACTGTTACAGGTTTTAACTGCATAAAACTGAAATTCTTATTCCCCATGTTTAGTCCTGACTCTGGGCACCAGCAGGAGGCCGGTCCCTGAAGTTCTCAGAGTATGAGATGGTTCATGTGGCTCTAACATGTGGGAGATGTACTTTGGTACTAGGCCATGGAGAGACTTGTTCACAAGCAGAACTGCTTTAAAGTCTATTCTCTGAGCCACAGAAGCCAGAGACCTGAGCACAGGGCACATGTGTGAAGTACGTCCTGGTTCTAGTCAGGACCCGAGCAGTAGTGTTCTGGATGTACTGCAGCTGTCTTAACGCTCGTTTGGAGAGGCCAGTGAGTTACAGTAGTCTAACCTACTGGAGACAATTGCATGGATAATCTGGCTTTGACAGTATACCTTTGATTTTTGCAATGTTTTTAGATGGTAAAAAGCTGCAGATGTTATTGTAAAGTTCAAGTCTGAGTCCATTATTACTCCTAGATTTCTAGCCTGACTTGAAGGTTTTAGGGAGATAGACTGGAGGTGACTGCTGACACTTTCTCTTTGTTTCTGTGGGCCAAAGACTTGTCTGAGTTTAGCTGAAGAAAGTTGTTTTGCATCCACACACTGATCTGTTGGATGCAGTGAGTGAATCCACTGGTCCATATTCACCTGCTGCAGTGAGACATAGATCTGAGTGTCATCTGTAGAGTTGTGGTAGGACACATTATTGCTGCGTATTAACTGGCCTAACGGCGGCATATAGAGATTGGACAAACTTCCTCTTGTTTTGATGACAAGATGAATAAGAGTATGCACTTGATAATATTTACTGATGCCAAGCCTTTGTGAACATCCAAATGAGATATTATCCTCATGCTGTAATTAATATACTGATCTCAAAGCACCCGCCCCTCTCCATCTTGTGCTTCTCTGCCAAAGCTGCTGCTGCCAAATGACTCTTTATTGTGAAGAGATGGACTGATCTTCTGTGGTCTGGCCAGGGATCAATGCCAACCTATCAGGATCTGCTCCAAACCCTGTCCAACATAATACCCACATGTCCCCCATTTAGACGGCTATTTGTCAAATCATTCTCAGTCTTAAAGTGGGAAATTGCTTGGGAAATACTTTCTAATAAACAAGATCTCTTTAAAGTGCGTATCACAGGTTATATGCAATGCTTATTTTATTAAAACATTGTTAGCATAATTAAATTTAAGATTTTACACAAAAAAATCTTGCCTAGTTTTTCTATTTTTTAATTTTAATTTTTTATGAAGTTTATAATTTTATTTCCTGGTTGGGTACGGGCAGCAGATATGACCTGGGCTGTCTACAGATAATTCCATAACTGTTACCTAGCAACCATAATCTAAACAAGGACCTCAATTTACACTTATGTTTAGACAAATAAAAATAAATGACAACACCTTTATTTTGTTAAATTAATGTTTAACAAAAAATGCCTACCTTTTTCGTGATTTGTCTCTGCATTTTGAACGTAGTGTTAATGACATAAATTAATGCATTCTGTTTGAGAACTCACCACTGCTTCCTGTATTTTTATACTTTTCTTCACAGCTTTCTTTTGTGTTTTTTTTTTGTTTGTTTGTTTTTTTTACCAAAAATTGCCACTTAACTGATGTAAAACTATGATAAATGTTTATCACAGGTACTATCCACCAAATCATCTCAAAATTAGAAAAACATGAGAACCTGCCAGATGCACTTTAAGACAGAAAATGAGCTGGAACAGATAATAATTTATATCTTATAAAATTGTCTTTGTCCCACAGAGCGCTACAGGAAAAGTGGAGGAGTTTTTCCTCTTTGGTTCCTTCCTGGAGGCGACAATGATCGACCGCAAAATTGGAGACAAACCAATAAACTTCGAAATCACAATAGGTAAGTAAGACAGTTTGCTTCGTTGCATAGAATCAATAATATGTTTTATTGATTTAGTAAACGGTTACACAAGATGCTATTTTCGTGCTCTGGCAGAAAAGAGGAGATGGGAGAAGATAGTAAGGTTTTACTTCGTAGTATCAGTTAGACTTTATTATAACTTCATAACAACTATACTACAGTTACTGCCTTAATAAAGCATGACCAAAGACTCAATTCGTATTCATCAACAAATAGTTTATTAAGATAGATGAGTTTTATGCCATTCTGTGGAAGGTTATATCTTCTATTTTTAGAAGATAATACTGAATTTGAAACGCTGTATTTATGGGAATTAGTTTTAATGGATTTTACTGTTTTTAAAGTTTAAAGACTCATTGGATTGTGGTTCTTTTAAGGAGGCATTGCAGTTGATCAAATGTTGTTATGTAAATAGGCTTTTTATGTTCTTCTTTACCTGCTCAAGGACTGCAGATGGAAAGTAGCTTGTCACTAAATCTGGCCAGAGCATCATTTCTCTTTGAGATTAATGTTTTCTGTGCACTGTCCTTGTTTTACACAATACAAAATTATAAATACAAAATGTCCATGGAAAGAAGCAGGCGGCCCTCCTCCAGGCCAAATAAGAGTCAGGTTTGTGGAGGCGCTCACAGTACAGATGCATGTTTTTCAGGTCAATGAAAACATCTATAATGAAAAGTTACATACTGTGACTTTAAGTAGTTACTAGTTACTAAGTCTGAATAAATCTATCTAAACAATTTTTTCAATATGAATTATGTCTTTCTTCACTCTTTATTAAGGGTAACTTGGCTGAGTTATTTTTAAGTTATCACAATATCCTTCTATATTAGCTGAAAAAATGTGCGCTATTATTTATTTTTTATTCATGTGTTCTGTTTTTATAGTCCATTTTAAATAAAAAAAATCTTGCATGAAAAAATACATTCTATGATTTTTAATTTTTATTTTTTTTTCCCTACTTCCCTGCAGTCTAGAGCCACAAAATTCTTTATCAATGTAGAACAGTGACAATATTTCTAAACGTGTTTATATGTGACACCATTAGCTGCTGAAGCCTTGAAAACCTCATCTGCTCCCTCTTTACTTGTGGCAGGTAACTATGGAAACCAGATAGATGGCATCAGCAACCGTCCATCGCCGAAGAAGAAGAAAAAGGATGGAGAGAGTGAGGAGGAGGAGAACGAGCTGATTCAGAACTCCAGTGAGGAAGAGGGAGAGGAGGAGGGGGACCTAACCTCTGTGTCCACCACTCCACCCATGAGACCGGTCATAACAGACAGGTCAGAAACACAACAGAAAATACTACATCTGAAGTCATTCATTTTAGCATGCTTCATAAAAGGTAGAAAGGTACTCTATGTAACTTTTTCTAGTGAAAGGTCTGCCACTTGCTAGTCTCCATGGAGATGTTAATACTTTGTCTGAAACATTTCACAGTATAGCATCAAACCTATATGTTTGAAAAGCAAGTGACGCAAGGCCTAGATACAGGTCAGGTTTGTGGAGAGGCGCCCCACTCACAGTAATAAGTAATATAACAGGGAAATGAATAAAAAAGAAATACATTTAATGTATAAAGCAATGATGGAGAAGCAGTGAGAGGAAAAGTGTTTATTTAGTCTTGTTGACACTGGGCAGTTTTTTTCTTCCCAAGACGCCTGAACCGCCTCTGTCACTGTATATAATGATGTTTTTTGCAGAAACTACTTCCATCTGCCGTACTTTGAGAAGAAGCCCTGTGTGTACATCAAGAGCTGGTGGCAGGACCAGAGACGCAGACTGTACAACTCCAACATGATGGACAAGATTGCAGACAAACTGGTGCGTCACACTCCCAGTACACCTGCTAAATCTACTGATATATGCAGTCTCTTTGGACACTTTGGACCACTGCAGACTTTAAAATGAATTTTCACCTTTTTAAGCTTCTCAATTGTATGATTAAAAATATATATGGATATTTATAAAGCAGCGTACTCGGCCATCTAGTAAAACCTATTTTATATTCAGATTACTTCAGAAATGTGTTGTTTATATCCACATTTAAATATAAATTATTTTCAATATTATCCTCGACTTATACCCCCATATACCACATCTGAAATATCATCATATTTTGTCATAATATACAATGTAATATTTATGGATTTTATTATTATGTTGGGACCCATGAGTCACCTACTTTAAAAATGCAGAAAAATGTCTGTGACTATATACAGTGTGTGTATACAGTACTAAATATCAGTATGTGTGTGTATATATATATATATATATATGCACACACACACACCCCCCCCCCCACACACACACCCCCCCACATATACATACATACATACATACATACATACATACATATATATATATATATATATATATATATATATATATATATATATATATATATATATATATATATATATATATATATATATATATATATATATATATATATGTGTGTGTGTGTGTGTGTGTGTGTATATATATATGTGTGTGTGTATATTACATGTATATTTATTATATATATATATTATATTTAATTATATTATATTCTTGAATTGGGTCGATCACAACTTTGAAAAAGATAAAGCCTTCCCATAAAAGCTAGCATTCTGTCAGCTTGACAAATCTGATGAAATGTGTAGTAGTTTCATTAACGATTGTACAATGATTGTGTTGTGATAGCGCTGTGAGGGAGGGGAGTGTGGGGAGCAAAGGGAGGGAGGAGAAAAACTAAATTGAACGTTGTTTTTGCAGAATATAACATTTTCAAAACAATAAAAGGTAACATGGTGGTCTATATATGTTATGTGTTAGCAGTTAATACCCCATAAAAATCAAATACCCCCTCTTTAAGAATAAAACAATCGACTCATTTGTTGTTTCATGATTTACCTCAAAATCCAAGTAGATTCGCTTCCATATGGAGCCTGTCTGCAGGCCCAGTGTTACTGTATCAGACTTGTATAAAGCAGCCGTATCTCTATTGCCAACGAACAGCAGACGTTTGTTTAGCCTTGTTTTTGTATTTACTCTGTGTTCCTGCAGGAGGAGGGTTTGAACGACGTGCAGGAGATCATTAAGACAGAGAAGGCCTTTCCCGAGCGCAGACTGCGGGGGGGTGCTGGAGGAGCTCAGTGTGGGCTGCAGGCAAGACTGTTCTAACAATCACACAGTCTACATCTGTCACAAACATATGCAAAGGCTCAGGTTATAAAGATTTAGTTTGTCGAGGTTATGGAAAAGACATCACAGCCTTTGGAACTTTATTAGCGGCAAAGGTATAAAAGTGTCAAAGGTGAGTAACAGTGGTGGAAGAAGTACTCAATTGTGTTACTGAAGTATTGGAGTAAAAAAAAAAGAAAAATATCACATGAAAAAACTACTTTTATTAAAGTGCCCGTTTAAATCATACTTAAAGAGTAAAAGTAAAGAGTAAAAGGAGTAAAAGGTCTTACAAGGCTTCAAATGTAGTGATTTTGATCAAGATTGATGCTGAATTTTGTTCAGCAGAAACAATTTAATCAGTTGTTTCTGTCTGCTCAAACTATGACTTTGATTAAAAAAAATAAAATAAATAAAGCCCTCAGCATTTTCTGCAGGTCTCAAACAATAATAAAAAATACTTCAGTCCAGTAAAAAAATGTAGTGGAGTAGAAAGTACAAATACCTGCTCTCAAACATAGTGAAGTAAAAGTAAAAAAGTATTCATTCAATGTACTTAGGTGCAGATACCTTAAATTTATAGTTAAGCATATAACAAAAGCCAAAGTTAAATCTGTCAACTGGACAAAACGTTCTTGGACTGAAGACATTTCGCTGCTCATCCAAGCAGCTTCTTCAGTTCTGGTCACTTACTGGTGGACACTGCCTTATATCCATGTGAAGGGAGGATCTAACTACACTGAAACTGTAAACAGCTATTGTCTTCAGTTTCAGCCTTTACTACTTTTACTTTGTTACATTCCATCATTGGTGAGTAATTACCTTTTTTCCTATAAAAGCTCAAAACACTAAATCTAAAATGTGAAAGAGCTGATAGAGCTTGGTAACAAATATGAAAGTCTGCAACTCTTTACCTGACATCTAAAACTAGAAAAAACGTCTAAAACAAAAACAGTCACAGAAACCCAGCCAATACTTAAAGTTAAACCACAGGGACACTGCAGACACACGCACATTTATCACTGATACAGACTTTGGATCAGACACATTTGAACTGAACCTTTCTCTCCTTAAATAACATCTTTCTCAGTCTGTGTGTTGAGGAGATTAATTGTTGTCGGGCAAAAAAATCTCTCCATGGACAAAAATGAGCCTATCAAAACAAAGAAACACGTTTTTATCTGTTATGCTGTTCATAGTTCTGCCTCAGTGCCACTCGAAATGTTGAGAGGCATTTTTCAAATAAAATTATGCCAGTGCCTCTATACCTTCAATAGTCACCAAGAGAGTACTGGTGTGCCCCATACAGTTAAAACACAGTGGCTGATGCCTTCATGTTTATCCATTAATGTAGGCCTGTCAATAACGTATTTTGAAGCATGATATACTACTGAGAAAAACTGATAATATTGAAAATGCCACTGACACAAAGCAAGATAATCCCAGTAAACCAGTTTTTAAATAGACTGTATCATTTAAAGCCTGAGCTGCCAGAAATAAATAGCAGAATGAACCAAAAATTAGCCAGAGCCATAGAAGTTATTTTTTCAACCCTTTAGAGCTCAAATATCATCACATAAAAATATCAACAATTTCCTGATGATTACAAAGAAAATGTACAAATGCTAAATATTGGGAGCTCTCCAAAAAAAAAAAAAAAATTATGTAGTCCCCCATTATTATTGTTTTCTAATGTAAATATAGCCAGACTTTCCTTGTAAATGGTACCAAGTTTCTCAGATTAATGAACATTTATCCAATTAGATCACAGCAGCGGTTACATGCACGCTCAAAAATCAGATGATGAGATTTTTGGGGTTATACCATCTGTAAACTCATCAGATTTTGGTTACTATAGTTACTCACACACAGATTTTGCACTTTACATGTCATTAAAATAATCTTAAAGGTCCAGAAATCAGATTATAGCTCAATTGATCAGATCAGCTGTGGCAACAATGTAGAGTTACTTATTACTTATTACTTAGTTACTTAGTTATTTGGGTGTCTTGAAAGGTGCCAGTGATGGAAGAAGTATTCAGTTTTGTTACTTAACATATAATTGATGAAGATTTGAATTTAGTTCAATAGAAATAACTGGATTTTTTTTCTAGCTGTTTCTATTTGTATATTATTATCTACAAACATGTACCCTCAGCCTTTTCAGCAGGTCTAAAACAATAATAACAATACTTTCACTTTTCAGTCCTGTTCAGAAATGTAGTGTAAGTACTTACATACGTAAGAAAAAGTGAAACATCTCATTTAAAAATATATATATATATAATATAAGTAAAGTACAACTACCTAAAATGTGTACTTAGTTAACGTAATCCCTTGCTCCATATAAATTTTAGTTTTTAATTAATTTTACTTTAAATTATTAAGTTTACATTATTTCTCATAATAAGGAGACAACATACACGTTACCAATCACTCACTGTATAAGTTGTTGTCAATACAAATAACACAAACCATAATTATAATAAATATCTTTTATCTGCTTTCTTTTGTTTTCTTCTTTTCTTATTATCAGTCGATTTGTGACTTTGGCGAATAAAGACATTAATCAAGCAGGAAGGACCAAACTGGACCGGGAGCGTCTGAAAACCTGCATGAGGGAGATGGTAAGTCAGTGTTTTGTTTGGACATAACAGAACAAACAGCAGCTAAACCGAGCTATAAACACCACTTTAGCAGCTGTATTGAGACTAATGGTGCAGGCGCTACACACAGAGGAGTCTAGTTTACGTTTTGATTTCCCTTATTGTAGCTTTGGTTAATTTACAGCTGTTTGTCATTCATCTTGTGTCGTCAAGGATATTGTGCTTTTGTTATTGGTATGCACTGGCACAGTATTGAAACAGTGTTGTGTGAAAAATATGAAATCTCAATTGGCCAAGTATAAATAGGCAATATGATTATTTTATAGAAAGCCCCTGTACCCAAAAGAAAGCCCCGTTTACCAGATTTTTCCAATTAATTTGAGCAACACAATATATTGTGCAAGCAGCTTTTGATGCCAAAATATGTCTTCTGCGTGCATCGAATTATAAAGTGTTTTGTGGTCTAATAATCAGGAAGTGCGCGTTAGCATGCTAGTTGTCATGAGCTTAACTGGCTGAATTGATTAGAATGCTCAGAATGCATAACGTAAGTGAGGAATAACTGTTTAAAATGAACTAGTTCTGTATCATGTATCATAGCTTATTGATGGGCTTCAATTCATATATGAACCATCCATCCATTTTCTTCTGCTTATCCGGGGTCTGGGTCGTGTTGGCAGCAGTCTAAGCAGGGACTCCCAGACTTCTCTCACCCCAGACGTGTCCTCCAACTCCTCCGGTGTTCCCAGGCCAGCAGAGAGACATAGTCCCTCCAGCGTGTTCTGGGTCTTTCCCGGGGACTCCTCCCGGTGGGACATTCCCTGAACACCTCCTCAGATAGGCATCCAGGAGGCATCCTGAACAGATGCCCGAGGCACCTCAGCTGGCTCCTCTTGACGTGGTGGAGCAGCGGCTCTACTCTAAGCAACTTCCGTGTGACTGAGCTCTTCACCCTATCCCTAAGGGAGTGCCCAGCCACCCTGCGGTGGAAACCCATTTCGGCCGCTTGTATCAGCAATTTTGTCCTTTTGGTTACCCAGAACTCATGACCGTAGGGTGAGGATAGGAACGTAGATTGACTGGTAAATCGAGAGCTTTGCCTTCCGGTTCAGCTCCTGCTTCACCACAACGGACCGATACAGCCACCGCATCACTGCAGTCGCTGCACTTGTCAATCTCGTGCTCCATTCGTCCCTCACTTGTGAACAAGACCTCCAGATACTTAAACTCCTCCACAGGCTGAGACTCACCACCCACCTGAAGAGGGCAAGTCACCTTTTTCCGGTCGAGAACCATGGCCTTGGATTTGGAGGAGCTGATTCTCATTCCAGCCGTTTCAGCTGCAGGTCCTGGCTCGAAGAAGCTATTAGGACAACATCATCCACAAACAGCAGCAATGAGATCCTGTGGTTTCCGAACCAGACCCCCTCCGGCCCCTGGCTGCGCCTAGAAATTCTGTCCATAAATATAATGAACAGAACCGGTGACAAAGGGCAGCCCTGACGGAGTCCAACATGCACCGGGAACAGGTCTGACTTATTGCCGTCAAAGAACACAGTTCCTGCTCCGGTCATACAGGGACCGGACAGCCCTTAGCAAAGGGCCCCAGACCCCTCAGTAGTAACTGCACTAGTTTGGGGTCTTTGTAAAGGTAACACCCTATAGTTTTACCCACAGGTGTCAGAATCACTGTAAGTTTGTCTGCTGAGCATTTATACACTTTGGAACACACATAAAAAAAAAATGTTTTCTCATCCTCACCAAAACATTTTTGTGAAAATGAAGGTGTAGAAAGCTGCAGTAGGAGCTGGGGCCAAAAATACACTATATCTCAACTGACAAGATTGTTGACCACTTACATTTCAAATTTGAGGTCAATACCTATAGAAATGAGAGTTTTACACTCATTCTATCATGAGTAAGTCCAGGCCTCTCCAAACTTATCCGAATGAAGACATTTGGAGAACGTTTGGAAAAAGTGCAATAACTTTTGAATGTTTCAACCCACAGACATCAGTGAGGCTCTACTGAAAACTCACACTGAGAGGAATCTGTATCTGCACAGCTGCTCTATTACTGTACATTTATATATCATATCAAAACACAATATAAAATGTTTATTTGTATATAAAATACAGTCAAAACAAGTGGTATGGGTCAAAATAAATATATATTTACAAACCACACACTGCAAACAATCAACAAACACACACTTCAAAATGTAAACAAACACACACTGGAAACTAAGAACACACTGTACATGATTGTACAGTGAGACAGTCATTCTGTGACAGTGGCTCAGTGGTTAGAGCTTTGGTCCCGCAACCCGAAGGTGTGTGGGATGATTGGTGGTGGTCGGGGGCACAGATTGCTAATGTTGATTACACATGATACACATTTGACCCACAATTAAGTCAATAGCAGAATAAACCATGCTTACCGATCAGGAACAGCATCCAGTCCATCAAAACATAAAGTCCCTCTACTCCTCAGTCCACCATGAGATCTTCACTCGGTTCCACGAACCGCTCCGGGTCCGAGATGCCTCTAGTTTAACTTGTACAAACATCCACAGTGTCCTCAGTCACGTACTTCCTGCTGCGTAAAATTACGCAATACGCGCGCGTAATTTTAAGCGCGGATCTTTATATCCAGTCTCATCTTTTTATGCGCGCAGCAAACTCCGTCTGTTTACAGTAAACCACTGCATGTAATGCATCAGCGTGTTCTGCAGTTCATGAGCTTTAAGAGGAAAACATCACTAAACATGTGTAATGTAACAGCTTGATTCTACAAGGGGGAGAGTGGGGCGTACTCTTCCAGTCATCTGTAGCTCTCATTCACTGTCTGCGGCTCCAGTAACCCACAGCCCCCACCTTATTGGCCAACTTTGGTGTCAATCACAAGCTAACAAGTTTGTTTTGCGCTGAGGAACAAAGTTGGTGCTGTCAGAAGTTTATTATGCCTGAAATTGACAAAAGAAATGCAGAGAAGTGACGGAACAGATTTCACTTTCCTGCAGCAGATTGGACATGGAGGCTCTAACTTCCTTTATGGACATAATTTCTTGACTGGATTATATTCTCTGGACCTTTACGGAACGAATGAGACCAACTTTGTGTGAATATGTTGATGTTTGACAGAACCAGAGCACTCAATGGTAAGTGAAGTCCAAATCCACATTTCTGACTTCTCTTTAAAAACGGCTTTCTTGTCAGCACTGTGTAAATGCACAGATGTAAATGGTTTACATGTTCAGAAAAATTAATGCCGTAGCTTTCATTTGATGTGTAGATTGTTTGTGTGGGTGACGCAGAAATACACGTACATTGCTGTAAAGTTGTAACGTAAAGGCCTTTACGGAACGCTAAGTGGTTTTAAATTGCCGGCGCTCAAGTGACGGAAATGTAACCAAGAGAATCCGGTCATTTTTCAAAATAAAGGATTTTTCAAAATAAACAATTGTTCAGACTCAGATAATAAATACAACGAAAATAATTAATTATTTCTTGGACCGCCGGTGGCCCGGTACCAATTGATCCACGGACCGGTACCGGTCCACGGCCCTGTGGTTGGGGACCACTGCCCCAAAGGACACCTTGAGGGACACAGTCGAATGCCTTCTCCGGGTCCACAAAACACATGTGGACTGGTTGGGCAAACTCCCATGAACCCTCGAGGACCTAATGGAGAATGTAGAGCTGGTCCAGTGTTCCAAGACCGGGGAGAAAAATACTGAAAAATACTGAAAATTACTTTATGTCTAGCTCCCTATTGACAGTTTGACTGCCAAAAAAGTACTATGGTGCAACCTTCTTCAACAAGTCAGTGAGGAGTGTTTAGTAAGAAGAGAAACAGGGACAACCTTTATAACTACAGTCACACTAAAGTTTAATTGATTATTTCTCCAGTCTCAGTCTTGTGTACTTCATCAAATTTTGTTGTACCCAAAACTGTACTTTGACCATATGACACATTGCCCTTGAGTAATACTTTAAATGCCCTGTGAGTCTTCAGTAAGAAAACTTTGTGTTGACATTAAATATTTAAAAATCATGGTACCTTTTCTAAATATTGTATAAATATATCCAGTTCAGTTCATTTAAGTTTACTTGATCTATCTGTAGAAAAAAGACATCAATACAAAAATGACAAAATTATACAGTGGTCAAAAGGAGCAAGCAGAAGTGAAAGTACTTATTATGAGATCTTACACCATTTCCACATTTGTGCTTTACAGCTGTTAACTACAGACGTAAGCATTACACAGTAAGTTAAAGCTATACATTCAATAAGCAAACAGAGCTGATGCTACCATCTGTTTGACTGTTTAGTCTGTGTATATTTTTAAATACACACATCGGATTATATTTATATTGTGTATGTATATTTTCCTTTTTTTTTTCTTTAACACCATTTATGGCCATTGACAATTTAACAGCCTATGTCTTGTCTTCCTCAAATCATTATTTAGACTGAGCATTATAATTAAAAACATTTTTTTTTTCTTTTTGTCTTCTCCACAGGACAGCATGGGGCAGCAGGCCAAGCAGATACGCACACAAGTGAAGAAAAACAGCGTCAAAGACAAGCTCAAACTGGCTCAGAACTTCCTCCAGAGACTGCGTTTCCTGGCAGATGAGGTTTACTCTTTAAACCTGACTCACTTTCATTCATTGCTCTGTTTACTTGATCTAAAACAACACACAATAGAAATAACTGTTTGGTTTCCATTCACTCAAACATATTTACTCTCCTCTGATGCAGCCTCAGCACAGCATTCCAGATGTGTTTGTTTGGATGATGAGCAACAACAAGAGGATCGCCTATGCTCGCATCCCTTCCAAAGACCTGCTCTACTCCATCGTGGATGAGGAGACTGGGAAAGACTGTGGCAAAGTCAAGGCTGTGTTTCTTAAAGTGAGTCGCAACTCAAACTAAACACTAAATCAAAGCATAAACCAGAAATGTACCACAAAAGTGCAGCTATATCATTTTATACCATTGTGTGAATATTACACTTTCAGCTTTTTTGTTGTTGTTTTTTTTTATATTTGATTTTTATATATTTTAGACCTGTACTCGAGAACAGTTTTGGCATTATCAGTCATTTCTGCTTTTTGTTGTTTTTAAATAGTAGGGGTCATTCCTCTCGTAGCGGACAGTAACATATACACAATAGTTGAATCTACTTTGCATTAGGTCCATTATCCTGCAATATTTATCAGTCCATATCTAAAATTGAGTTTACTTATCATCCATCTCATTTAAACATGACAGGTTTATAGACCCTAGTGATATTTCAAACCCAGCAATTACCATAGTAGTTGTAATAAAACACAAGTTCACAATCCCCTTATGTCAGCCCATTATTGAGATGTACAGTGATTTGATTCTTGCTTAGAGTGCCAACACTCTACAACCAACTTACCCTTATGTTTGTGAAAGGAAGGGTATGTGGAGTGGAGTCAAAATCTGCCAAATTGCTGTTACAACCAAATGAACCAGCAAAGACAAGGTTTTAGATAGTTTTGTCTTATCTTACCAAAACTTTGTTCTAAATGTGCTGTGAAATCAGTTGAAGCGATCTGCTGAGTCTGCATTGGTCTGATAACTGCGACAAGGCAAGAAACTCATTTGGAAAGGGACCAGTGTTGATTTTAGTTGTGCCAGTGTTTCCAAAGAGGCTGTGTGTGAAGAACTAGAACTGAACATTTAAATTTTTTTAAGTAATCAAACAATAGGACAGTTATAATCAAATCACATCTAAATGCTGTACACACTCACTTTTTAAAACAATGCATTTTATCAAAGAAAAGATACTGATAAAGCCATGATACAATTTTGTCTCATCTTAGTATCCATGGCCAGTTATTTCATAGTAGAAAAATTTACATTATGCGGGTCATTATAATTGCAAGAACTAGAAAATAATAATTGCGACTTAAGACTTTTGGAGTAAACTAAAGTCATTTCACTTCAGGGTGGGCGATATACCAATGAATAATATTATGAAGGGAGATCACAATTTACATTCATGTAGACTATATATCTGTTGATCTTAAGAGGTAAATAAAGTTGTCTTCTTCTGAGAGGTCACACTTCACTCTGATTGGTTAAATCCAGCTTTCACTCTCTCAGAACCATACAGAGACTGACCAATAGGAGAAGTGTCTGTGTTTGAGCAGATAGCTGTGTTAAATTATGAATTAGTGAATCAAGATATGGCGATACGACTAAAATTGACACATTGCATCTGATGTCATCAACATTCCTTGTGAGTGTCATGCTAACTGTAGGCATGCTGTGTCTGAGGCTTTGTTGGACTTTAATCTGAGCTTTATTTTAACACTATCTGACCATAAAACTGTTTGTGCTGTTAGTCTCTCACACATACAAGTACGGTCCCAAGCTAGCTACCTAACCTTTTTTCAGTTAGTCACTGTGGACAATATATAAATGTATTTTCCATGTGTGTTTTCCATGCAGCAGTGGCCATATATCCCCCCACTCTGGGTATTATAGACCACTGATGCAATCACATTGTTCGACTTCCTGATACAATCACATTGTTCGATTGTGCTTTAAATTTCTTATCTATAGAATGTTTCAAAAGTTTTACTAGTTTATGTTTTCTTAAATTATGTTTTAAGTGTATTCATAACTTGGCCCCAGAATCACTCAGTACATTTATACAAAGACTAAACAGCACCTGAGTGACAAGAGGCACCGTAAACAAGAACTGTAAAATCGCACAACACAGAACCTCTTTTGGACAGTCTGCCTTTTCATATCAGAGCTGCAAACTGTGGAACTCACTGCCCATTGAAATAAAGAACATTTCTGAGTTAAAAATGTTCATCTCTAGGGTTAAGAACTGGCTGAAAATGAGTCAAAACTGTACCCACTTGTAAATAAGTAGTATGATAGTTGGTGAGTGAGAGAAAGTGTGAGTGTTAAATGTATATTTGGGCACTGATGTAACTATTTTAAGGGATAAGTGTTTTAATATACTTTGCATATTAGTAAATTGTAAAAAAGCTCAACCAGGGACGGGAGTTGAAAATTAGCTCTTGCTATAAACTCTGTATGCATCACATCAGCTGCAATGTTCATTTTGTAACTGTGTCTGATTGCATTGTCCCTGTCAAATAAATATAAAAATAAATAAATAAATAAATAAATAAATAAATAAATAAACTCCCACTGCTTGAGTAATATAAAACATTAGTGCAAGCTCACCATGTTCAGACTCTGTGAGATTGTGGGACTGTGAGACTGAATTTGTTAGACTTTGTTAGACCCTGGTACAATCTCACCGTGTACTGCCTTTAACCCGACAGTATTGTTGTAACCAACAATAAAGATCAACAGAACGATCCCTGTGCCTCTGCTCCTGTTCTTGATGCAACAGAACAGAAACTGATATCACTCTCACCTTTTTGTTGAAAATCAAACACCTAAAAAGACCATGAATGCTCATATTGATCACAGGCTCCTGAAAATGTGTTGTTTAAATGCAATTTGGATTGTTTCTTTGCAGACTATTTTAACTACTTTTTTGGCTGTATTTGCTGATGTGCGCATTGTGTCACCATTGTAACTGCTGAACATTCCACCTTAGAGATACATGTAGAACACCCCACATGTAATGTCATCACAAAGTAACAATAGCGGATCTTTACAGGGATGAGGTCACATTTCAATTTTTATCACCATATCACTTATATAATCCAAATAAGTAAAGCATTTACTGTTTAAGTCACATAACACTGACACATTACACTGACATTACACTGACTCACTGTTTAAGTCACTTTACACTGACTGATCATTCATAAAGTTTATTTTGATTAAACTGGTCATTTACTCGAGTAATGATGATCTCTAGACAATGTGAATCAAAGATTAAGGTTTTCATTGTTGTTTAGCAGTGGAGCCAATAATAGTGAAATATTATTAAACATGATGTTTCAGATTTTGTATTGTGGCATCCCAACTTCTTAGGGCAGTTTAGGTGAAACACTTCCCCTCACCTTGATAATCAGGAGTTCCAAATCTGTTTAGACAAAAGTTTAAAGTTGACTTTCTCTCCATAGCTGCCTGGTAAGAAGGGCTTTGGTCCGGCCGGGTGGACAGTGCAGGCCAAGCTGGAGCTGTACCTGTGGCTGGGTCTGAACAAGCAGAAGAAGGACTTCCTGAACGGGCTGCCCAATGGCTTTGAGGAGGTCAAGGCCTCCAAGAGCGCCCCCAGTCTGCAGTCTGTGCCCCCCGTCACCCTCGTCTACAACAGTGAGTGCTGGAAGGAAACAAAAAAACAAACTATGAAGACTATGTAATGTAAATTAACATGTAACAAACTTAACAGCAGGGACACACAGACCACTGGTACCGGAGCAAATGTTCTTTACTTCTACCTAACCTAGTATCACTGTGAAAACAACTTTAAAGTTAGTCCAGCTTTGTAATTGTTTTCCCCGTGGACTCAGTTAAGTTCTAAACCAAAGTTAAATAAAGTCTGAATTAGGCTTGCAGCGAGTATTGATTCCTTTTGCTTTTCTTTAAAGAGGTGTGCACATTTCTGTGGTGTAATGGTTGTGTTTGTTCCACAGTGAAGCAGGTGTTCCAGCTCAGGGCCCACATGTATCAGGCCCGCAGCCTCTTTGCAGCAGACAACAGTGGACTCTCTGACCCGTTCGCCAGGGTCTTCTTCTCCACGCACAGCCAAGTCACAGAGGTAAGGGCCAAAGGGTGCATTCACGTTTGTACTGGTTTGGTCCTGGTTTGATCCCGGTTTAGTTTTGTTTTTAGTCCCAGTTTAGTCCCAAATTTGACGGGGTGTGACTGAGCACGGTGACTGAGGTTTAATGTGATGACATTAATGGTTAATGTGATGTTTCTGTCGCTGTCATTGTGTCACTTTATATTGTCACATCCTTTCTTTATAGGGCAGTTTATGTATAACACTTATCACTTGCATTAGGGCTGCACGATTTGGGAAAAATAACTATCATGTTTTTTGTGATGAGCTTTGTGATTTGTGGTTGAGTGGCTAGTACTCTCGCCTCACAGCAAGAAGGTTCCAGGTTTAACTCTTGGATCGGCCAGGCATTTCTTTGCGGATTTTGAAGTTTTCCCCCATCAACCCAAAAAACATGCACCAAAGTTAAAATTCAGCCCAAGGTCTCAAGATCCGGAGATGGGTCCCCGGGTGCTGCTCCTGACAGGTTTCTGCATTAAAGGAGAGGTCAAATGCAGAGGACAAACACAAACACAGCCAATTTAACAGGAGAGTAAGGGAAGAACAGATGCTTCAGTGAATGCAAAAAACATGCATTGCGTACTTGCCTCTCCATAAATCTGATCTGTAACTTGCCCTGGTGGTGTCACGTGGTTGTCTCCTTAGAGATGTACGTATAATGTTCTGTTGTTTTATTTTTTAATAAAATAGACTATATATTCATTGTTCAAATGCTGCATATTTCCAGAACCCTAAATATAATTTCCATGTGTATTCTCAAACAGCAAAGTACTACACATTACAGTTATTTTACGCAATACTGAAACCAATTTACAAAACAAGTGTAGCTGTATAACAATGCATCATGATCATAATAACAGACACCAGCAAGCCCCAGAACAGACAGGAGCCTTATCTTTTACATTCTCCTGTCCCCACAGTCAGAGCTCTTATGTTCATATCATCACAGAGGAATAACACTGTCTTTGCCTTATCAGATCCTGAACGAGACCCTGTGCCCCACGTGGGACCAGCTGTTGGTGTTTGACGATGTGGAGCTGTTTGGAGAAGCCAGCGAGCTCCGAGACGATCCACCCATCATTGTCATCGAGTTCTACGACCAGGACACTGTGGTACGTGCGCACAAAAACAAATATATTTAACAGGCAGAATAGATGGTGTCACTATGTTTACATGTAGAAAGAGCTCCGAGTGAGATTAACAACAGAATTCAAATCGTCCTGCCCCAAAGCCTGTCAGAGCAGTTTTGGCTAGAGATCGATTGATGTGGGCTTTTACATGGCCGATGTGATACTGTTGTTTATAATCCAAAGAAACTGGTATTTGTAGAGCAGGTTTTTGATTATTTTCCCCAAATTCAATTTCAGTTTACTTCAAAATCTTTTTTTTATCACAGACCTATAAGAGAGCTGTAGTCACATTTTGTAAAGTTATCTTTTGTGACATTTTTTGATAGATTAACATATATAATAGATGTTGTTATTATCATGCTTTCAAATTTTATTATTGCTCTGCTGTGGTATTGGGTATAACTTCTTTCATAGTAATTACCTTGTCTCTGTAGATGTGTAGATGTCTATTGACTCAATGTAGATGAGGTGAATAGAGATCTATTTGATAATGTGTTTTGGTTTTGTCAACACCTTTGTTAGACCTACATGAAAAATCATTTGGTTACTACAACTATTGAATCAATAACTACACTACATAAACTTGGACACACTTTTGATTTTATTTACAGGATTATTTACATTGTAGATTCTCACTAAAGGCATAAAAACTATGAATGACACATGTGGAACGTAGCAAACAAAAATAAAGTCAAAATAGCTCAACTTGTTTTAGATTGTTTAAAATAGCTTTTACCCTTTGCTTTGATTGCTGCTTTGCACTCTTACCATTTCTTGACCCTGTCCTGGCACAGCTGTGAAGTGAAAACCATTTCAGGAGACCTCATCATGAAGCCCATTGAGAGAAGGGCAAGGGTTGGCAGCTGTCCACAAAGCAAAGGGTAGATACTTTGAGGAATTTCAATCTAAAATGAATAATTTGCTACATAGTTCCATAAATCTTGCGTCATATATTTGATGTCGGTTGTATGTATATAAAATGTACAAAAGTAGTACATAACATAAAAAATTACTTGAATGAGGAGGTGTGTCCAAACTTTTGATTTTGAACCCTTGCTGTCTCCTTTAATCTGTGGATATATATATTAACGGTGTTGTCTCTATCGCCTGCCTGCCCTGATTACTCTCCTATCTGTTTCTCCCTTGCACTTGTGATTCCCCAAATAGAGTTTTAATACCACACTCTTTTTAAGATAACAATATCTAATGTAGCATGAAATTACAATCTCACTAAGTTTGATAGAAAGTTGCACATGTTCCCAGTATTAATCTCCCCTCACTCACCCTGTATTGAACAATACTGACTCCGAGTGGCGGTTGTGTGAAAGTGCACCCCCTCTAACCCTTGGCACATTTCCACCCTTCCCTTACTTGTTTGGACTGTCCCCCTCTCCCTGGTGTTCAGGGCAAGGCAGAGTTCATAGGTCGCACATTCGCCAAGCCCACCATAAAGATGTGTGATGAGCACTACGGCCCCCCGAGGTTCCCCCCTCAGCTAGAGTACTACCAGATCTACAGAGGCCACTGCACTGCTGGGGAGCTGCTGGCCGCATTTGAACTGCTACAGGTAAAAAATACTTGGAATTTTTTCAGTTTGTATGAATGTCAATTAAATGACTACTTAAAATTTGTTGGGGTTTTTTTTCACTTTAAAATTGTAATACTTGCCCTCATAGACAGTAGTAGTTGCTGTATTTGAGTTGATTTTCAGCTCAAGAGTTCAAAATAAAACATTGTTTGTTTCACTGGCATTACTAATATGTGTGAAGTGTGCAGTGAAACTGCGGTGATACTAGTAGTAAAAGTAGAAAATAGGAATAATAGTAGTAGCAGAACAGAAGTAGTTTTGCTAGTAGTACAACAGTAATGGAGCAACAGTAAATTTCCCTGTAATTTTCTCCATAGACTAAAAATAAAACACAATGGATGCTAACCCGCTATGTGCCAACTAATGTTCTTAAAAGGACATTTAGAACCTAAACTTTTGGTGTCCTAATAATGTAGCTGTTTATAGTGTTTTAGAAACAGATTTCAAGTAAACTTTGAGCTGATTAGCCCTGAGTGATATTTTTTTGAAAAGTCTAAGGAAAAAAAATATGATCTTTACCTAGTGGTGTTTGGTCACTGAGCAGCTCTAAAGTGAGGTTGTCACAAGAGCAGCTGGATGTGCAATACAAATCAGATGTATTATAAATGTAGAAAAAAATTGTAAAGAGCGTTTTATCTTGAAAGGAGCTACATACAATTATTATTATGAATTAGCTACAAATTATAGCAATTTCTGATATAAATACTCATAACTGGTGTCTACCATCAAGTTTGTGTTGTGTTTTTTCTTCTTATTTCCACTGCCAGCTTCACTAAATCTTAAAATCCCTTTACCAAATGTTTTCCTGTTCCATTTCCACTCGGCCGCGTCCAGTTACTTTAGTGTTGATTCCATTTCCTGGGGTCTTTCTCTAAACTACATCTTCCTGTCTTGTCCTACTCTGTCCAAACCCCATCTCCTGTGTTGCTGTGGTGGCTGCAGGTTCCCTTTGACTCAGAGGAGATCAGGAGAGCTCTGATCGCTGTCCATAACTTTGCTGTCCCTCAAATCAAGGTGCTCTTTCTCATTCTCTCCTTCATTTCACTGTGTTTGGACTTTGTCTGTTCTGTCACTGAAACAAGTTTACGGCATAATAATAGACAGGAGAACTGACAGGAGCTACAAAAGGCAAGGCAAGTTTATTTGTACAGCACAATTCATACACAAAGTAATTGAAAGTGCTTTACAGAATAAGAAAGACATTAAAATCACAATACAACAAATCAAAACATAAATAATCATCATAAAATTAGCATTAAAAGGGAAGAATAAAAGCCTTTCAGTCACATGCACGGCTAAGCAGAAACACTTTGGAGCCTGGATTTAGACACTGTCAAAGTAGAGGCCTGTCTCACATCTTCAGGAAGACTGTACCATGTTTTAGCTGTACAAAACTGAAACACTGATTCTCCATGTTTAGTCCTGACTCTGGGCACCAGCAGGAGGCCGGTCCCTGAAGTCCTCAGAGTGTGAGATGGTTCATGTGGCTCTAACATGTGGGAGAGTTACTTTGATGCTGGTCCATGGAGAGACTTGTTCACAAGCAGAGCTGCTTTAAAGTCTATTCTCTGAGCCACAGGAGCCAAAGACCTGAGCACAGGACACATGTGTGAAGTACGTCCTGCTTCAGGACCCGAGCAATAGCTTTCTGGATGTACTGCAGCTGTTTGGAGTCCAAATTCCTCAAAATGTCACCTTTAAACAGGATGATGAAGCCAGTGAATTACACATTATCTGGTTGACAAATTGGTTGAATGCAGAAAAAAATCCCTATTCTTGGGTTTCAGACAGACAATTTGTTCCTGATTTTAAGGACTGTCTGAGGACCTTTCAAAAGAAATAATAGTTTGATTTGAATTACTTAATTGCTATGACGACAGAAGACAGTCGCCATAGTTTGAAAACCCATGAATTGGTTGTTTCTATTGAAGGTCTATGAAAATCAAGCTACTTCAAAATGTATAACTTAAAACAAATCATTAGATAATCCATTCACTATTATTACCAAAATAATTGAACCTTTTATATCTGTAGCACCTGTAACAGCAGTGTTCATATACATAAAACAAGGCTGTGAAGGTATTACAGTACGTTATTTAAGATATTATTCATGTTTTTCTCTCTAGATTGGTCAGGGGGGCCGAGCTGAGCTTCCTCCTATTGAAACATGCACAGACTCAGAGCGTGGACCCATAGTCCCCGTGCCTCTGGGGATCAGACCTGTGCTCAGCCGCTACCGCATAGAGGTACCACTGATGCTAAAGCTGTTTACTATCTCAGTTAATAAATGTGCATTTAGTTTAGTTTAGTTTTAGTCATAGAATTTTGTCAAGATTTAGTCAGCTTTTTTTTTTTTGTCTACTTAAAGTCATGCTAATTTAGTTCAAAAATCAAATTTTACGTCTAACTTGACTAACAGAGCCTAAGACAGAGCAGTGTTCAGAGTTAGCAACACACCCCCATGGAATGCTGCAGAGGAAAATGTATGCAATTGTACTCATAGTTTTAGTCATTGTGATCACTTTTTACTTATTTCCTGTTTAATCTCACCAGAAATATGACAGAGAGATTTTTATTTGTTCAAATTGTTCAAAAATAAGTGTCTTTTTATACTACATTGGGTGCTCTTGTTTGCTGTAGGTCTTGTTCTGGGGCCTGAGGGACTTGAAGAGAATAAACCTGGCTCAGGTGGACCGACCCCGTGTGGACATAGAGTGTGCGGGACGAGGAGTGCAGTCGACGCTCATTCAAAACTACAAGAAAAATCCAAACTTCAGCACTCTGGTCAAATGGTTCGAGGTGGTAAGTGCAAATATAGAACTCTAAAGGCCATAATGACTTTAAAGGTGCTGTACGTGATTTTTACTCTCTTAAAAATATGAAAAACAGAAGTAGTTCATTTTAAACAGTTTGCAAATTTCCAAAGTTATTCCACACTTTCCTGACGCATTCGTAGCTTCATAATTATTCACCATGATGAGTTTGTAAACACTGTTTGCAACTTTTAGAGGCCAGTGCAAAGTTTTTATTGCTACAGTAACGCTAACAACAACTAGCATGCTAATAGCGCACCAGCACTACTTGCAGGTTCGAGTAGGATAAAAGGCAAGTCATAAGATGCAGACAGCACACAGGGGTCTCATTTTGCCCCTAAGAACTGCTTTTATGATATACCTGTACTGAAGACAAATTTTACTTAATTATATGAAAACAATGGGTACAACCACTTACATTATAATTAAAATATGAGCTATAGGTTTCCTTTTCAAGGATAAAAAAAAAGTCCCAACATGACCTGATAATATTGTGGCATACTGTGCACACAGGACCTCCCAGAGAATGAGCTGCTACACCCCCCTCTGAATATCCGCGTGGTGGACTGTAGGGCCTTTGGGAGGTACATCCTTGTGGGCTCTCACGCCGTCACCAGCCTGAGACGTTTCATCTACAGCGCCCCAGACAAGAGCTCCAACCACTGGGCCACTGCAGGTACTATACACCTTCTGTGTTTACTGTATATATGTTTTATATGGTATTCATTTGGAATATTTATATTTGTGCTTATTAGTTTTGGTAGTGTTGATCTACGTTTAATTACAGTAACCTGTACTGAAAAATGAAAGATATATTTATATATGGAGAGAGAGAGAGAGATATATACACACACATTTTTGTCATTTTTGTGGAGTATAAATGTCACTTATTGCCTTTATTTCATATGTAAGTAGTAGTTTTGAATAATATAGTTTTTGTTAATAAAAAGAGCAACAAAGTGTGATTTATATCTATTATAGTCCAGGTTGTTTTTAAAGTGCATATGGTTTACCAATGTTTTTGTTGTGTTTTTCTGATTGAGACTTGGTTTGGTGGGATTGTGCCTGTGGTCAATGTTTATCACAGTTTTACATCAGTTAATTGGCAGTTTATAGAAAAAAGTGGAGAAGGAAAAGTGCAAAAATACAGGAAGTAGCTCTGAGTTCTAAAATGGCATTATCTTTACTTACGTCATCAACACTGAAAACTCCATCCAAAATGCTGAGACAATTTACCCACAAGGAATGCATTTTTCTGACAGATTAAATCTATATTCAACAAAATGTGTCATTTATTTTCTTTAGTCTAATCATAAGTATAGTGCAATTTAGACACCAGGAAATCGAGTTATAAACCCTAGAAAAACAACTACCGGTAGAAAAAAAACGATGCAAGACTTTTTTGGTAAAATCTTAAATATAATGTTGTTAACTATGTAGTAGAGTAGTCTATCCTTTCATATATACTTAAGTTTTTAACTTGTGGCATCTGAGTCTGCTCTATTACGGTTACTCAAAACCCTGTATTCATTCATACTTTAAAGGTCCTGTATTACACAACATTGATTCTTTAAGCCATGTTAGAATGTCATTATCTCTCAAAAACATATCCAGAGTAGTATTTTGTTTCATCCACACATGTTTGTGTAACCCTTTTATTATTAGTCTGTCTACATCTCTAAAGCTCAAAATGCTCTGTTCCACTTTGTGATATCATGAGGCTGTAGTTTTCAGGTTAACAGCTCCTTTTACCTTTAGTTCAGTAGAGATTCCAGGGATGAAATTCTCCAAATGATCCAAGTGGAGGTGTATTGAGTCTGAAAACACAGGGGAGCACTTCCTGTGTCACCACATGACATTCCCAAGGAGTATTTTCTGTTTGAGAGAAGAACACAGCCTCAAAATGCAGGGTCTGAATGAAAAAAACATAACTCCAGGTCTGTTTCTGATGAAGAAACAACATTATAACAGAGATCAGAAAAAAGTGTAATATGGACCCTTTAACAGGAGTATGAATGTTAAACTCGTGCACATCTTTGTCTGAGAAATATAATTGTATCTCTGTTCATTGGCTTGCTTTGCTTCACCATCTGCTTCTTGTTTCTTCTTTCTTCTCTTTCATACCTCCTTCTTGTCTTACCACTTGAACCTGCTTTTCACCTGCTGTTTCCACTGCCCCCTGGTGGTCACTCACACCTCAGCTAAACTAATGAACGGCTACCTGGTTCTAACTAACGGCGGCTCGCAGCCTCATGCCTCACCCAGCGTCTCCTCGCGCACTTTCTCTCGCCCCGCAGGTGACGTCATCCTCAACATGGACGACACCAGCGTTCGCAAGATGGACACCGTAGTCAAACTGGACGCTGTAAGACGAAGAGTGTAACTGTTGTTGTGATAGACGTAGGAAAGAGGAGTGGGTAAAGTCAGCTGCAGAGAGTCATTGTGGTTCCAAGCCTGGATAAATCTTGAAACATTGACTCTCATGGAGCCTTTTTTTTAGTGTTAACTTATAGAATATAAAAACTTTTTTTTTTTAAGAGTGGCAGTAGTCCAAAGTTATTCCTTACTTACCTTATGCATTCTGAGCTTCCTAATTATTCACTGCAATGAGTAATTTTCACATCTTTCAGAGGTCAGATCCTCTGATAACATGATAACACTAAAAACAAGGAGCATGCAAACAGCTCATTTCCTGATTTTCAGAGGATAAAACATTTTAAACATAAATGCAGACAGCACACAGTGGACTCATTTCTACCGCAAGGGCTCCTTATCTATATATTTGTACTTCGAACTACATAGAAATAAACAGGTAAAGCCACTTTAACTAGAATTTAAAATAATATTGTCAAGATAAAAAGTTGTTTAAGAGTTGTAAAATCTAGGCACAACACAATATTTCATTACCTGTAACAGAGAGCTCTGATTCTACATCCAGCCCTTTATTAGACCAACACTTGTGCTGCTGCCAGTATTGTGTCTGCCATACTCCCCCTAGTGGGTGATACAGTTGAACACTGTCTGCTACAGATTTGTGGCGAGTACAAAAGCAGCAGCCGTCTTTGCTCACTCCCTTTTTGATATAGGCATATTGGGCCTATATTGTTGTCTGCTCTGTAGGCTTTGTACAGTGTTTCTCCTTGTATCTGATTGTGTGGCTCCTGCTCCTAACTCTGGCTATTAACCCCTTGTGTTCTGTGTGATGCCCTGATGTAGATGTCTGACGCTGTAGTCAAAGTGGACATGGTAAGTCAACAGTAAGTAACAAGTGTGCAACAGACAAGGAAATACTGAGAATTAGTGTTTTTGTTTTTGATGTGAACAGATTGAAGAGGAGAGCAAAGACAAAAAGAAGAAGAAGAAAAAGAAGGGAGTGGCAGAGGAGGAGGAGGAGCCAGATGAGAGTGTACTGGACTGGTGGTCCAAGTACTTTGCCTCCATAGAGACACTCAAGGAGGTTTGTAGAATATAGTTTTGCTGTGTACTGCTGTGCCTGTACAAATATAAGTATACCATACACCTATAATGTTATATTCTGTATTTGGCCTGCAAACCCAGAGCCAGTGTTACCGGTACTAGTAATAGCTATTCTTCACCACTGTGCTCAAAAGCACCAAAACAGACACACAACACTGTACTGTCACAACCACTGTAAATCAACAACACAGGGCAAACAACTGTTACACAGCAGACTATGGCCAAACAGCGCATTTAACCCATCCATCCATCCATCCATCCATTTTCTTCCACTTTATCCGGGCCGGGTTGCGGAGGCAGCAGTTTCAGCAGGGAAGCCCAGACTTCCCTCTCCACACACACTTCCTCCAGCTCTTCCGGGAGAATCTCGAGGCGTTCCCAGGCCAGCCGAGAGACATAGTCCCTCCAGCATGTCCTGGGTCCTCCTCCCAGTGGGACGTGCCCAGAACACCTCCCTAGGGAGGCGTCCAGGAGGCATCTGGAATAGATGCCCGAGCCACCTCAACTCGCTCCTCTTGACGTGGAGGAGCAGTGGCTATACTCCAAGCTCCTCCTGTGTGACTGAGCTCCTCACCCTGTCTCTAAGGGTGCGCCCAGCCACCCTGCAGAAGAAACTAATTTCGGCGGCTTGTATCCGCGATCTTGTCCTTTCGGTCATTACCCAAAGCTCATGACCATAGGTGAGCGTATGGCACATTTAACCCACTGATATCAACACATAATGAAGACTGGCATCTACATGACCACACTGTATACCAAAGGTGAACCACCAAATCGAATTTAAAACAACAACTCTGTTAGTAACTACGTTACACTGAACGGTGTTATTCCCAGCACTGCTCTGTTATAACAACAGTATGTTGTTGCTGTTCTTGCAGAAGCTGAAGGCTCAGGAGGCAGCCCAGGCCGAGGCAGAGGAGAGAGAGGATCTGGAGATTCTGGTGGAGACTGGAGGTATAACACACACACGGAGAGCACTGAGACGAAGAGTCATAGTGTCAGTGTTCATCTGTCATTGTTACACAGCAAGAGAGGGCCCATTGTTTTAGCTTGTTACTGGAGCTGAGAGATGTTCAGTTTGACATGGAATGAACGCTGTTGACCCCTGTGTGTCGAGCCCCCTCAA
The DNA here is from genome assembly GCF_009829125.3 of Periophthalmus magnuspinnatus. Lineage (NCBI taxonomy): Eukaryota > Metazoa > Chordata > Actinopteri > Gobiiformes > Gobiidae > Periophthalmus > Periophthalmus magnuspinnatus. Next base: position 6,201,693 of record NC_047149.1, read on the forward strand.
AACTTTAGCACATTCATAGTTTGCTGCACTACTTCTTTTAGTCTAAGCCAGGGGTCACCAACCTTTTTAAACCTGAGAGGTACTTTATGGGCACTGAGTCATACGAAGGGCTACCAGTTTGAGACACTCTTCTGAAATAACACATTTTCTCAATTTGCGTTTAGTTATACATTATTAATAATGATAAATGATAATCATCTATGTCAGGGGTGTTCATTACGTTGATCGCGATCTACCAGCCGATCGCGAAGGCAGAGGTAGATCACGTCCCGTCATCCATCCAGTCACATCACTAATATACAGGACAACAGTCAGATTACACCTGACCCTAGGTCACATCATGGGTGCTGGAAACGTATAAACAAGCGCGAGTTAGCTTAACCCTACAGCGTCGGATCCTATCGTCGCCGATAGAGCGCGGTTGCGGACTTTCCAGCAGCGTAACTCCGCAAATAGTCGTGCTCTCATGTAAATTCAAACGACATCTCAAAGTGGAGACATGGGGCTATCTAAATATTTTACCATCATTACGGTAATCTGCCTCTGTTGTCCCTCGAAGGTGACGAATGAGAGCGCGGGGGCTGCGGGGATTTTCCCAGTCATTTATTCGATGCGTAAAAGGAAAAAATACGAATGGATGTGTAAAATAGAAGTAGTTGTGTGAAAAAATGCATTAAATTCTGATACTTCGTTTAACATGATTAGCTCTGTTATCGCTTTCAAACGAAAAATGCAATTTTACTCCTGGCTGGCTGTCAGAAGCTACTGCCCGAACTATGCATCCCTCACTGATTCCATTCAGTGTCATCAGAGCAGTAATCATCATTCAAGTAATTATGAACATGTAAAAAGTTCAATTGTGTTGTCATGACGTTGTGCAAGGTACATGAAAATGCACTGCACATGTAAGAATTCATAATACATTTACAAATAAATATATGTTTAACATTTTTGTATTAGGTGGTAGATCTTTCAGACACGATCATTTTAAAAGTAGCTCACATAATGAAAAAGTCTGATCTATGTGAACACACTGATCACGTTGCAAGACACTGATCACATTAATGATTTCTCAAAAGAATTTTGAGGGAAAAAGGAGGGAAACAGATATCAGTATTCAGCACTTTAACTTACTAGTCTTAGTAATTGTTAAATTTCCAGATGACACTTACATCACTACATCTCATAGGAAAAGTGTCCCATTTTCACTATCCATTTACAAACCTTTTTAACAAAACATAAATAATCTACATTGCACCGTGTTTCATAAAGTTATCAATTACGTAATGTTAAAGAAAAATAAGCTTACATATTTTTAAATAAATCTCGGTTGCGTTGTGTGACTTTTTCATCGGTGTCGTGAAAAAAGCCTGTTGTTTACCCAAAGCTGCGTTTAGCTCTGGGCTTGTTCTGCCCGTCCCCGTGGGTAGTTAGTGTGGAGCTTTGTGAGACGTAGTGAAGTGTCCCTCCACGTTGTGCCGCTTTGCCGTCACCACAGTCGCTCCGCAGATGAGATACCCACAGGCATCTTTTACAGTCTTAAATCGTTGTGAAAGTGATCTCTTTATTTTCTACCATGTTTTGGAGTAAGAAACTGCATTCAGCGCATCCTCACAGCGCTCTCGAGCGGAGCACTGGTTTTGTCACACGCACAATACTGACCATTGAAGTGAGTAGGTCAAAGTTCACCTTAACTTATCTAAACTTCACGTATAATGAACATATGTTTAAAATATTGTCATTTTTAAATCTATATAAATGCAAGGGTGATTTTAAAAAAAAGTTGCAATCGAATGATTTAATTTTAGATGCAGCTCATTAGTGAGTTGTGCTATTTTTAGAACCGATCTGCAGGCGACTCATGTGGGGCTTGGGGGCGACATGGCGCCCGCGGGCACAGGGTTGGTGACCCCTGGTCTAAGCAATATTATCAATGTTTCTTTCTTTCTCAAACTAAGCAGTTATAAGAGAGTTTGGTTTTAAAATAAAAGTGGTCTGTGCAGATGTTGTAGATTCTTCATGTTTCTTCACCAGTGCATCCATCAGAAATATCAGAAATCTGTCACTCATCAGTCACCTGCATCTTGTCCTGTTTTACCCATGACCTCATAAATTTCCATGAAAGATGGTTTGTGTTATTCTAAATACCTGTATACACTCATTAGTTTTTCTATAATACAAGACAGTATCCAGTATCCAAATAACTGTTTCGAGTCAGTGGCATTGGAGTTGTTCATAGTGTTAATATTTAAAATAGAATTATATTATATATAGGCCAGTATTTCTGGCACATTAGTTTTTCACACTACACACAAAATACTAGATGTATTTACATTTAACAGTATAATTTACAATAATAAGATCATAAAATGGTTGCCATCTTTCATGTAGCAGTGTGGTGCTGTGCTCATGTTGTCCCTCATATGTGTCCACTCCATGTCCACTCACTGCACATCAGAGCTCAAACCAGACGACCTTCTGCTCAAAGGCCCCAAGCTCAAGGACAAGAGCAAAGACAAGAGGTTCACCAAGGATAAGAAGAAAGGCAAGGAGGCAGCAGACGGGGCAGAGAAGAGGCCTGTCAAACTCCGAGTGGACGAGCTCATGGTACATACAGACAGAAAAAGTTGTCCATATCACTACCATAGAAGTGGTCTCATTATGTTTCTCATTTTGGATTTAATATAGAGATTTGAACATGTGCTGTTGGCTGCAGGTGTACAACAAGGAGCTGGAGTCAGAGTACGGGGACTTTGAGGACTGGCTGCACACGTTTAATCTGTACAGAGGAAAGGCTGGTGACGATGACGAGCACGCACAGGACGAAGACAGGATAGTGGGCAGATTCAAGGTTATTCATTCTGTACAGTTACTGTCGAGTATGTTTGTTACAGCTCATTATATAGTATTTTATAATTACAGTGATGTCTTTCCATTGTCTAATAATAAAATAGTTAAATAATGTTTAATACTGCCTTCTGTTTCAGTTGTACCCTTTGCTTTATTTAGTAACCGACTACTACTTTTCTGATGGATTATCTTTCACTGCTTTGCCTCCACAGAGACATTGTTTCTTGGTCAGAAAAGTTCCATAGTACGGCATTATAAGGTTGATGCCACTAGGCCAAGTTATAGGTCAAATGTCCTCTAGCTCCTCTGGTGGGACCTCAAGGCGTTCCCAGGCCAGCCAAGAGACATAGTCCATCCAGTGTGTCCTGGGTCTTCCCCGGGGCCTCCTCCCCGTGGGACATGCCCACCTCCCTAGGGAGGCGTCCTGGAGGCATCCTGAGGAGATGCCCAAGCCACCTCAACTGGCTCCTCTCGATGTGTAGGAGCAGCGGCTCTACTCCGAGCTCCTCCCATGTGACCGAGCTCCTCACCCTATCCCTAAGGGTGCACCCGGCCACCCTACAGAGGAAACCCATTTTGGCGGCTTGTATCTGCAACCTTGTCCTTTCAGTCATTACCCAGAGCTCATGACCATAGGTGAGGGTAGGAACGTAGATTGACCGGTAAATCGAGAGCTTTGCCTTCCGGCTCAGCTCCTTCTTTACCACAACGGACCGATACAACGATCGCATCACTGCAGACGCTGCACCGATCCGCCTGTCAATCTCACGCCCCATTCGTCCCTCACTCGTGAACAAGACCCCGAGATACTTGAACTCTTCCACTTGAGTCAGAGACTCACCACCCACCCGGAGAGGGAAAACCACTTTTTTCCGGTCGAGAACCATGGCCTCGGATTTGGAGGAGCTGATTCTCATCCCAGCCACTTCACACTCGGCTGCAAACCGCCCCAGTGCTGCAGGTCCTGGCTCGATGAAGCCATCAGGACAACATCATCTGCAAACAGCAGAGATGAGATATCGTGGTTCCCGAACCAGACCCCCTCCGGCCCATAGCTGCGCCTAGATTCTGTCCATAAATATAATGAACAGAACCGGTGACAAAGGGCAGCCCTGGTGGAGTCCAACATGCACCGAGAACAGGTCTGATTTACTGCCGGCAATGCAAACACAGCTCCTGCTCCGGTCATACAGGGGCCGGACAGCCCTTAGCAAAGAGCCCCAGACCCCATACTCCCAGAGCACCCCTCAAAGGACACCACGAGGGACACGGTCGAATGCCTTCTCCAGGTCCACAAAACACATGTGGACTGGTTGGGCAAACTTCCATGAACCCTCGAGGTATAGAGCTGGTCCAGTGTTCTGCTCCTCCTGAATCCGAGGTTCGACTAGAGGTCAGATTCTTCTCATCAGTACCCCAGAATAGACTTTACCAGGAAGGCTGAGGAGTGTGATTCCCCTGTAATTGGAACACACCCTCCGGTCCCCCTTCTTATACAGAGGGACCACCACCTCGGTCTTCCAGTCCAGTGGTACTGTCCCCGACCGCCACGCGATGTTGCAGAGACGTGTCAGCCAAGACAGCCCCACAACATCCAGAGACTTGAGGTACTCAAGACAGATCTCATCCACCCCCGGAGCCTTGCCAGCAAGGTGACTTCAGCCAGGGTGATGGACGAGTCTGCCTCCAGGTCCCCAGTCTCTGCTTCCTCCTCGGAAGACGTGGCGGGGGGATTGAGGAGATCCTCAAAGTATTCCTTCCACCGCCCGACAACATCCACAGTCAGCTTTCCATCCGCACTGTAAACAGTGTTGGTGAAGCACTGCTTCCCTCTCCTGAGGCGTCGGACGGTTTGCCAGAACCTCTTTGAGACCGTCCGATAGTCCTCCTCCATGGCCTCCCCAAACTCCTCCCAACCGTGAGTTTTTGCCTCCGCGACAGCACGAGCCGCGGCACACTTGACCCGCCGGTACTCATCAGCTGCCTCAGGAGTCCCACAAGCCAACAAGGCTCGATAGGACTCCTTCTTCAGCTTGACGGCATCCCTTACTTCCGGTGTCCACCACCGGGTTCAGGGATTGCCGCCGCGACAAGGACTGCAGACCTTACGACCACAGCGACGAGCAGCCGCATTGACAATAGAGGTGGAGAACATGGCCCACTCGGAGTCCATGTCCCCAGTCTCCCAGGAGAGGAGAAGCTATCCCAGAGGTGTGAGTTGAAGACCCCCCTGGCAGAGGGCTCCACCGGGCGTTCCCAGCAGACCCTCACAATACACTTGGGTCTGCCAGGTCAGTCAGGCTTCCTCCTCTGCCAGCGGATCCAACTCGCAACCATGTGGTGATCGGTTGACAGCTCTGCCCCTCTCTTCACCCGAGTGTCCAAGACACGCAGCCGGGGGTCAGATGACACGACAACAAAGTCGATCATCGACCTCCGACCTAGGGTGTCCTGGTGCCATGTGCACTGATGGACACCCTTGTGCTCGAACATGGTGTTTGTTATGGACAAACTGTGACTGGCACAGAAGTCCAATAACAAAACACCGCTCAGGTTCAGATCAGGGAGGCTGTTCTTCTCAATCATGCCCCTCCAGGTGTCACTGTCATTACCCACATGGGCATTGATGTCACCCAGGAGAACAACGGAGTCTCCAGTCGGTGCACTGTCTAGTAGCCCTCCCAGGGACTCCAAGAAGGCCAAGTACTTTACACTGCTGTTCGGCCCGTAGGCCGACACAACAGTCAGAGACCTGTCCCCGATCCGAAGGCGCAGGGACGCGACCCTCTCGTTACCAAGTTACATCGATGAGTTTAATGTCATACTGTGGACATTCAAGGCAAAGCAATAACATCTCCATGGAGACAGGCATATACCAGACCCTCTGCTAAAGAAGTTACATAGTGGACCTTTAAGTTATTCTGTAAACGGTACAGGTATATAGACATATATAATAACCTTTTGCAATTGGTTGTCAATTTCAGATAAACTTTTTAATATTTCAAGAAAATATCAGTAATCCATGATTAAGTAATAGTACATCAGTAATTATACCTCATAAGTCATTTGTCCATCTCTGAAATACACTTGATTTGAAGTTGTTTTTCATCTTTGGCTGAAAAATATTGGTTTGTTCCAGGGTTCCTTGTGCATGTACAAGCTCCCTCTGTCAGAAGAGATCACCAGAGAAGCAGGATATGACCCAAATATGGGCATGTTCCAGAGCATCCCCCACAACGACCCAATCAAAGTGCTGGTTAGAGTCTACGTGGTCCGGGTGGGTTGGGTCTATCATTACTACACTTAAATATATGAAAACATATGTTTACTATAGTGTTATTGTCCCCTAGGCGACAGACCTCCATCCTGCTGATATCAATGGGAAGGCCGATCCATATGTTGTGATCAAACTGGGCAAGTCCGAAATCAAAGACAAGGAAAACTACATCTCCAAACAACTCAATCCTGTTTTTGGCAAGTGAGTAGAGAAATATTTGAATGAATCAGATTAACATGTACAGAGGAAGGAACATTAGATTTGACCCAGTGTCAAATCTAATGTTGCTTTTTGCTTCTTAACTTGTTGAGAATTTAAATATTTAGTGTACTGTCCCTGGACAAAATTAATGAGGTGGATAATGATCTGAATGAAAAACACAAACATTGGCAAGTATTTTAAATCAGACCTATTTTGCAAAATCAACTTTTTAACGGTTTTAATCATGTTGTAGTTGTTTACCCTCTCCATTTACTCATCCTGGCGTTGTATTGAGCGTGATTTGTGCATGTTTGTGCAATCTTTAGTCACTTATTTTTTTTAATTGATTTATAATGTGCAAATTATAACCGTATGATCCTCAGGTTTCATCGATTATAACTATATATCAGGCACAAGCACAATAGATCGGCTTTAATAGTTGTCAACCTTTTACAAACTATTGCTCTCCCTGTATCTCCTGTCAGGTCATTCGACATAGAGGCCACGTTCCCGATGGAGTCCATGTTGACTGTGTCCGTGTATGACTGGGACCTGGTGGGCACAGACGACCTGATCGGAGAGACCAAGATCGACCTGGAGAACCGCTTCTACAGCAAATACAGAGCCACCTGTGGCATCTCCTCACACTACTCACTGTGAGAGCTGTCCTCCTCTGTGTGCAAACCATGAGGCAGAGGAAAGAATATAACATGGATTTCAGTAGTAATCACTTGTGATTTGTCAGTTTTCAGAGTGGAATAGTTGAATTTAAGCATATGTTTACTTCATTTCTGTTGAGTAAGAGGCAAACAGAAATCTCCAATCACTTACATAAAATTCAATGTTACAATGAGAATGTGATTATTATAGATATTATAGATTATTATAAAGATTTCTTAATAACCAATCATGAATAAGTACACCTCTGTAGTCCACCTGTTTCCCTGTCCTCTTCACCATCTGCATTAACACAAAGTAATGTTGTAAGACCATTACAATGTTTCAAATAATGTAATACAAAACTACAATTACCAATATCCTTTCATATTCTGTCCTTTGCTTATCTCCTGTCCAAAACTGTAGTCATGGATACAACATCTGGCGGGACCCGATGAAGCCCAGTCAGATCCTGGTGCGGCTGTGTAAGGAGGGGAAGATGGAGCCTCCCCAGTACGGCCCGGGGGGCACTGTGCAGGTGGGGGGGCGGGTGTTCCAGGCACCCACGGAGATCGAGGACGAGAATGGTACACAATTTATTCACACACTTTGAATTTCCTTCGAGATTATTAAAGTATCTGTCTATCTATATCTGTGTCTATTTATTTCCTACAAGTTATACTTGTTTACAAACTACATAAGGGACATGGTTTTAAGGATGAACAGATATGGAAAAATGGTAAATATATAATATAATGATTATTGTGTTGCAGAGATCAAAATTTTAAAATTAAGTGAATCATTAATATAATATAGAAACAATTGAAAAGGGCTGCAAAAAGTGACACCTGAAAATAAAATGAACAGATCCTCACAGGGTGATCTACAAAAAGACGGTGTAAAGTAAAGCTGTATTTTTTTGTGTTTAAAGGAGACACTTGGTGATACTTGGACAGGTGTGTTGTAGCACATTTCTGATGAAATGCCACAGTTGTGGGATTAACTGTATATTCATTTTTATCAATATCACCCACCTCGACTTAGGTCATAAAACTTGAAATAATGTCCCAAATTGTTGAAACCATTTTGAAGGCCTTGGGTTATGGATAGATGATGCCTGTGTGGATGTGTGGAAACTGCAGGTTTGAAGAAGCAGACGGAGGAGCACTTGGCCCTGACTGTGTTGAACCACTGGGAGGAGATCCCCAGAGTGGGCTGTAAACTGGTGCCTGAGCATGTGGAGACCAGAGCTCTGCTCAACCCAGACAAGCCTGGCATAGAACAGGTCAGATACACACAAACACATTATGTGGATGCTAGCTTAGCATGTAGTAGGATGTCATTTAAAGGGGCATTATGTAACTTTTTGAGTATAGGGTCTGTCTCCTTGATTGTTCACTGGACAGAGTGAACAAGCTGTGATCAGGTCGTAAGGTCTGTGCTGATTGTCGTGGCACCAATCCCCGAACCCAGTGGTGGACAACAGAAGTAAGGTGGACGAGATCTGTCCCGAGTACCCCAAGTCTGGATGTTGTGGGACTGTCTTGGCTGACACGTCTCTGCAACATCGCGCAGCGGTTGGGGACAGTACCGCTGGACTGGCAGACCAGTTATAGAGGAATAGAGTATAGAGGAATCACACTCACCTTCCCGGTAAGGTCTATTCCAGGGTACTGGAGAGGAGAATCCGACCGCTAGTCGAACCTTGGACCCAGGAGGAGCAGTGTGGGTTTCGTCCTGGTCGTGGAACACTGGACCAGCTCTATACTCTCCATTGGGTCCTCGAGGGTTCATGGGAGTTTGCCCAACCAGTCCACATGTGTTTTGTGGACCTGGAGAAGGCATTCGGCCGTGTCCCTCATGGTGTCCTTTGGGGGGTGCTCCGAGAGTACGGGGTCCGGAGCAGGAGCTTTGTTTGGATTGCTGGCAGTAAGTCATACCTGTTCTCGGTGCATGTTTGACTCTGCCCGGCTGCTCTTTGTTACCGGTTCTGTTCATTATATTTATGGACAGAATTTCTAGGCACAGCATCATCTGCTGTTTGCAGATGATGTTGTCCTGATGGCATCATTGAACCAGGACCTGCCACAGGCACTGGGGCAGTTTGCAGGCGAGTGTGAAGTGGCTGGGATGAGAATCAGCTCCTCCAAATCCAATCCAAGGACAAGATTACGGATATAAGCGGCCGAAATGGGTTTCCTCCGCAGAGCACCCTTAGGGATAGGGTGAGGAGCTCAGTCACACGGGAGGAGCTTGGAGTAGAGCCGCTGCTCCTACACGTCAAGAGGAGCCAGCTGAGGTGGCTCGGACATCTGCTCAGGATGCCTCCTGGACGCCTCCCTAGGGAGGTGTTCTGGGCATGTCCCACTGGAAGGAGGCCCTGGGGAAGACCCAGGACACGCTGGAGGGACTATATCTCTTGGCGGGGAATGCCTTGGGGTCCCACCAGAGGAGCTGGAAGACGTGTCTGGGGTGAGTGAAGTCTGGGAGTCCCTGCTTAGACTGCTGCCCCCGCAAGCCGGCCCCGGATAAGCAGAAGAAAATGGATGGATGGGTCTGCCACCTTGGTGTGTCAGTGAAGATGTGAATGTTTCACATTATGGCATTAAAGTATTTTACCTTTTTTATTACGTGTTTTTATTTCTCAAACATACTTTGAAATACAGGTATTCTTACTGGGACCCTGTCCTGTAATTTGGGCTGTTAGGTCATATGCTAAAAAATTGTGGTGTAGGTATAGAGTAGAGTATTAATCTGTATTCCACTGACTCAAATAAAAAGTATTATATAAACTTAAACAGGTCAAGTATTTCTGGTACTTACAAATAGTACTTGTATGTACAAGCAGGAAACACACATTTTTATGTTCTTTTGACAATGTAACACTTTTGACAGCCTCATAATTATTGGTAGAATAAAATGTTCTTGTAATAATCTATTGAAATGTAGAGTATCTAATCCATGCGACTAACCGTGTGTATCCAGGGCCGTATTGAGATGTGGGTGGACATGTTCCCCATGGACTCGCCCGCTCCAGGACCTGCTCTGGACATATCGCCACGGAAACCAAAAAGGTACAGCCAAGACAGACAAGGAAGGAGACAAGTATAAATAAATACTTTTAATTTACTTACTTACTTATGTAATAATTAAGGTAATGCGACTGATGCAGTATGCAATGTAATTAAATACGTGATAGTCTTGACCTTATACTAGTGATGGGTGTACAAGTGTATTCAGTCTGTAATACCTAATATTCCCAGGTTTTTGCAAAGCTAACATGGTGAGTGTAGCCTCAGCTCTTGTGTACTGTCCATATTGAAGTGCGCTTGTGTTCCTCGTCCCTCACCAGATATGAGCTCAGGGTGATTATTTGGAATACAGACGAAGTAATTCTGGAGGACGATGATTTCTTCACTGGGGAAAAGTCCAGTGACATATTTGTGCGGGGGTAGGTACGGGCGGGCCAGCGGCGTGTGCAGGCTGCTCCCGTGTGTGCGCTGTGCGTGCAGTTTTTCTCTTTATTTAACCATGCTTTTGTTTTGTCCATTTGTGTGGGTGTGTGTTTGTGGTGTCTGTGTGTCTGTCCTCTCTTCTCTCCGCTCGTGCTCTGTCCAGCTTTGAGCTGCGTGTAATTATTTGGAACACTGATGACGTTATTCTAGAGGACGATGCTTTCATGACAGGAGAGAAGATGTCTGACATCTATGTCAGGGGGTAAACACACCACCCATCGCATGGCTCGTACAGTCTCCTACATCCATACACCATCTACATGTCTCCTGTGTCCTCTGAAGTCTTCCTCTCCTTGTCTGCTCCTCTACCTCCTAGAACACACTTTCCTCTCCTTCCTCGTAAAGCCCTTACCTTGTCTCCTCCTCTCCTACCTCCTAAAGCCCTTACTTGTCTCCTCCTCTCCTACCTTCTAAAGCACTTACCTCCTTGTCTCTTACCTCCTAAAGCCCTTACTTTATATCTGCTCCTCTCCTACCTCCTAAAGCCCTTACCTTGTATCCTCGTCCCCTACCCCCTTAAGGTCTTACCTTTTCTCCTCGTCTGCTTCCTCCTAAAGTTTGTCTCCTCCTCCCCTAACTACTAAAGCCCTTACCTTGTCTCCTCCTCCCCTAAACCCTAAAGCCCTTACTTTACTCCTCGTCAAATCCTAGGCTTTGTTACTTCAAATTCTCAAGTGATGATTTTGTCGTATTTTCTCTCCTATAACACTAGCCCAGTGTCCCTGTATTATTGTCCACATCTACAGCCCTTCCTTTGTCTCTTGTCCTCCCTCTTAAATCTTGTCTCCTTGTTTCCACTCCACTTTCTAAGTCCTTATTTTGTCTCCTTGTTTCCTCACTCACGTACTAAACCAGGATCTTGTCTTCTCTTCATGCTCCAGTCTTGTCTCTCTTACCTCTTGTTGTCTCTTCCTCTCTCCTGATCTCTCCTCTCCCCAAAGCCCAACTTTTTCTCTTTGACTCACTCCAGTTTTCATTCAGCACGCAGAACGCTTGCCTTTTGACTTAAGCACGCAAATCTAATGCAATGTAAAGTCCAATAGTCTCTGGTGAAGACCATACCACATAAACACATTTACAGAGCAGCTCTGATAACTTTCCTTTAGCTTCAGTTTAAATGTTTTCTTTTTTTACACTTATCAGTTTTATTAAAACACATTTATTATTCAAATGTTATGAGCCCAGTTCTAATAAGTTTTCTGGAGTATTGTAAATATTGTCTGTGTTCGTGGTATGGTTTTGTAATAAAATGACCTATGATCAAAACACGTGCACTATGTAACTTTTCTGGTGGACGGCCCACCTCTGCTTATCACCATGGAGATTCCTTTGTCTTGAATGTTATTGCAAAGAAATAAAAAATACACACTTGGCCTGGTGCAGTCACCTTTATGTCACCATGGAGATAGATAAGTTTAATAACCACACTGGAACATTCCAAGCAATATCATCTTCATAGAGACAAGCAGGTGGTGTACACTCCCCAGAAAAGTTACACCTTTAAACACCTAGCATGTGTATGAACATATGAACACACAAAGTTACTGCATGTACTCTCTACATGTAGTACATTAAGTCTGCTGTTTTGGTGAAAGTTTTATCTCCACAACAGTGGAAGCTGCAGAACAACCTGTTTCTCTCCTTCCCACTTTCCCTGATGATTTCTGTCATATTTAACAGTACATGATGGACACTACTGTTCTGTCCCCTGTCTATAGTTTGGCTACTACAGTCTGCATTGTGCCAGACCTGCATGGCTTTGTATTGTGATGCTCCAAAACCAAGTCAAATTCACATATACACTACTTAACTCAGTAGTTCACTTTGAAGATACATTCATTCAGATAGTGGTTAGTTCGTGGTGGGCCATGTGCCGAAACATTCAAAGTTCACATTTGCAGTGGAATAAATCTACCTGTCACTCACACAGCACATAGCTGAGGCTGACCAAAAGTATTAAGTTTATAGTTGTTATATTTTTAAAAGTTTGTTTAACGTCTTAATACATGTAGGTGTGTGTGTACTTTGATTTGACATTGGAGACTCACATCCTGTCCTGTACCTTTAGCATCCTCTCTCTTGTTGAATTTTACGATGTCCTAGAAATCAAATTTACAAATAAACTAAAAAAACACATTTGGCAAGTGCATGACCAGTACAGACTAACTCCTGTGTTCATGTTGCGATTACTTTATGTATAATGTAGTAATGTTTTGGCTCTTGTAGATGGCTAAAGGGTCAGCAGGAGGACAAGCAAGACACAGACGTGCACTACCACTCTCTGACAGGAGAGGGCAACTTTAACTGGCGCTTTGTTTTCCCGTTCGATTACCTCATGGCCGAAGAGAAGATCGTCATATCCAAGAAGGAGTCCATGTTCTCCTGGGACGAGACGGAGTACAAGATCCCCCCACGACTGACGCTGCAGGTGTGGGACGCAGACCACTTCTCTGCTGATGACTTTCTGGGTAAGAGCACATAAGGAGCAGATAAAGTGACCAATTCATACTTTGCAGCTGATGCCATTAACAATTCCTGGGAGGGAGAAGCTAACAAGAGGCACTGTTCTGTCTGATGCTCCGTTACTTTACTTAGACTTTAATCTGAACTTTGTTTTAACACAATCTGACCAGAAAAAACTGACTTAGCTGGAGCTACAACAGGTGAGCTGATTTGGCTGTTAAACCATCCATTCATTCTTTTTCGTGCACTTATCCGGGGCCGGGGCACGGGGGCAGCAGTCTATGCCGGAACTGCCAGATTTCCCTCACCCAAGACGCATCCTCCAACTCCTCTGGCGGGATTTCAAGGCATTTCCAGGCCAGGCATCATTCCTCCAGCATGTCCTGGGACTTCCCCGGGGCCTCCTCCCGGTGGGACATGCCCAGAACATCTCCCTAGGGAGGTGTCCAGGGGGCATCCTGAACAGATGTCCGAGCCACCTCAGCTGGCCCCCTCGACATAGATGACCAGCGCCTCTACTCCGAGCTCCTCCCGTTTGACCGAGCTCCTCCTCCTGTCTCTAAGGGAGCTTATGGTTTACATCTTACTGAGCTCATCCACATGAAATAAAAACTGGCACAAAGTGAACAAAACATGAATAAAAGTGAAATGATCTTTTTCACAATAGTTTCAGAGAGTGGGACCATTATTCAGCTCTAAAACGTGCTTGTGTTCTTAAAGTCATGAGATAAATGTGGTGGGTTTGTAGGCTCAGGCCCAGTCCATAACAAATAATGCTCAACCATTATGGATTTTTATTTTGGATGCTTCTTTCAAAACCAGTAACAGTAACATGATATTATCAACGTGAACACAAACTATCGTCTCTTGGTTTAAACATGTCAGTGTTCATAACAGGTTCTTATGTCTCCACCAGGTGCCATAGAGCTGGATCTGAACCGCTTCCCTCGCGGGGCAAAGACAGCCAAACAGTGCACTCTGGACATGGTCAAGAAGGAGCAGGAGCTTCCCACCATCTCCATCTTCAAACAGAAGAGGGTCAAAGGCTGGTGGCCCTTTGTGGCCCGAGACGAGAATGACGACATGGAGCTAACGGTGAGGAGGAGAGAGCTTTGGGATATAAAGACACACAGTATGCCAACTTAATGACTTTAGTTCTCCTCCACTTAGAGAATGTAATTCCCATAATCTGGCCAGCAACTACACACTTTTCCTAAACTCTGGGACTTGGGTCTGGCTCTGATTGAGCGACCTGTAGATAAGTCAATTAGAGAAATACATGCTCTGTCTGTGTCAAAAACATGGCGGCTCACAAGTAAAAAGATTTCATTCTGAATAGTGTGTGGACATTCAAGTTTAACTGTCTTGTGTATTTGAGAGACAAGGGGCTGGCTCACCAGACGTTTATTCACATGTTAAAGTATCAGCTAAAATGCCTCACACCTACAGTGTTTTGGTTTATTCTTTCTGAATATCTGGTTAAATATATTTCACTGACCATAAGTGTTATGTGTGTCCTTGTGATGTCTGCCATGTCTTTGTCAGCCTGCCCCAGGGCAAATTGTCCAGTGTTGTACATGAGCTGTTAAATGAGCCTTGTGTGTTACAGGGTAAAGTAGAGGCGGAGCTGCATCTGGTGACCGCAGAGGAAGCAGAGAAGAGCCCTGTGGGCCTGGGCCGAAATGAGCCTGATCCTCTGGAGAAGCCAAAGTAAGACCCTCTCACACCTGGACTACACTCACCACAGTCACTCTAGAGTCTTATAGATCAGCAGTTACATCTGACACTGTAACACATGAGTTTGGATGACGCACACAGTGCAAAGAGCAGTTTCTCTAGTTACATCATTTTCGATAGTAATGAAAAAACTATTACTTAGGTCTGTGTAGACCCACTGCTGTTTGCACTGTCGCTCCTCTTCACCTGTCTCTCCCTCTGTCTGCCCCTCCCTCTACCGTGTATCCTGATCCCACTCTGACCTTTGACCTCCATTCTACATTCCTTCCTCGCTCCCTAACCCCTGCCTTTCCTCCTCCTCTCCTCCTCCTCTCCTCCCTCCTTCCTCCTGAAGTCGCCCGGACACCAGTCTCATGTGGTTCTTGGGCCCTCTCAAGTCCATTGGTTACTTCATCTGGCACAACTACCACTGGCTGATCCTGAAGGTGCTGGGCGTGGTGCTGCTGCTGCTCATGCTGGGGCTCTTCCTCTACTCTCTGCCCGGATACCTGGTCAAGAAGATGCTGGGGGCCTGAAGAGTCAGGGGCCAGAAGAGCCAGGGGCCCGAGGAGACGGTAGTCTTCGCCCAAATCCTACTGCTGCTGTACTGATGCTGTTTGTGGGCTCTCTGTCTCTCTCTGTTTGTAACAAATGCACTTATATGTTCTCCTCTGAGGTCTCTATGGGTCAGCTGTCCCATGTCGTTCTGTTTTTATGTGTGCCAATAACCTAAAGAAAATATTGCTTTTCAACAACAAATTGAGGAAACCCACACCTCAATAGTCATTGGCTAATGTATTTATGCTCCACAGAGAGAGAGAAATGTGGACATTATCTTAACCTTCCATCTAAATTAAATCAAAGGCCAAAACTGTATTAATATGTACAACCAAAGCTATGAACGAGTTTCCTGTACCTGTTCACCTGCTCACATTTAAATGTTGAAAAGCAGTTCAAATCTGGTGTCGTGGTCCAGAGGTGTATCCAGTCACTGCAGCTCATTGTGAAGCCTTTGTGTCAAGGCCAATGTACATTAATAGTACTTTGGAGGATTTATTATACACACTGTAAACAATGAGTTTCACTTTGTAGAGTTTAAATTTGATCAATAAAAAATCAGATAATTAAACATAAATTAAAACATATTTGACCTGATCATAGTATCAGAATGTGTCTACACAACGACACCTGTGCCAAAATATGACTACGTAAAGATCAACTATGTCATGTTTCAGGTGGAGCGTCTGCTACTGGATGGTCTCTATGGGGATATTATTGCTTTGCCTGGAATATTCTACAGTAGAGCATTAAACAGTTTAAAGCTATACTATGGAACATTCCATGTAAACCAATAATATCTCCATAGAGACCATCAGGTGGCAGAGCCTCCACCATTGCATTGTGTTATATAGTATTTGACTCTGGGCAGATAGACCCAAGATGTTACATATTAACCATGGATCTGAATAACACATAAGCCAACTTTTGATGAGGAGACTTTGTAACATGGTTAAAAGTTCAAAAAGTAAAGTAATAATACATATAATATAATATGTAATAATACATGTGACAACACGACCTACACATGTCCAAGAGCTGATTGGGTTTGGCTACCTCCATCCTATAAATGTACATCTGCTAATACAAGCCATATCTCTCTTGTTTCCCCTCACCATTTCACTAACCCAAACCCCACCCTTCACCCTCCTCCACCACTTGACCCCTGACCCTTGGATGACCCCTGCAGCCGCCCAGACACAACCTTCCTGTGGTTCCTGAGTCCCCTGAAGGCCGTGCGTTACCTGATCTGTACCCGATACAAGTGGCTCATCATCAAGGTGTTACTGGCCCTGCTCCTGCTCATCATGCTGGGGCTCTTCCTCTACAGCATGCCCGGGTACCTGGTCAAGAAGCTGCTAGGGGCCTGAGGAGGGGGATACCACCTGTTTACACCTGGTCTACAACCGGCCCAGTCCCATGTTTAGGACAGGTTTAGTACAGATTTCATTTTGGACTGGCTCTAAACCAGGTCTAGACCTGGTTTAGTCTTGGTTTAGAACTGTTAATGACTCAAACTTTACAGCTCTGGTTTAGTCCTGGTTTATACTGGAATTCGACATGGTTTAGTCCTGGTTTAGGTCTATTTTGAGCTTGGTTTGGACCTGGTTTAGTCCTGGTTTAGATCTGCTAATGACTAAAACTTTACAGCTCTGATTTAGTCCTGGTTTAGACTACATTTAGACCTGTTTAGTCCCAGTTTAGACTGTGTTTAGACCTTGTTTAGTCCTGGTTTACTCAGTGTTATATCAGACCTGTACTTCTCCTACTCTGTATCAGAATTCTAAAGCCTAAAATACTACCAGTTTGCTCATGTGCAGGTTTGTATAGGGCCCTCTAGTTTGCTTCAATATCTGGGACACTACTACAGAAAAGAGACCACTGCAACAACAAAGAACTATACAACTGCACATTTAAATAAATTATTAAGATCAAAAATACAAAATTGGGCTAGTCCAATTGCACTACCAGCTGAAGTTTTCACACATGCACTTATTTATTTATCTGATTAATTTTAAGGACCAAATAATATCAAGTGTGAATGCACCCTAAAGCTGGACTAAACTTTTCAAAATGTTTAGTTTTTTTCTGCATTTTACTTTGATGGGACTGAATTTGGGATCAACTCTAAAGCCCCATTCACACATAAGTCCCAGGAAACTGCTGTATCATTTTAACTGAATGAGAATGGAACGTAACCATGTGGCGTAACCCAGGAAACCAACTCGTAACCAGGAAGCCAAACTGGTAACCAAGGAAATCAAGCTCATTACCAAGGAAACCAAGGGGCGCTGCAGGCAATTTTCTGTCTTTCTTTTACATTTACCTGGGAAACGGGCAGATTAAAAATGCAGTGACATTAGTCGAGGCTTCGTTCACACTGTTCTGGCAAAATGCAGGTAAATTCCCTGGCCACATGTGTGAATGGGGCTTAAAATATGGACTTTTGATTCACGACATCTGGCAACTATCTGGTATTGCAATAATAATTTAGCTCTATTCTACAGTAGATTATTACACCGTCGTGGGCATGCGTGAAACAGACTTACTACACAAATATTAAACCCACAATATCTGATCAAAAAAGCACTGACATGACTGAGAATGTTGTGTCACTTTTATTTATTTTATTTATTCATAAAAATGGGTTGTACAGGCTGAGATTATGAATTTAATGCTGTAATTAAAACATGGATTTGAGGGAACAATTGAACAACATTTTGCATTTTTGCACATTTGAAGAGTAATAATGTAATACTAGTGTGAAGACTATTTTGATAAAGGCGTTAGAAGAAGAACCAGTTGGTTTTCATTGTAAAGTTGCTCAATGTGCTTTTGGAGTGTTTTTCCTAATCTCAATTCACAAATAGTCTAAAAAATACAATAAAATTAAAAATATGACACTTTTTTGTTTTTAACACACTACATGAATTTCTGTTTGAGTTTTTGATGTAGTTTAGATCTGGTTTGGACCTAGTTTTAACAGTGGACTTGTGTCGTCCGGAAATCAGGGACCGTGAAGTGATTTTTATGTTTACAGAACTGATCAATCGGACCAAAGATGGTTGATTTGAAAAGTTGTTTGCTTATCTACACGTGAATCTCCTGTTTGTTATTAAATCAGTGGTTTTCAAACTGTGGTGCAGGTGCCTCCTGGTGGTGACTGATGGTATTTTCTTTCATCGTAGTTTTTTTCTGAATTGAAAGTGATCAGAACCAATGATCAAAGTGTCACAACAGTGGAACAAGCTGAAAAATAAAACTTTATTTAAATCCTGTTGAGAGGAAAGCACAGGCGTCTTACCTGTCCACAAATGCACAAAGTGCTTCTCTTGTTTTTCAACAAATAATAATTTGCTTCTGCTTAAATAGGCCCAAGTACATCTGTCGCTGCTGACTTCTGCACAAATCACAATGCTGCCCTGTGACTGGTCAGGGCAGCATTGTGATTTGTGCAGAGTTTTTTAACCTTAAAAAACAAAGGTTAACTGTACCTTTTCACCTTTTAAGACAGGTACATGACTTTACTTTGAATCTCCCCACGGGGACAATAAAGTAAAGCCATGTATCTGTCTTAAAAGGTGAAAAACAGAACTAGTTCATGTGTATGAATGTGTGTGTGAATATGTGAGTGAATGTGTGTGTGAATATGTGAGTGAATGTGTGTGTGTGAATGTGTGCATGAATGAATGTGTGTGTGAATGTGTGCAGGGGTGTGTGTGAATGTGTGTGTGAATGTGTGCGTGAATGTGTGTGTGAATATATGTGTGAAAGTGTGTGTGAATGTGTGTGTTTGTGTCTTGGCGGCACGGTGACTGAGTGCCATCACTCATGTCTCACAGCAAGAAGGTTGGTTCGATCCCCGGGTCACCAGGCCTTTCTGTGTGGAGTTTTTCATGTTTCTCCCCGTGTCTGGATGGGTTTCCTCCGGGTACTCCGGTTTCCCCCATCAACCAAAACATGAACGCCCTTCGAGACAACTGTTGTTGTGATTTTGGGCGTTACAAAAATAAATGAATTGAATTGAATTGAATTGTGTGTGAATATATGTGGGGGTGTGTGTGTGTGTGTGAATGGGTGAGTGGTTCCTTGATATAAAGTGCTTTGAGAGCCTTGAAGGTGGAAAAGTGCTAAATAAAAATGTGTCCATTTACCATTCATTTAAACAGTTACCTTAAACTTACCTTATTCAGTCCAAGCGTCGATCAATAAAATGCTTTTAATCAGATGCAGAGTTATTTTGACGTCAAGAGCTTCTGATACAATATATTTGTACTGGGGCAAAACAAAATTTGCTCTGTTCCACCTTGTAATGTCATCAAATGGTAATAGAGGGAGCGCTCCATTGTGTTTTTAAAGTCCGCACACCTTCACTAGAATCAGTTACAGCCCCAGAATTGACGAAGCTTCATCTGTTGTTTTAGCCTTGACATTGGAGACAGTCTCATCTGAACAAAAGTTAAGGTGAGGAGGTGACACTATTAGAACATGATTTAAAGCTCATGAGTGTGATTTTACATGATACAGAACCTTTAACGTAGACTTGGTTTGATCCTGTTCCAGTTCTGGTTTAGTCCCAGTTTAGTTATAATCTTGTGAATGCACCACAAATGTTTGAAAAACACTGATTTAAGAGCCATTTCCTGTCAAATTTTGCTTTTAATCCTTGTAAATTCAGTCGGTAACTGTCGCTAAGTACAAATCAGTCTAAAGCGTCGATGTGCATGCACCATCGTGAAAAGTGCGTTGGCATGACAACAACTCCACCCTCACTGCTGTCCAATAGAAAACAACTCTAAAGTGCACTTGTGTCTCCTGATTGGCCACATTTACTTCCTGTTTACTTCCTGGTGGCCATTTATAGAGGACTAAAACAACTTAATTGGAAATAACTAAATATAAGATGTAGAAATATGTAAAAATGTGTAAATAAATAGATTTAAAATGTAATTGCATACATTTTAAAGCTTACATTAAAATGTATTGATACTTCAATCCAATAGGAATTATATATTCACACAAAAAATGTAAAGACACAAAAATTGACTTAAAGTGAGATTTAAAAATACAATGAGTATATATAACGTATGAATATATATTTAAATTCAGAAATGCATGCAATTATGTAAGTACAGTTACTTATTTATTTCCAATTAACTTTTTTCAGTCCTACCTCCCCCCTCTTTCTTCTCTTTCTTCTCTCTCTTCTCTCTTTTTGCCTGAGCTCGAGCTGTAGTTTTGTTTTGCATCCTATACGTTGTGTTTTGTGCGTTGTCACCGGTCTACAGAGGTTGCACTATAAACTTTGCCTGTTTTTTCATAGACTTTTCTTTATAAATGTGTGCAATACCTGTTTCTAATTTGTGCTGAACATTTTGAGAGATAAATAAAAGAAATATTTGAGAGAGATTTGCAGGTGTCATTTATGTTGATGTTGCACGTGGGACATCTTTGAGGGACATGTGGTGGTGAAATAGTGAGGTGCAACACAAATAAAAAGTACTTGTTCATTGTTGGCTGCTCTTCTCATTGCACCTTAATAAATGGTGAAAAAATGATGACCTCTCTCTATCATTACGAAGTGCAAAAATTACAGTATATGGCCCTGTCTGACTTTCACACACACACACACACACACTCTGGCTAATCACCAGAGAAACATGTATTATCACGTAAATGTACATTTCCATAAGATACGCAAGCCTAGTTTCTCACTCGATTCTTGACTAAATTAATATCTATATTTTTAGAGTTTATTCAATTCTGAACATCCTCGACACGCTCACGAAACAAACTCTACACACACACCTTAGACTACACATGCATAGGATTAAAGGAACTATGTGTAAGTTTTATTTTAATTTCATAAACATGATCTAACTGTTTCCAAAGACACAGATGATTTATAGCTGATTTATGCTTGATTATAAATTGAACATGATGTCCCTTTTATTTATGTTTAGATAATTATTCAATCAGAAAGCAATTCAATTCAATAACATTTATTTAATGTCTTAACCAACAGAAAGTTAGAAAATCAAACGGTGAAACAGACATTGGTCAATAACAAACAAGCAAATCAATCAACAGAAAACAAGCAAATGGAAAACTGTCCCAGAACATCCCCTGTCCTTAGACCCTCCTTCTCGGCAAGGAAAAAATAAAACAGTGGGAAAAAGAGAAACCTCGAGGAGAACCACAGTGAAGGAGAAATCCAGCAGCAGATGTGTCCAAGCCAAATGCACATCCATTTGCAGATAAAGGTCTGAAGCCAGGCATCTGAAACAGACAAATGGACAGGAAACAACTTGTGAACAGCAATGAACAGACTCCAGGTGAACTAAAAGTAGGACGAAACAGGATCATGCTCAATTTGCCACACTTCCTCCAGCACAGTTGCTCCTTGTTTTTAGAACGAGGCCTGTCCCGAGGCTCATCTCATGAAGCAGAATGTGTCGTTAACAAACATAAAAGGACTGCGTGATCTGAATGGTCACTAATTAAACCCCAGCACGTGCAGCCAATCATGAATCAGTGCTGGAAGTTGTGAGCTCACATGAGGCTTCCTCCCAGGTCTCAAGTAACCCAAGAATAAGCCTCAGAGCTTCACTTCACAGTCTAAAATCTAAAATCAGGGAGCATCAAATCGAGTCCGAAATCCGTCCAAATGATCCTGAGGATGTGTGGGACAACACTTAATCCTTCAGGACATGGAGCTGAAGAGGCCACGCTGTTGTTTCCTCTTTACACCCGGCGGTAGAGGAGGATGTAGGTGGACCGCTCCATCCTCTGGCAGCACTCTCTCCCAGTGCTCTGGCTCACGTACTCATCATTGTACGAGAGCCAGCTGTCTGTGGGCTCCAGGGGGCTGTCCTCAGGGTCCAGGCCGTCACAGATGTAGTGTCCTGACAAAACACACCAAACAAGTGAAGAATGAATTAAAGGAAGGATATGTAAGATTTCGTGCTTGTGTCTACTATATAGTTAGAATCTATGACATCCGTGGATCATCATGCTCTAATCTGGACAATTTAAATCTTTATTAGTATAAAACGAGTTGATAAATGAAACAAGTCTGCTGCAATATAGTGGTGCCCAGTGGGAGCTGACGTCGCAGTAAACATCAACACAACAAAGAGCCGTGTAGCTAAAACGACTCTCAACACTTTAAGAGTGCAGGCTACATACAGCCCCATCAAGTTCATTTTACAAGAAACTCATTCTTACCTCTGTCAGCTGTGGCTCCCAGATGTGAGACGATGCTCACTAAGCTGTATAAGCCAGAACCCTGAAAAAAGAAACGTGTTATTTTCTCTATTGACGTGAATATTAATCTACAAGTACAGTTTTAAATTATTGTGACTTTACCTGTGCAGACTCAACCACCAGATCTCTGTCCAGGTGAATGGGACAGTTCACCTTCTGCAGCTGATACTGGGAGTTGAAGGTGAACCTCTTCAGATGTAAAATGAGGACACTGCAAAAAGAAGAACATAAGTGAGTTTAGAAGAAATAAGAATGTATGTAACTGTATTTCTTAGATTTTCATTCATCACTTACTTTGGCAAAGAGGCAAACTTCACTCCCAGACTGGACTTGGTGCCTCCACACTTGCACCTATACTCCAGCTCGCTCTCCCAAATCACACACAGAGAAACATGGGATTGTTTACAAGGTACATATTCAAACTATAGAGAACACTGGTATCAGAAAGATTGGCCTTTCAGTGCTTACCTTTGAGTGGTGCTGTAGAAGCTCTTCGATGGAGCTCCCAGGGACCAGGTCCAATGAGAGATTTGTGAACAACTCCTTCCTGGATGAGCCTTCACCACATCTGCAAAAACAAACACATTTCATGAAGAAGACGCCTCATTGGTCTGTTATCAATGTTCATACATTGATACAAAGGACAAAATAGCCAAATAAAAACAGCCGGGTTAAGTAGAGCAGATTAATATGAATATTTGAATAATGACAAGCCTGAGCAGCAGTTATGGAGAGAGGTGTGACAGTTTTTCAAAAAAGTCACTCATGCTGATATATATCCTATAAAACATGTAGCAGGGTGACAAGTTTCTAATAAAACAACTATATTAATATGTTTGCATTTTTGCCGTGATAGTTTTTCACTGTTGTTCTGCCCGTTCTTGTGATTGTAGTGTGGTGTGTACGTACCTCCTACAGGTCCTGGTGCTCTCCATCTCAAACCTCAGATGCTGCTGGACAGGGCAGGTGTAGGAGGTGCCCTGGGTGGAGGCAGTGCTCTCCAGACGAGGTGCCAGCTCCTGAATCTGGTTCAACACAGCCGTGATGAACTCATGAGCATCCTGACAAAAGCATAAGGTTAGTCTGTGATACAACAAATTGAGAACTAATAATATGATGTAACAGAGGAACTTACCTTCTGGCCATTTCCCTCAAACTCTAGGTTGTGGGAAGCAACAGCCTGCTTAAGTCCTCAGAGCAGGCTGATGATTTCCCTCCTTTCAGTTGAGTTTGAGGCGTCTCGAATGCCCTGGAGATACCTGGGGACAGACACAATCGGATTAAAGAGCTCATAGTACACTGTTTTCTGATCTATGTTATAATGTTTTTGATGTTTTCTCATCAAAAACACACGCAGAGTTTGGTTTGTTTCATTCACACAAGTTTAGCGCATGAATCCTCCATTTTAAGGCTCAATTCTTCTCTCAAACAGAAAACACTCTGTTCCACCTTGTGATGTTATTAAGTGGTAATGCAGGAAGTGCTGTGCTGTGTTTTTAAACTCAACGCACTTTCACTAGGATCATTTTGATCACTTCAGCCCAAGAATTGCCCATTTCTACCAAACTATAGGTAGAACGTAGCTGTTAAACTACCGCTTCAAGGCATCACAAGGTGGAACAGAGCATTTTGAGCTTTGGGGATGTGGACAGACTAATAATAAAGAGTTACTCAAACATGTGTGAATGAAACAAAACACAACTCCAGGTGTGTTTTTGGGAGGTAACAGCGTTGTAACATGGCTTAAAGCTCACAAGAGTCATTTTTGTGTTTTATAGGAGCTTTTAAAAATAATGACAAATGTTTGACTTGACTCTGTCTCACCTCAGGAGCACGGCCTCTCGTCTTCGGCTCCATATGCCCATCTGAGCCTCGATGTTCTTCATGATGGACTCAGCTATCATCAGGGCTTGGAGGCTCGCGTTCAAATAGCATGTATTGCCCATATTTGGGAATCTGCAAGAAACACATTTCACATGTCAATTATCTCAGTCAAACAGATCAGTTACAGAATGTTGATAAACTTACCCAATATGTGTGGGCTGGACCCTTTCTGTCCACTCTGAGGCCCCTCTCTGCTTTGAGGCCCAAGTCTGCTGTGAGGCCTGCTGTGGAGCCCTACTTCCGGGCTTTCTATGGGGTGGGGCAGCAGGCCGGGACAGGGCCGCAGGCCGGGGCCAGGCAACAGGCTGGGATGGGGCAGCAGGCCGTGACGGGGCGGCAGACCAGGGCGGGGCAGAGGCCTGGGGTGGGGCAGCAGGTTGGGGCAGAGACTCCGTGTGGGGCAGAGTCCCAGACTTCACCCTTGCCTGGGTCTCGACCCAGAGCCGGGTGACACGCCTGCTGGTGGACACCGTCTCGGTTCTGGACTCGAACAAAGTCTTGGTTTTAGGCTCACATTTACTATGGAACCCATGCCTTGGAACTGGATTTCTTCCTGACGAGGGCGATGGCGAGTCTTCCTGTTTGAACTGAACTGAATAAACCAAAGTTTGGCCTTATGAGAGAGCAGGTTGTTCTCCCACCACTACGGACAATTGGCCTGTGATAGGATGGTACCACACTGTATCAAAGGATTTTTTTTTACTTGACTAATAACTAACTACTAAACCAGAAAAAACTTTTCATAATCTGAGCTCAGATAGGGACACTGAGGTATATTTTTGTTTGTAAGTGAATGTTACTGTTCATGTTAGTTGTTCATTCTAGCTCTAGCTTTTGCCTTATAACCCTCCTTCAGAACCTAACCCTTGGTCCATCTTATACCAACTGCTAATTTAAGCAGTTACGCAGCAATTACCTTATTCTATCCTGTACGTGGTTACATCATATTTTTGTCCTTAAGTCAGTTTTACTGTGTTTCCAGATTTCTCACATGCTGCATTTCCTTGGGTAAGAATGAATTCCACCTCATACAAAAATATAGGCAGTGGAAACTCCTCAGTAGGGATGGGACGATATATGAAAAGGTCCGCAATTAATCGTTCATGGCATTTTTTAATAATCTTGATCATCGTAAATGATTATAATCACTTTTACAGCACCAGACTGCCTCATGTTTCTGGTTACAATGTTGAGATATTAGTTCTGGTGTTTGCCCACAAGGGGGCCCTCTGTCATAGCAATGACACTTGTTTGCTTCTGTGCCAGTTCTTCACCATCAGTCACTGTCATGGCTGTGGACAGTGGACCTGGATCCCGAAGACATATCCTCCACTCAAGAAGGTGAAGTTCGATGTGTGGAGTTATTATGGATTTGAAAAATAAGACCAACAAGATGAGTCACCAATGTGCAGAGTCCGACAAAAAAAAAGTTGCGGCGCTGAGGGCAAACACCAGCAACTTACATGCACATTTACCAGACAAACATCCTGCTTTGTTTGGCAAACTTGAGCTATTGAATGTAGTTTGTGTTAGTTTGGATTTGTATTAATCTGTGTTTTTGTCGACTTTGCTATCTCTAGCTTAGCGCTAGTTGAACAGCATTTTGCGCAGCTGATTGCACAGCTTGCTGGCAGCGGCGCATGTTTTTACAACAACCATGAATTAATCTGAATACATATAACTTCCTAGGACCTGGCGTCCACATAGGTGGACAACATATTTTAGGTTGTCTAGGCTGCAATAAAAAATTTTTCTTTACAAGGTCCTGGTGTCCACATATGAGGATATTATACTCAGTTGGTTTAATCATTATCGTGATAATATGTTTAGTCTCGATTATTTTGGTCACAGTAATCGGGAGTCTAAATTTTAATATCATCCCATCCCTACTCCTTAGGACATCTTTGAGTTTGTTTGGGAGCTGACATGCGAGTCAGTATTATATTATAGTATCATCTGATGCTATTGAACTGGCATCACTTTGATAACGTAAAACCTTGACTACTGCTTTTACTTGAAGTTCACCTATATCTACAAGTTGTTGTTTTTTTTTGGCATTTTTGTATTTCTACACTTTATTTTTAATGAATTCATTTTTTACATCCATTTAGGGTGAGGAGCTCGGTCACAGAGGAGGAGCTCGGAGTAGAGCTGCTGCTCCTACACGTCAAGAAGAGCCAGTTGAGGTGACTAGGGCATCTGCTCAAGATGCCCCCTGGACGCCTTCCTAGGGAGGTGTTCTGGGTATGTCCCACCGGGAGGAGGCCCTGTGTGAATGAGTGACCAGTGTGTTATAAAGAATTTTGACCATTTTCTTCAGATATAGCAATTTCTTCTAAATCTGTGTGGTTCCTCCGACTAAAAAAACTCAAATGCTGGCAGTGTCCCTTCAAAGTACTTATACTGATGATAGTGTGGTGATGGTGGGCTAAAAGACACAGTATTTCATCGCGCATTAGACACTGTGCTGAGGAACTGGCTCCTGTCTTCACGGACATTTTTAACACCTCCCTGGAGTCATGTCACATCCCAGCCTGCTTCAAGCTGTCCACCATCATCCCCATCCCCAAGAAGCCCAGGATCACTGGACTTAATGACTACAGACCTGTGGCGCTGACGTCTGTAGTCATGAAGTCATTTGAGCGCCTGGTCCTGCACCACCTCAAGTCCTTCACCTCCCCCCTCCTGGACCCTCTGCAGTTTGCCTACAGAGCCAATCGGTCTGTAGACGACGCCATTAACCTGGCCCTTCATTTCATCCTCCAGCATCCTGACTCCCCGGGAACCTACGCCAGGATCCTGTTTGTGGACTTCAGCTCTGTTCATCCTCCCTGCTCTGCTCCAGGACAAGCTCGCTCAGCTCAACGTGCCTGACTCCACCTGCAGGTGGATCACTGACTTCCTAACGGACAGGAGATAGCGCGTGCAGCTGGGGAAGAATGTCTCGGACTATCAGCACAGGATCTCCACAGGGCTGTGTACTTTCTCCCCTGCTCTTCTCCCTGTACACCAACTGCTGCACCTCCAGCCACGACTCCGTCAAACTGGTTAAGTTTGCGGATGACACCACCCTCATCGGACGGCGATGAGTCTACCTACATGAGGGAGGTGGACCGGCTGGTGTCCTGGTGCAGCAGCAACAACCTGGAGCTTAACGCCCAGAAGACAGTGGAGATGATTGTGGACTTCAGGAAAGTCACAGCCCCCCTGGCTCCCCTCACCCTGACGGACTCCCCCATCACCACTGTGGACTCTTTCTGCTTCCTGGGCACCTGCATCACCCAGGATCTCAAGTGGGAGCCGACCATCAGCTCCCTCATCAAGAAAGCCCATCACAGGATGTTCTACCTGCGGCAGCTGAGGAAACGCAAGCTGATGGTCCGGATGTTGGTGCAGTTTTAGTCCATCCTCACCTCCTCCATCACTGTGTGGTTTGCTGGGGCCACTGCCAGGGACAGACAGAGACTGCAGCGCATTGCAGCGCATTCTCACCCTGGACATGGACTATTTGAGCCACTTCCCTCTGGCAGGAGGCTACGGTCCATTGGGACCAGAACCTCTCATCATAAGAACAGTTTCTTCCCCTCTGCCGTTTGTCTCATGAACACTATAATATTTGCACAAAACTGGACACTTTATAACACCGGCCACTTTAATAAGTCATGTTTGCACTGTTGTTCTGATGTTGCTGTTGTATATATTTTCTACCTTTAAGTATTTTATTTGATTTTTTAAGCATATCCTTTTTAAATTCGTGCATGCCCTTATTTGTATTTATTCAGTGTGTTTATGTTGCACTTTATCACCGAAGTAAGTTCCTAGTTTGTGAACTATGTTCACAAACGATGGCAATAAATGTCTTCTGATTCTGATGTTCTTTTTTGTCAGCTGTGGCTTTCTCTCTGCGGTTATTGCCAACTTGATTTTAACGATCTGGCAGCATTCAGGCCTACAATAATATCACTGTTACCTCATCATTTTACCAAGGGAGGAAATTACTTTTTTACACAGGATCATGTAGGTTTGGATAGTATTTTTCTCTTAACAATTAAAATCATCACAGAAAAAAAATGCATTTTATGTTTACTTGGGTTATCTTTGTTTAATATTAAAATTTGTTTGATGATCTGAAACAAGTGTGACGCACATGCAAAAAAGTGGAACCCCTCAGGAAGGGGGCAAATAGTTTTTCACAGCACTATAGGAAGAAAAGGTGTAACCATTCTTTATATTGATGGCTGTTTCATTATCTTTCAACTTTATTAAACAACATACAGCAGCTCTAGAGCACTGTTGTCATGCCTGCATCTCAGTGTGTGTCACCCACACAAAGGTCCCCCCAGGTACAAGGCTTACATACATGTAACAGGCTATTTTATACAATGTATATTCCTATAGAAAACAATGTTGTAATAGTCCTATCAAAAGACTGAATTGCCTTTACCTGAATTGCCTTTATTTTAAATTACAAAATATCCTGG
Source organism: Periophthalmus magnuspinnatus (assembly GCF_009829125.3). NCBI lineage: Eukaryota > Metazoa > Chordata > Actinopteri > Gobiiformes > Gobiidae > Periophthalmus > Periophthalmus magnuspinnatus. Next base: position 6,230,561 of record NC_047149.1, read on the forward strand.
CTCAATCGAGTATAGTTGTTAGCTGATATCGTCCGCTAAAACACATGTTAATATTTTCGAAACCTTTTAATATGCCGTACTGTGGAACAATCCAGGCAAAGAAACATCTCTATAAATTAAAAAATATATATAAATTTACCTCCTTAATTTTGCCAATTATACTACGACCTATAGTTTATGAGCTCTTGTTTATTTTTATCAATTAAAAACACCCTCATGTAAAATATGTATCTCTAGAGTGTAGTACGTCGTCCGGTCCAGCAGAGGGCGTAACACACCAGCATTCACATAAAGTCTGCACATTATAACAGCAGAGAAAGATCCCCAAAAACAACCAGACAACAACAATAACCCTCTGCTGTCCCCTTCGTCCCTGCACTGTCGCAGCCCTGTCCCGCTCCTGTCCACGCGCAGGTCCATGTTCTCTGCGGTGCTCGTGGCCGCTGTCGTGGGCGGTGGGGTTCTGGTTCTCCTCCGCCGGCTCTTTCCTCAGCAGAAGCCCGCAGAGCTGCTCCACTTCCCCGCCGGGACCATGCGGGGCAAGACTGTGATCATCACCGGGGCCAACAGCGGCATCGGGAAGGCCCTGGCCGGGGAACTGCTCAAGCTGCAGGCGCGGGTCATCATGGCGTGTCGGGACCAGGCCAGGGCGGAGGAGGCGGCCCGGGAGCTGAGGAGCCAGGCCGGGCAGGAGCAGGGGGAGCTGGTCATCAAGCTCCTGGACCTGGCCTCGCTGCGGTCAGTCCGGAGCTTCTGTGAGGAGATCACTAAGGTGAGGAGGAGCACAGCTGTGTACTTTTATTTTGTACTTTTACTGTGAGGTCAGTTACTGAGTGTTTAGGAAGCTGCGTTTAGTCCTGGTTTAGGCCTATCTGACCTTGGTTAGTTCAAGTGATTTCAATAAATGAAGCCTACTCGTGACTCCTGACATCAGCTCTATACAAATGATGAGCTCAGTTAAAAAACACCGTTACAACAAATGAAACGAGGGGAGACAGGAGGAGCCAAAACTAGGCAAGGCAGGTTTATTTTTATAGCACAATTCGTACACAAGGTAATTCAAAGGGCTTTACAGAATAAGAAAGACATTAAAATCACAATACAACAAATCAAAACATAAATAATCATAAAATTTACATTAAAAGAGAAGAGTGCAGAATAAAAACTTTTCAGTCATATGCACAGATAAACAGAACCATGGGTTTAAACATTGTCAAAGTAGAGGCCTGTCTCACATCTTCAGAAAGACTGTTCCAGGTTGTAGCTGCATAAAACTGAATCACTGATTTCCCATTTTTGGTCCTGACTCTGGGACCAGCAGGAGGCTGGCTCTAACATTTGGGAGATGTACTTTGTTGCTAGGCCATTGAGAGACTTGTGCAGAAGCAGAGCTGCTTTAAAGTCTATTCTATGAGCTACAGGAGCCAGTGCAGAGACCTGAGCACAGGACTTGTGCTTGTATTCCCTTGCTGGAGTCGGTTCCGGATGTTCTGCAGCTGTCTTAACTAATATGTTAGGTATCCTCGGACCTGCTTTCTGACTCTGAAATATGCCACTATGCAGAAAAACGTTCTGTTGGGCCTGTTCTGCTACAACCTGGCATGAGAGCCAAATGAATCTAAAACTTACTTCAAAGCTTAGGGCCACTCACAAGTGGTCAATAGTACAGTGAATTATTCGGATGTGTGCATTTACATAATGACAATAGAGCCCTGTCACTTTAATGAGGCGTGGAACATTAATTTTAGGTCAGTGTCTAAAATGCAGCTTGATGTCATTGGGTAGAGTTACTTACATTTGCACTAAAACGTTCTGCTTATGATCATTTAGGCTAATGCTGCAAGAGGCCTGAGGGTCAACAAAAATTGGCCGTATTTGGCCCCAGAAGCAGTTTGGACACCCCTGGTCTAAAAGTAGTTACTAATGAAAGTCCAGATAAGAATGTGTGCAAAAATAACAATAACAGAGTAAAGACAAAAAAACAAATCCATCATTTTGCTTTATTCTGTATTAAAAATTAGACCAACTAAACAATAAGATTCAATGCATAACAATAGTCCCAAAAATATGCAAACGTAAACATAAAGCAATGTCCAACCACTAGGTGTCAGCGTAGGATCATACACAGACACATCCACAGCTCTGTTGGAGTCAGACCCTTCAGTATGTCTACTTAAGCAAGACTCAAGACTTGAATTCCCATTTGAGATTCCTCTTCAGTCATTTCTATTAAAGATCTTGCCCGTGTACTCTGTGGCTCATTAAATGCAGTAATGCTTATATTAAGGTGTATGGGGCTGCAGTGGCTCAGCGATGGAGCATTCACCCACAAACCTAAAGACTGATGGTTTGATCTCAGCTCCAACCAGTGCATGCTTTTGTATCCATGGGCAAGACATTTCTCTGACCTTGTGTGCTTATGTACGAATCTGTGGGCATCTTTGTCTGCCTTTTTTTAACATATTGGTCCAAATATGACACAGTTTGACTTGTGTGAATACAAAGATGAAAATGTATTTTTAAAATAACTGAAATAGCAAATATCAATGTTGAACAATAAAGAAGACACATTGCCCTTTTTCCATTATATAGTAGTAGCAACATTAGCAATGGATTTATTGACTTTAAGGTTGTCAGGTATTAAAAATCAAATGCTAATCAACACTAAAACGAATTTCGAAACTACTCATTTGAGCAGGTATCTATACAAAAAAAGTCACAATCACAGGGCAGAAGTGAATAGCTCCTCAGTAGCTTTAGAATGATCTTGAGCTGTATCAGAACAAGTACAAGACCATATGTATACGACTAGTCTACACACATGGACCACTATGGAACCTACCTGGACGACTGAGGGATTACACATAACTGACTTTTTGTTAAAAACTGCAGAAGTGATTCTCTGCTCCTGGCTGGCCCCTCTTCCTATTGACACATTCTTCATTTATGTTGATTTTATTTATATATACATATTGTGTGTATTTATTTAGTGTGTTGTATATTTAAACTTACAGAAGGTGTGTGTACAGTGGGTGGTGATAGGTGCAAAAGGAAATTCCCTGAGCGCTGAAGCTTCAGGACAATACAGGATTACTCAAACTTGCATGAATCACTCAAAATACAGCTCTGAGTAAGACTATGATGAGGGAGAAAACACAATATGTTTAAAAGCTCATAAAAGCTGTGATTTTGAAGCAAATGTCTCTCTCTTTAAAACAACATCATGTAACTTTATGTAGTTTCATGTTACCTGGAATCATTGTTTTTGCATTTCCGGAAATTGTGTTTTTGATCTGATAGTAAGTGGAAAGTTAGTCTGTTAGTATAAAAATGTAATTGTTTTTAGTTGAATGATTGTGAACCATAACTAATATTTAAAATGACCACAGGAAGAGTAGCTGATGCAATACACTGCAGATGCTAGAGGGGATCAAACCAAAACAACATGCATAACATACTGTGGCTTTAAATATATTTTTCAGCAGTAATACTCAACTGGGTTCCTGCTATGTTTTGCAGTTAGTTTACAGATTTAAAACTTAAGTTATAGCAACAACAGTATTCAATTGATTTGCTCATTTTTATTTCCATGCTATTCCATTCAGGAGGAACCCAAAATCGACGTCCTGGTGAACAACGCAGGCCTGTACCAGTGCCCCTACACTAAGACAGAGGACGGCTTCGAGATGCAGTTCGGCGTCAACCATCTGGGCCACTTCCTCCTCACCCACCTCCTGCTGGACCTGCTTAAGATGTCCGCCCCCAGCCGCATTGTGGTCGTGTCCTCCAAGCTCTACAAATATGGTTCCATTAACTTTGAGGATCTCAACAGCGAGAACAAATATGACAAGGCATTCTGCTACAGTCAAAGCAAGCTCGCCAACTTGCTTTTCACGCTAGAGCTAGCTAAAAAACTGGAAGGGAGCGGGGTGACAGTTAACGCTCTAACTCCTGGGATAGTGAGGACCAATCTGGGCAGGCACGTAGCAATCCCATTTTTGGCGAAACCACTTTTCAACCTGGCGTCCATGGCGTTCTTCAAGAGTCCACTAGAGGGAGCACAGACGCCATTGTACCTGGCTAGCTCACCGGAGGTTGAGGGCGTGTCAGGGAAGTGCTTTGCTAATTGTAAAGAGGAGGAGCTAATGCCAGCGGCTAAGGACCAGCAGGTGGCTAAAAGGTTGTGGGAGGTTAGCTGTCAGATGGTGGGAATAGAAGAATGAAGGAGGACATTTTGGAGGAAATTTTTGGACTGTTGCCTGGGGGATTGTTGGACTGAAAAGATGGACTGGTTTTGGGACACTAGAGGGAATCCGTGGAGGAGCCTCGGGATAGTGTAATTTGCAGTGCCGATCAAGTGATTCATTAAACTTGAAGTGATTTTATGACAAAAGTTTCAAATTGTGACTTTTGTAGGGAGGAGTGGGGTCTGGAGGACTAAAGGGGAGAGTGAGGAAGGAGGAAGGGCGGAGTCTGGAGGACTAAAGAGGAGAGTGTGAAAGGAGGAGGGGCGGGATCTGGAGGACTAATAGGGAGAGTGAGGGGGGTGGAGGGGCACGGTCTGGAGGTATAAGGAACAGTGAAATTGTCTAACAGGTGCCCACACTTTAAACTCCACCCTTGTAGCCACCTGGCTTTAATCGAGGCAGTCCTGCGTGATGTTGAGTAGTACTTGAAACTACACTGGCCACTGAAGGCAGCACACACTCATTTTTGACAGCTTTTCACCAGAAAGCTGCAAATGTTTATTTTTTATTTGACAGAAAATGACTAGGAACAGTCATGCTCTGCACATTTTAGTAGCAAAAACCAAAAAAAACCTTTTTTGCACAATTTTGAATGTTTTGAATAAGAAATGTCACACTATGAAAATTTTCAATTCAATTACTTTTGGTGTTGAAGATGGCAGTGTGTCTTGTCCTTTTAATGTAACAGGACCACTTATTAGAAAACCTTGAGGTGACTATGAATACTTGTACTTCAACAATTAACTATCATGAGCAGTCAGATTAAAGCAAAAGTGTGAGTAATTGATTTAAGTGTTTCTGTGAGTAAAATGAAACATGTTTCTCCCACCAGCTTCTTGTCAGTGGATGAATGCTCCTTCACAAAGGATGATTCATCCAGTGAACTGCCAATCCAAAACTCACATAATGAAAACATAATTTAGCACAAAATTATGTGTAATAGGAAAAGATGATATTTTCAGTGTGGATTTAAGCCAGTATCTATACGTTTGTATTAGGGATCTACCAGTTTATTTGGCTCCCTTTCTGATTTTTTTAATATTGGCAACACCTGCAGGCTAATCCTCCAGCTAGGTACTCCAGAGAAGTATCCTGGTTCATTAAGTATAAGATTACTGCTTTTCAGAGTATTTTTATAGCAGCACACTTTTACTCCTACTAAAATGAGATGTTATGTCAGTTACTTTTTTAAGTTACTTTTACTGTTTTCTCAATTTTCTTTTACTCAATCTTTATGTCTGTCCTGAAGAAGCCTCCAGTTAACACGTGCTTTGTTTGAGCCTTCAGTTGCCACTCCTGCTTTTCTCAAAACGTGTTTCAAAGCCCATCATTATTTTGCCCATCACTAAATACAGATCAGATTTGTTCACAAGGCTGTGTGTTTTCATGGTATTTTAACAGAATAACCCACCAGACAAGTCTAAGACCATCATTTTTCTGTAGAATTGTGCTTTATTATAGAAACAAAACAACCCAAATATCCAAACATGCACCAAAGTAACAGGAGCACAGCAGCTGGGTGGGGAGGGCATCTGACTGAACGTGAGGTAGAACGGGGTGGGGAAACCTCAGAATATCAAAAAGCAGAAGGTATAACAAGAATCAAAATGTAAATATAATATAATGACCATTAATAATCATATGCACTGCTATAGGACAGATGTGAATACCTGAAAACCATCAAAAAAACAACAGAACAGCCATCAAAACCATCTAATTCAAAAACAGAATTTTACAATAAAATTTCATCCATAACTTGATTTCAATGTACTCAATATTGTTAGGTTATAATAATTCAACTTTCCAATTCATAAAAGACTACCTTCTAATGTGCATTACTTTAGCCTCGCATAAAATATCAATATAAGTAGCATGTATTTCGTATTTCATTTACACATTCTAATTTAAACAGGTTCCTATGAATGTCTACATACAAAATATAATATATATCACTATCAGTTTTACATATGTTAAATACATACATTACATTCAGACCAGTAGTAAAGGCTTCAGTGCATCGTATAGAATGGGCACTCGTAGCATAAAAACTATCCAAGCCTTTGAATAATATTAAACAGTTATAATTACATATGAAAATCCTCTGTTCAAAGTAGACATGCTAAAGTTGCAGGCCTCTTCTCCACAAGCTATCAGGCAAAACATTAAGACCACCGCAATATGGCACCAAAATGAGACAAAAGATTTAGTCCTGGGTTAGATCTGATTAAGTTCTGTTTAAATCCTGGTTTAGTCCTGGGTTAGACCTTGTTTAGTCCTGGCAAATTCCTGGATTTTGCATCTCTTGTGGGGAGTTCCCGTTCAGCAGTGGACAGTATCAGAGGTGGTTAAGACTTGGTTTAGTCCTAGGTTTGTCCTGATTTGTTGTAGCTCTTAAGGGGTATTACCAATCTGCTGTGTTAATTATGTATCAGACCTGGTTTAGATCTGATTTAGTCCTGGCGTAGACCTGGGTTAAACCTGGCTCTCTTTGTAAACTGTCACATAAACCCCCTTGTCTATGATTGGTCTGTCGAGATTGTGCTTGAGGAAATTAAATCTCTATGGACCAATCCCAGGTAAACTTAGTGATTACAGTATGATGGTGTACGTGGCATCAGTGGTAATGGTCGTAGTGTTCTGCCTGATCTTTGTAAACAGGTAATACAAAAGTGGTTCAGTTCAGCAATGTCCCGTAGAGCTGGGCCTTGGTCAGACTGTCCTTCCGGGTCAACCCCAGAGACCCAAACTTGGTCAGGGGGGCGTGACCGTAGGGAGGGGGTGGGGCTGGGGGTGGCGACTGGCTCACCTGGCTCACCTGGCTCACCTGGGGGGGCAGGCTGTGCATCTCCACCTGGTAGTGCTGCAACTCCGCCGCCATCTCCAGCGATCTCTGGTGGAGAGACTCGGTGGAGCTGTTGGGACTCGGCTCCTCCCCGTACTCCTGACCCTGCCCCACTGGCCCTGGCCCTGCCCCTTCCCGGTCCTTGGAGCTTCCCGAGTGGTACAGGCTCTGCTCTGATCCTTGGCTACCCTCCGCCCGGTACAGGTGGGCTTGGCTGTGCGCTTGCCTAATCCCACATTCCTGGCTTCCTGACGCGCCCGCCCCCACCCACCCTTGGTCCATGACGGCGCCGCCCTGGTGGAGGTGATAGTAATCTGCGCCTTCCTGGAAGCTGCTGTACATGGGACCCAATCGGATTTTGGCAGGTCGGACGGAAAAGTGTTGCTCGGAGAAACTGTATGGCGACGCGCGGCCAGGACTGCGGTACGAATGCAAGTCCTCCACGCTGAGTTGTCGCCACCGGCAGATTAGCTCCTCCTCCTCAGGTGCTAACGTACTGCCGCGGCGACTGTCTCCATAGGCAACACTGGGCGAGGAGGAAGGGGGGAGGGGCTCATAAGGTTCGCTGAAGCAGGACGACATAGTGCGGCTGTACACGGGCGAGCTGCCGTTGTTCTGATGGTGTGACATCTCTCCCTGCTGGAAGGAGGGGGCATTGCTGAAGACTCCGGGGCTGTCGGCGTCGCCCTCCCAGGAGGACTCGCTCTTGCGGTCGTCGTACTCACCCGCGTCCCTCCACTCCATGTAGAGGGTGTGGTGGTGGGGGGAGGAGGCGTTGGAGCTCGGGGGGCCGTGGGGCTTGTCTTCTGAGCCCGCGGCGCTGAAGCTGGAATAGGAGCTGGAGCCGGTGCCCAGCAGAGGAGGGAACTTGGAAAAGTGCTCTTGAGAGAAGCTCTGGGTGAGGCCCACGGAGCCCTCCTCAGGATTACTGCAGGCAGAGGATAAAGGTTTAAAATAGAACAGTGTTTACCACTCCCAATCATGATGAGAACCATTTTTTATTTTATAATTATTTTTACAGGAAAGATCCAATGAGAACACAGGACACTCTTTTTCATCGATGCATGTAATTTCTTTGAGATATTATAAAAACATAACAGTAATTGAGTTAACAAACCCCAATAATTCTTATTATTTAGCTATGCGTAGTAGGACTAAAAGCACTAGTTCGTTTATATTTTCAAAAGTTATAACTTTGCTTGTTTTCTCCTTGGTTTCCTTTACATTTAGTTGTACTCTGGAATCAAATATGTAAACATTTATTAGAGAAACCATTTTTGTTTGTGTATATAAAAGTAGATAGTATAGTACTGCGACTGGAAACCCAACCATCTCAAACCGTCTTGATCAGTTACACTTAATTCAAATAACTTGCTAGCAAAATGCATGACGAGTGTCTTCTTGTTGTAATTTTGTATCGTCTTATATTTTCTTTCTTTGGAATGTATTTATACTGAATCTTTGCTGTGACTCAATGTTTGTTGTCTTCAGTGTTATGTGGCACTGAGTCAAATTTCCCACAGAGGGGACAATAAAGTGTTCTATTCTGTACAAAACATACTGTAGACATGCAATTTAAAAATGTCTTTCATGTCTGTGACTCAAGAGAAAGTAACTTATACGTATATTTTATTCTAAGCTTACTTATGGAAATGGTATGTTATGATGTTAATCTTAAAGGTCTTTAATGGTCTATAGGTCTATAATGTTGTTTCCTCATCACAAACAGACCTGGAGTTGTGTTTTGTTTCATTCACACATGTTTAACACACAAACCCTGCAGATTTAGACTGAGTTCTTCTCTTAAACAGAAACCACTCTGTTCCACCTTGTGATGTCATATGGTAATACAGGTGCATGTATATATGTATGCTATGCATGTGTCATATATAGATATTGTATATATATGTTGTATAGGTCATATATATGATGTATAGGTTGTGCATGTATATTGTGTGTATATATGTATGTGTATATGTGCGTATATATATATGTGTGTGTGTGTGTGTGTGTGTGTATATATATATATATATATATATATATATGTGTACATGTTTTTCACAGGGTCAACTGGGAATAGGTGAACGATATACACTTTCATATGTAGCATGTAAACGCAGAATTGTAGATGAGTATGTTTATACGTGTGTGTATGATGCTACGTGTGTGTATGTGCATTACTAAACTTTGACCATTGTGAAAAATAAAATTGAATTGATTGAAGTGAATACAGGAAGTGCCCCACTGTGTTTTTAAGCGACATACACTTCCGTTAGAATCCTTTGGATGATTTCAGACCTGGAATTGCTAATCTCTATTGAACTAAAGGTAAAAGGAACTGTTAGCTTGAAAACTACCTACAACACGACATCACAAGGTCGAACAGAGCCTTTTGAGCTTTCAAGATCTAGACAGACTAGTAAAAAAGGATTACTCAAACATGTGTGAATGAAACAAAACACAACTCCAGGTATGTTTTTGACGAGGTTATAACATTAACTTAAAGCTCACAACAGTCAATTTTGTGTAATATATGACTTTTAACGATCCCATAACACTGCTCCTGTTTTATTTGTATTCCAGTGTTGTTTTTTGGTCATGTCTGTTGTTAAAAAGTACTTCTTTGGTGACTAATACTATTCTTAAGTACTCACAGTCGTAGTAACCCCTCTCTCACCTCTGGCTGTCGGTGGAGTTCTGGGGCCCATACACCATGGCCCTGTGCCCATGCAGGTCCATGCTGGGGCGCCTCTCCCTGTGCCTATCATCAGGGCAGTACAGGGCCGTGTCGCTGCTGTACAGGTCAGACTTGTAGGCCGCACGAAGACCCAGCCGCCCCCCGGGACCCCCCAGGCTCTCCAGGATGAAGGTGTGCTCCTGGGGGTGGGGGAGGGGGCCGGGGGGGCTAGGCGAGCGGGACCCCTGGCTGCTGCTCCCTCCGTCGTCGGGCTTGTCCAGGCTGGGGCTCAGGTGAGAGGCAGGGACCGGGTCAGAGTACAATGGGGTCTCCTCCTCCTCTTCCTCCATGTGAAGAGTCATGCGCTCCTGGAAGTCTGTAGGGAGCTGGGGTGGGGCAGAGGGACAGGATGTTGACCAATGCATTTTGATATAGTTTTGTCTATGTCATATTTTTGCTGTTTTGTGGAATAATAAAAATAAAAATGAAATCTGAAACGAAAAGACTGAAGGATTTCTACCTATGATGTAACAATCCAGGGAGAATGGATTAATAAAAGGATAAATAAAGCAATCATGAATGAAGTTAAATACAATCCCAGGTATGTTTTTGATCTAACACAATTTAAAGTTCAAAAAGTATATATATTTTTAATAATTGATTACATATATCAATTTAATATTTTTTAATAGTACTATAGGTAGCAGTTATAGTAGTTTACGTGAGCAAGATAGGGTCAGGATTAACATCTGGTTTAAAAAAAACAACAAGACAATCCCTCTCCCTTTTAATTTTTATATGGGTGTTATTTAGTAGTAATAGTAGGCCTATTAGTTGTTGTTGTTGTTGTAGTAGAATAGTAGTAGTAGTAGTAGTATTAGTAGTACAAGTATCTATCCTCTGTTGTAGTAAACCATATCTCATCACTTCGCTTATCCATAATCTATAGACTAAATCTGTCAATACGTTTTCGAGCAGCTGGACCAGGAGATCTCCACAAACAAGTAAACATACTGTAAGCACATGTACGACCTTTGACCTAATGTACCGTATATGAAACACGTCAATAATACATATGTCCATAGCTAATGTAAGGTTACGTAATGATTGAGCTATATCGACTTTTCCATTGGGACATATGAGCGCAGTGTAAACAAACAACATTTTAACCTTATGGAAATCAAATTGTTTTTAGACACACTGTTGTCAAGGGTCAGAGAATTTCAAATTACATCTACTTTTAAACTCATCTTAATTATGTACTTTTCACATTATTTATATATACGTAAATATTATCTTGCCCGAGTACAGATATATTGTAAAAACAGCACTCTCATGGTCAAAATGAAACCGCTGTGTACTGCCTGCATCTCATTCTAAAGCAATTTTATGGTCCGCAAACCAGGAAGTAATAATGGTGCGCTGTTTGCATGCTAGTTGTCATTGCATTGAATAATTCTGGATTGGACTAGTTCTGTTATTTATGTTTCTAAGACAGTAAAAATGATTTACAGTATCTTTTATTGGATAATTGTAGACACAGCACTGCAAAATAATAGTATTTAGTTGCAGGCCTAATATTTGTAGCATATAGTAACACAAGGATTATGTAGTATTAGGCCTAACTGTTGTCATAGCCTAATAGTTGCAGTAAAGGTAGTAGTTGTCACCTAGTATAAGCAGCAATACCAGTTGTAATAGTGGAAGTAGTAGCAGTGAGAGTACAAATTAGTAGTAATATTAGTGATAATTTAGGAGTATTGCAGCAACAAAAGTAGAGATGGTTCTAGTCGATATACAATACTCACCAAAGTACATGGAAAATTATGTATTTCGTCCCTACCTCTTGTCATCTTTTCATCACAATATATCAGCCAATCACAGTCTAACACCTTTACCTCCCAACCAATCACCTCTCAGGACACTTATTTCCACCTCAGCAGCAGAACTACTGCCTCTTCCTTTTCCTCCACCACTTTAAAGAGGAGGTATTATGCAAAATCACCTTTTCTGAGCTTTCTACCATGTTGTAACATTGTTCCCTCATCAAAAACATGGCTGAAGAGGTTTTAGACGTCATCCATGCATGTTATAAATTGAATAATTTAGCAATCTCTCCCCGGTACTACTTGAACACTCCTTATGGTTGGCAGTACGATCCTATCCAAAGCTCAGCCCGTAAACTTACGTCACCCATGTTCCCCTTGGCAATTTTCTATAAATACACAAGAACAGGATACAAAACAATACACTACAACTTCACAAACCTGATGCAATAGTTTAATTAACGGAAAATACAGGATTTTCAAAACAATAAAAGGGAACATGGTGATCTAAATATGTTACGTGTTTGCAATTAATACCCACAGAACTGTGACCCCTCCTCTGTAATTTAATAAAACATTCATTGTTCTTCACTCATTTTAAGTCACTCTGGGTTGAAACTGAAAGCACATAACAAGCCAGAATTTCACATTTTATTTTTGACAGCTTAATTTCGCATTGACTTTGGTTCTTTCTGCAGTGAGTCCACCCCAGGTAATCTCATCCACGTGTCATGTTTGATCAGTGCTACATGAGTCAGGGCCAAATGGGTTCTTCACAAAACCTCACCAAGGCTTATGTGATGGAGAATACAATGGACATAATGAAATAATAGGTTGGAGAGGTGTGCAGGGAAAAGACTGATTTGGCTTTAATTTAATACATTTATTAATACGAGTGGGAGACATAATGGAGGTTGGATGGTTAGGTATTAGTGTGCAATGTGTTACCTTGTACTAACACAGAGAAGGGTTAAATTACACACTGTTCAAAGCAGGTCTAAAGACTAAAAGACGAAGACTAAACCGAGATTATGCTGGACTCACCTATGATTTCAGGTTTAAACCAGAACTGAGCATGGATTAAGCTGGGTTTACTTTAGACTAAACCTGGAAAGGATTAAGCTAGACCTGGACTAAAATGTCTAGATCAGGTCGAGGTCCTGGCCAGTTTAGTTTTGGATTTAGGTTTGTTTTTTGTTCTGTTCACTGCTGGTTTAGTCTCTGGGTTTAGTCTGTATTCTCTGCCAGTTTTGATGTAGTCTATGCGCAACTGTGAACCATAGTCTGTATAAAGAAGTGGACTAAGTGAGTGTGACATCGTCCATAGTGTTTGGCTGCCATTAAAGGTAAAGCCCCTTCCCACCCGCACCACTGATTTAGCAAGGAGCAGTCCAGGTCTTAACCCGGACTCTTGAATTTCCTTGAGATAAATAATGTAGCCTAATTATTTATTTATGTATGTATTAATGCATGTATGTTTAACTATTATAATGAAACATAATTAGAATATATAGACCTTTTCAACTGGTGAATTGAAATGTTCAAATGGTTTGCCACATTTCTTAACCTGTTGCCCACCTTAACAAATAAATATGTGCTCATATATTTTAATGTTTAGGTCTACACACACACACACACACACACCCCCCCCCCCACACACACACACACACCCACCCCCGCACACACACAAACACACACATACACACAAATACAAATGTTGAACTGACTTGAAATAAATACATAATGTCACCTTTTCCATCTAAATATTTTCCGTTAAATTAACTTGTATGTATTTTAATTATATCATCTAAACTATTTTTCTTGGATCAATTTAGTATAACAAATGCACAAATGTAACATAATATATTTTGGGTGAATTTTAATTGTTACATATGGTGACAGTAGCTCAGTTTGTCCACTGATCTGAAGGCCGGTGGTTCAAATCCTGCTCTCGTTATAACCATTGTTGATGGAGTGGTCAGATCCACTGATCCACAGGTTTACGGCGCGATTCCAACTAGCACACAGATGAATGCTGTTGTTGTGTCCTGGGGCAAGACACTTAACCCACCTCGCCCCCAGTATCTGTGAACACTGGTGTATGAATGTGTGTGTGTGATTCCTTGATATAAAGCGCTCTGATATTACCACACTGTCATTATCACACTGTATAGCCTATTTTTTTTTTTACAACTTCCACTGTGTTGTTTTTTTAACCAGCCTCTGTCAGTTGTTGTTGACATTATGACGCTAATGCTAATCCCTCCATAGAAAATGCATTGTGACATATTCGCTTATGTGACACCGTCATTGCTAACAGGCTCATATTATTTACACTAAACACTAAAGGGTCCATATAACAGGGTACAGGGAGGTGTGAGGCTTCTCTGTGCCTGGAGGGATACACTCCGGTTGCCATGGTAACGTCTCATCACTGACAAACCCACTGTCCACCGCAAACCACCACTCAATGTTTAGCGTCTTACAGGCTATTCGACACTATTCAGTTCACTAGTGTTTAGACGAGTACATAGTAGCAGTAGTCATGGTAGGCTAAGTGGTAGAAAGAGGCTACTAGGGTACTCATGACAGCAGTCTGTAACCATAGCAATAGCAGTGGTAATTGCAGTAGATTAGTGCAGTGACAGTAGTAGCAGGCCAGGTAGTGTTAGTAAGAGAAGTAGTAGTAGTAGTAGTAGACGTAGTAATAGTAGAAGTAGTAGTATATTAGAAGTTGTCGTAGAAGTAGTAGTAGTAATAGTAGTAGGAGTAGTAGTAGTAGTAGTAGTAGTAGTGATAGTTGTAGTAGTAGCATTATTATTATTATTAGTAGTAGTAGTTTAGTAGTAGTAGTTTTCAGACCTTCCTGTAGTGTTTCTCATCTCTAGAGAGACTGTGGTACATCAAGCTGTTTTGCTAATACCCTGTAGTAAAGGTATAAATAAATGGTTGTTCTTGCATTTATTCAATTACCTTAAAACATGCATTGTACAGATCTGTCCTGTATTTTGGTTTCCATGGAGAAAGATACTTTTAATGCTATACTGTGGAACATTTAACGCAGCAACAGAAAAGCCGTAAAAATAGTGCGTAAAATTGAGTCTTTGTGATCAAGGGCTGAATAGTGAGAGGAAATGGGTCAGGCTTGAATACATGAAACAAACATGGTGATTTGGAGTGTAAAAGTACTATAATGAGAGGGGCCTATTGTCCGCCTGAGCCCACTCGGGTGACCTGGATACAGAAGTGAGTGTGCAGCGTCAATGCCATATGAAGATAGTTTTAGTTATCTTAGGTTCAGGTTATCACCTTCTCTTCTCACCCTCCCTTCTTCTCTACTTCTCAATCCTTCTATCTTTCAGGTATGAGGGGATACAAACCCGCCTCAGGAGCCCCAAGCCGACCCTGGATATCACTTCTGTAGAATAACTCTAGTCTATCATAATCATCATCTCTATGCATAATTAAGTCATTTTACACTGTGTTCTGAGGTTGTGGTCCTTTCTAGTGAATATTCCATTATTTTAGACTTTCTATGAAGAACAAAGTGAGCACTAATTATGAGAAGTAGCCATTTACAGGCTATAGCTGGCTAAAAGTTGGCTACGTTTCTAACTCAAGTGCTAGACTTGCAGTGTGTTTGTGTGTACACATTTACACAGAAGTGTACACACACACACATTGCAGGCAAAGAAGGTGAAGGGACTTGTCAGTAGTAGAAGCTATAAGAGGAGTATTAGGAGTTGCCACAGCACTTGGCACACAGTTGGTGAATAAGCCCACTAATTGTAGCAGTATTAGAAGTTGAATAGGACAACACCATGACTAAACACTAAAAAATACTGGGTTATTTTTTCTACTCGATTACTGGGATAGGGCTGTAGGTTATTTTTTGGGTTATTTTCACAGAGTTGAGTTGTTTTGCTTGACCCCAACACTGGGTCAACAGGTTGGGTCATAGTTGGATCATTTCTAGTAAAACATGACGATGGTCTACCCAGCCATTTGGTCAGATCATTTTAAACAACCCAGAGAAATGGGTCAAATATCGACTGTTCTACTGTCCACAGGAGCCAATACCCATCTCATCTGCTGCTCCAGACAAACGTCACATAAAGGTATTAGCACATGTTTATTTACTTTATCTTTGTAATTTTATCTGAAACTTTCCACTATTTAATCATTTTGTGTCAGTTAAAATCACTAAAGAAACATTTCACCATCTCTAAAAACAGCGTTCAAAGTGTACGTTTAAACTAAAATATGATTATGTAAATAAAAGTGATAGTGTGTTACCTCGTCCAACTGAGCCCGGCACTGCAGGAGCTGAGCAGCCAGAGAGCAGTCCTTACGGTACATATCCTGCACAACACACAGAACAAATACAACAATAGAATGTTATGTCATGACTGACTTTGTGGAGCTCTTCACCATGTAAAGACATTCCTTGTTATCTTTAGCCTCATAGTGTAATAAATGAATGATATTTTGACCTAATTAAGATTGTTGCTTCTTATAACACTGCTAGCTTTGCCAAGAATGTTCTACAGTATGGCAAACTAGGCTTTGTGTCATTTATATTTGAATAATTCTGCAAGGGTTTTAAATTTCCCCCACTCTTTGCACCAATAATGTAATATTTTTATGCAAAGGTATTGGTGCTGCCGTATAGTAAAAAAAAAAAAAAAAACATTACATGGGACCTCCAATCAGTCTCTGACCTTAATAAAGTAAAAAAAAAAACAGTATAAAATAGTATCCATGCTAAAATAAAAACACGCATTACAGATTAAAGAAACATTTTTGCTTGCTTGTTTTATTTGTTAACAATACTCAAGAGCGACCAGATAGATATACCATTTGATAACTTGTCCAAAGTAGATCTCCTCATCGTCATTCGCCAGTTCCACAACCAGAATCCACCTCCTGGTCGATATGTGCTTTCACTGTTTGAATCCATTGCTGCTGGTTTGAGGTCTGATTGGTTTCTTTGGCTCAGGAGTCACTGTGGTTTTCTGAACTTCTGGAGGCATCTGAATGTGGTTGGAGTTGTCAGGAGTAGTATCTTCTCTCTTGACATGAGTATTGGTCTCTGCACTATTAGTGTAGTCCATTGAGGATTTCTTGAAGAGTGATTTCTCAACTTCTCCAAAGCAGATGCCCAACCTTCGGACATCGTACAGCAACTCCAACCCAACTCAATCTCCAGTTTTTGTTGCTTTGTTCTACTCTGTTAGTTTAGTTTTTTCTGTAAACCCTGGTTTGAAGACAGACCAGTTCACATCTCCAAAGTTGATTTCAACTTCTGGTGAATCAAATGGAAACTCCCGCCAGTTCAGACCACTTGTAGAAGGTCCACTTAAGTTTTCTGGTTCAGGGCTCATTGAAAGACCAATCAACCTCGCCAAAGCAGGTGTTCACTTTAGGTGCTTCGAACAGCAACAGAAACACAGCAACACCAACTAAATGCTATCCCCTAGAGTTGTTGCTTTCAAGTTTGGTTTTCTCGCTCTCTTGACTTTTGTAGTTGTCTTTCCACCGTCTGTGTTGCTACCAGAAGATATTTTGCTTTAACACTGACAAGTCCACTTCTCCAAAGACGATATCCATTTCTGGTTTGTCATCTCCAGCCAAAGGACTTCCGCTATTTTTGTTCCATAGCTCTTTGGTTTTTGATTGATGATGATTGATTCATTGTTTTGTGACGACCTCCTCTGGTTCTTCTGAGATGTGGCTTAACCTAGAGTCTTCAGGCTTAGATGTCTCCTCACATGGTTTGAGAGGATCTTACTCACTATTGGTTCTGTTGCTTTGCGCTTCTCTTTGGACCAGGTGGGGTCATAGTTGCTGAAGCTGGTTCCTCCCCTTGTTCCTCGTCATAAACCTTGGGGGAGTTTGGACCTCCTCACTGGGTCTGTTCTCCACATATTGTTGGGGAGAGGGCTTGTTCACAAATCTAAAGATGAACTCTTACTCTGACGAGTCAACAGGCATCTAAAACCAAAAGCGGCCACCAGCCTTTGTGAATGAACGTCTTGGTTTTCCCATTTTGTCAAGTAGGTTTAAGCTAAGTGTCTGTTAGCATTCACCAAAAAGGTAGTTATCAGTTTGAAACGTCTGTGTCTAAACATGTGTCTCTCTGACTTAGATCACAATGATACTTTTTATTGATTTGAAAATGCTATATTCACCTAAAACACCATAGTAAAATGTTTCATAAGTTTCAATTTTGTTTTTGATGCTCTGCTCTGAGCCCGCCTCCCTTTGCTCCCCATGCTAAGTCACTCCTCTATCACAGAGCATCACAACACAGCATTCATCTGCTAATAAAACTACTACACATCGCATAAGGTTTGTGAAGTTGTAGTATATTGTTTCACATCATGCTTTTGTACACTGTATTTATAAAAAATTGCCATGTGGGAGCATGGGTGACACAGGCTTGTGGGCTGAGTCTCGGACAGACTTGTACTGCTAACTGTAGGAGAGTTCAAATAAGGCCTGGGAGAGATCACTAGATTGCTCAGATGTGCATGGCTGATATATAAAACCTCTTCTGCCATGTTTTTGATGAGGGAACAATTTTATAACATGATAGAAAGCTCAAATCATCCTATATATTTAGCCCTTCCTGAGACTTTGTTCCATCTGCGGATGTCATGAGGTGGCAGACTTTTTTCTTTTCTTTTCTTCACAAAGAACTCTCTATTCTAAATCAACCTTTTCAACCAGACAGCTGACAGCTGACTGTATGTCCTTACATTGTCCTCCTGGAGCTTCTCGATGGTAAGCTTGGCCTCTACCAGACGGTTGTTGAGGACAATGATCTCTCGGCTCAGGGCTCTCTTCTCGTCATCGTGATGCTGCGTCTGAAAAAGGCAAGGCACAAGGTAATTCAAAGTGCTTTACAGAATAAGAACGACATTAAAATCACAATACAGCAAAACAAAACATAAATAATCACAAATAATCATCATAAAATGAACATTCAAGAAGAAAAGTGCAGAATAAAAACCTTTCAGTCATATGCACAGCTAAACAGAACCATTTTGAGCCTGGATTTAAACTAAAAAACTAAAAAGAAAAGCAGGAGACATTTGAATGGCAGATGAATTCCCATGATCATAATGTGTATAGCATTATGCATAGAATTAAAAAACATTACAGTGCTTTAGATTATGTGGAAAACTCCATCCATCCATTTTCTGGGTCACGGAGGCAGCAGTTTCAGCAGGAAAGCCCAGATTTCCCTCTCCACACACACGTCCTCCAGCTCTTCCGGGAGAATCCCGAGGGGTTCCCAGGCCAGCCGAGAGACATAGTCCCTCCAGCGTGTCCTGGGCCTCCTCCAAATGGCAGCCCTGGCGGAATCCAACATGCACCGGGAACAGGTCTGACGTACTGCCGGCAATGCAAACACAGCTCCTGCTCCGGTCATACAGGGACCGGACAGCCCTTAGCAAAGGGCTCTGGACCCCATACTCGCGGAGCACCCCCCAAAGGACACCACGAGGGACACGGTCAAATGCCTTCTCCAGGTCCACAAAACACATGTGGACTGGTTGGGCAAACTCCCATGAACCCTCGAGGACCCGATGGAGAGTATAGAGCTGGTCCAGTGTTCCACGACCAGGACGAAAACCACACTGCTCCTCCTGAATCAGAGGTTCGACTATCGATCGGATTCTCCTCTCCAGTAACCTGGAATAGACCTTACCGGGAAGGCTGAGGAGTGTGATTCCCCTGTAATTGGAACACACCCTCCGGTCCCCCTTCTTAAACAGAGGGACCACCACCCCGGTCTGCCATTCCACAGGTACTGTCCCCGACCGCCACACGATGTTGCAAAGGCGTGTCAGCCAAGACAGTCCCACAACATCCAGAGATTTAAGATACTCAGGACGGATCTCATCCACCCCTGGAGCCTTGCCACCGAGGAGCTTACCAACCACCTCAGTGACTTCAGCCAGTGTGATGGACGAGTCCACCCTTAAGTCCTCAAACTCTGCTTCCTCCTCAGAAGACGTGACAGTGGGATTGAGGAGATCCTCGAAGTATTCTTTCCACCGCCAAACTACGTCCCCAGTTGAGGTCAGCAGCGCTCCGCCTGCACTGTAAACAGTGTTGGTGAAGCACTGCTTCCCTCTCCTGAGGTGTTGGACGGTTAGCCAGAATTTCTTTGAGGCCGATCAATCGTCCTCCTCCATGGCCTCCCCGAACTCCTCCCAGCCCCGAGTTTTTGCCTCTGCAAACTGTGACTAGCACAGAAGTCCAATAACAAAACACCACTCGGGTTCAGATCGGGGAGGCCGTTCTTCCCGATCACACCCCTCCAGGTGTCACTGGCGTTGAAGTCCCCCAGGAGAACAACGGAGTCCCCAGTAGGTGCACTGTCTAGTACCCCTCCCAGGGACTCCAAGAAGGCCGGGTACTCTGCACTGCTATTTGGCCCGTAGGCCGACACAACAGTGAGAGACCTGTCCCCAACCCGAAGGCGCAGGGACGCCACCCTTTCGTTCACCGGGTTAAACTCCAACACGTGACGGCTGAGCTGTGGGGCAATAAGCAAGCCCACACCAGCTTGCCGCCTCTCCCCATGGGCAACGCCAGAGAAGTGGAGGGTCCAACCCTTCTCAAGGAGTTGGGTACCAGAGCCCAAGCTGTGCGTGGAGGTGAGCCCGAATATATCTAGCCTGTAGAGGTAAGATCGGGCCTAAAAAATCCAGCCCGACCCGACCCAGGCCCGCGGGTATTAAAGCCCGACCCAGCCCGAGCCCGACCAATTAACTTGATTTGCAGGCCCGAGCCCGAAGCAAACCCGAAATTTCATATTTTATTTGTGAGGATAAATAAAAAAAATAAAGAAACAAACAAAGTTAAACATGCGTAAAAATAAGCCTACTAATAAAAAACCTTCGCCACTAACTACTGAAAATGGTCTAAGGTCCTGACAGCAAAAGTCCACGCACTTGTCTGTGATGGCCTGCTTAGTGCGAAGAGGTGCGGTCTGTGGGACAAATGATAATATAGATGTTCGACGATCATCACTTTTGCCAGTACAGCTGTTTAAATGCCTGCTCAGTGTCGAGGTGCCAGTCTTTTTGCTCTCGTATGAAAGCAAAGCGCCACATTGACTACATTCAGCGAAGCCAACGCAAGTTTCTGTAGCATTTTCAACAATCAATTTGAAGCCACACCTCACTCTTGCCGGTGTGTGTTTGCCTTTTCAGTTCCCCTGTCTTTAGTTTATCCTTTACTTCTTGCTGCTCCATATCAGGGATACCAGGTCAAAATAGATGCGGACTTGCGGAGGGGAAGATTATTAAGAGGGGGCGTTCACGTGCGCAGAGTGTGCTCTGGCTCTGCTGCTCCTGTTTAGTAGTTAAATAGCAATTACCTTACAGCGCCTTCTCTGTTTTATCCAAATTATTTTTTTTTATAACAAGTATTCCTAAGTTTAGTATCCACACATTGTTTTAGTATAAATTTTTATAAACATATATTTATTTTTAAAAAGTCAGGTAGAGAGAAGCCCGAGCCCGACCCGACCCGAACGTAATGATTGACATTTTAGGCCCGACCCGGCCCGAAATTCGGGTCGGGTCGGGCTCGGGCTCGGGCTTAAGATCTTACCTCTACTAGCCTGTACCTCTCAACCTCCTGCACGAGCTCAGGCTCCTTCCCCCCAGCGAGGTGACATTACACGTCCCGACAGCCAAATGCTGTGTCTGTGTATGTATGTGGAAAACTGCATCTCCTGTTAATTTGGTTTGGTGAGAAATAATTATTTTCTGCTTATATCTGCTTCTTTCCATGGTCTCTCTTATCCAATCAGCTATTACGAGTTTGCTTACACATTATACAGTTCCATACTATTTGTAGACCTCACTACATTCCAACCCTGGTACATGCTGCATTTGGTAACATTTTGTACAATTGTCAAATCCAACTCAAAAACTGTAAACATTTCTTGGTCGATTTCTAGTTGTAAAAACACAACTTCTCTCACAAAGCCCAGTTGAAGAGGCAGCAGAGTGAATGCATTTCTCTGGTTACTATTGGTTACCAGGCCCTAGTTTGCTTGTGTCTGCTCTGCGCTCTGCACCAGACTTTGTGCACAGGACTTGGCACACAAATGTTTTGACAAGATCTCCGCTATATTAAACTACCATATTTCCCTTGTGTAGCCCACCATTCTCAACGCAGTTACATTTTCACTGCGGGGGAGCTTAAAGATGGAGATTTGTCTTGCAATTTCATTTACAATACTACTATAGATTCCCACTGGTGATGCACAAGGGACAGTTCTCGGAGTTCAGCATGTAACTTTTCTGGTGGTGGCTAGTACACCATCTGCGTATCTCCGTGGAGACAATATTGCTTTGCGTAGAATGTTCCACGGTATGGCATTAAACTACCCAGCATTTATTTTAACCTTGAAAAACATGAAACTCCTCTACTATTAAAAAAAAAAAAAAAGTTTCTCTGTTAAATATTCAACCAGATGACCCTATGTATCCTTTTATCACCTGTACCTCAAATCCCCCCTTTAGCATTGTCATCAAAACAACCGCGCTAACAACGACTATCATTAGCTTTAGTGCTCTATTCAAGATCCGTGGCACCTGATGTGTTAGCAGACAAGACAGCTAATTGTGTGTTATCCGGCGTGGCACAAATGAAGCGAGGTGCGCCGGACTGGAGAACAAAGCACGGGCTATCATTGCGTGCTAGGAGGAGGACAGTTGGGCGGAATAAGCTGTAATTAGCGTCAATGGCACCACCAGCTAGCCTTTCATATTCAAATGAGCTCCAGACTGCTCCTGTTTGCTACTGCCAAACCTTGTATCTTTTAGGCTAGGTTACATTTTAAATTGACCGGTATAGTTAGGGGGATCGTATGGCCTCAGATGTTGGTCATGGCTAACTATGTTCAAGATCAATCAGATGGAGAGCAGGGGTTTATATGGAGCTCAACAGTGAACACCCACCTCCTGGTTCCAGAAATTCATTTTCCATTCATTTTTTCCCTTGAACTTTCTGAAAAAATGTTTATTAAAAGTTTGAAAGCTTAGGCTAATCAGCTACGCAGTAACTAATGACTACAAGACCTATAATTGTATTTAAGATCAGTTTCTGAAACTTTATAAAATGCTATGTTAGTGAAAAATTTCACAGAAGCTGTGTTTTAAATATGCTTTTTGGTATTATGAACATTAGTTAGCACGTAGCTGCTTAGCCTCCGCGATGCCTTTGAACTCTTAATATTAGAATTTTTTTGAAAAGTCTATGAGAAAAATTTAAGGAGAATTTACTTCCGGAACCTGAGAGAAGTTCAAAACATGCAGGACTGTGAAGCTCCATAAATCTACAGGAGATTCACTGTTCTTATCTTATCTTATTATAAATCTCCAAACTTCTGATCCACAAATGTTAAACCTGATCATTATTTGTTTGGGATTGGCTCTACAAACCTCCCATATAGGTTTAAAGTAATTTCATCTGACAACAATCACATTTTTGGTGTTGAATGATGGTGCCACTTTCTGAAAATGTTATGAAAAAAGGACTTCCTTTTTTAAAATTTACACTGACAGTTTTGCCCTGAATGTTCTGCAAAATGGCATAAAACTAAGCAGTCTCCATGGAGACAAAGCGTGTGATTTCACCAAAACAAGAATCTGGCATCAAAAAGGCAACATTTTTAAATGGAAGATTGGTGATTTTATGCCATATTATGGAACATTCCAAAGCAAAGCAATGACCTATTAATGAGGCACCTGAAAGGTCTTTATTATCACTTTAAGAATTGTGTATAAATAGCCCATTTTTACTGAGCCTAAATTCTGCTCTGTATTTTTGTTTTTCACTGTCACTGTGTTTGACCCCTCTGCTGGCAACAGGGAGGAGTGAAGAATTTTCAAATGGTAAATTAGCGGGGTGGCTATTGTGCGTGGATAGATGCTTCATAGTAAAGAGAATGGAACACATGGCCTCCACTTTACCATCATAAACAGAGCAGAATATTGAGTAAATGTTCACACAAAAAATATGGACAAATGACAAACAAAAATGTGCTTCTGCCAAATGAACAGAAGGAAATCTTTGCTTTCATCTGGGATATTTAACTGTTTAATTTAACTGTATGTAGCTCTTACTGTTTTTGAAAAGGTATAACAATCATCATCAAGTTTTTTCTCATTCTCAGTATGTGAACAGACCTCATGTGAAAGCTCAGAACCTCCAGAATCCACTCACTGAGCTGAAGAGGCTGCACTAGCACTGATGAACTCATGATTGTCTGCAGGTGCTGGGGTTTAGGTGGAGAAGATTCAGATCAGAGAGATGCATTTTAGGCTTAAACCAACTGGATTCAAGCATTGAAACTGGCAACACAAATCAGGGTAATTCTGCTTTCTTTTGTTCATAGATAAATGTCAAATATTTTGTGATTAAACATAAAGCATTAGGATTATTATCAGTAAAAATATGTTTGATTTGAACATGTTTACCTTGTATCTAGGGACACAGATCGGTCATGATTATGGAA
Source organism: Periophthalmus magnuspinnatus (assembly GCF_009829125.3). Classification (NCBI taxonomy): domain Eukaryota; kingdom Metazoa; phylum Chordata; class Actinopteri; order Gobiiformes; family Gobiidae; genus Periophthalmus; species Periophthalmus magnuspinnatus. The sequence goes on from NC_047149.1 coordinate 6,254,703, forward strand.
TTTAAATTAAAATCTTACATACAGTTCCTTTAAGTGTGAGGAAGCCTTCTGTATTTGATTGTCACTCTTCTGTGATTGGTTTGACCTTAAACTGGTGGGCGGGGCAATGATTTGTCATGAGTAGGACTGTGGACACTCCTGCTTTCAAATACAGCAAATAGAAATAATGTGGAAAAAAACTTTAGTCCCTCATTTTAAAGGTGAAACTCTGTGTAACTAGAAAACCAATTTGACTGAAACACAGACGACAGATACATTCTATTGACTTACATCTCGGTGGATCTTCTCCTCCAGGTCCTGGTTTATCCTCTGCAGGGCTGAGTAGCTGCTCTGTATTCTGCACATACACACACACACGTACACACACACAGCACAGAGTAATGAGAACCAGTGGTATACAGGCTGCATCCAGAGCTGTGTGAATCTGCGCACATATGCCCCCTCAGCAGTACAACATCAAGAGGAGGAGGGGGTGTACGGGTCACTATACACAGAGTAAGCTGAATTATACTGAGTAAAATACAATACCCGCTGTAGTCCTGTTAGACCTGGTTTAGTCCTGGTTAAATCATGGTAAAGTCCTGGTTAAGTCCTGGTTAAGTCCTGGTTAAGTTCTGGTTAAGTCCTGGGTTATGCCTAACTGAATCAAGCCTAGTCTATGCTTCTGTTGTAGGGAGCATTATACCTCTGATGACATAGGCCAGATAACAAATAGCTGATGTATTCTTTTTTAAGTCATGGGCTATTTCTTATCTTGGGGGAGTCCTAGCCTGGGTTAGAACTAGTTTAGTCCTGGTTAAGTCCTGGGTTAGACCTGACATAGTCCTGGTTAAAGGGCCGATATTATACTGTATCCTGAGCTATGTTATGATGTTGTTTCCTCCTCAGAAACATACGTGGAGTTTTGTTTTGTTTCATTCACACATGTTCAACACACAGGCCCTGCATGTTTAGGCTTTTTTCTCAAACAGAAAACACTCTGCAGACCGTTGTGAGACAGGTTAGTTTTACCCTACTGATGATATGCTGTTGCAATAGTAATCCTGCTCAGTACGAGAGGAACCGCAGGTTCAGACATTTGGTGCATGTGCTTGGCTGAGGAGCCAGTGGGGCGACGCTACCATCTGTGGGATTATGACTGAACACCTCTAAATCAGAATCCCCCATAAACGTGATGATACCATAGCGCTGTGGATCTTTGAGTGGTCAAGGATAGCCGGCCCACGGGGGTCGGTGAGCAGAGCCGTTTGTGACAGGGCTGGGGCACGGCCAATACGGGTCGCCTCTCTCCTATTGCGCACCTCATGTTTGTGGAGAACCTGGTGCTAAATCACTTGCAGACGACCTTGTGATGTCATGTGGTAATATAGGAAGTGCTCCACTGCATTTTTAAACTCCACACACCTTCACTGGAATCATTTGGATCATTTCAGCCCTGGAATTGGCAATCACTTCTCAACAAAAGGTAAAAGGAGCTGTTAACTTGAAAACTACCACTTCTGCATCACAGTAGAATATAGCATTTTGAGTGTTGGAAATGTAGATGGACTAATAATAAAGTTTATGATGAGGTAACAGCATTCTAACATGGCTTAATGATCATAAGAGTAAATTTTGCAAAATATAGGACCTTGAAATCCTGGTTTAGACCTGATGTAGTCTTATTTAAGCCCTGTGTTTGACCTGGTTATGTTATACAGCCTCTGTTATTGTTAAATTGAGAGTTATTTCTTGTCCTGGTTTAGTCCTCGTTATAGTTCTGGTTTAGTCTTAGTTTCTTTGTTGTAGTCTCACTATATAGTCCACTATAAAGACCTTTAGTCTTGCTTTAGTTTACTATTGTCTTGCTTATAATACTAGTTACAGTCCTGCTTTAGTCCAGTTTATAGTCCTGGTTTATTCCTGGCTATAGTCCTGATTTAGTCCTGGTTCAGTTCTGCTTTAGTCCTGGTTATAGTCCTGGTTAAGTCCCTATTATAGATATAGTCCTGTTTTAGTCTAGGTTTATTCTTGGTAATGTTATAGTCCCGGTTCAGTCCTGGTTTAGTCTTGGTTCTAGTCCTGGTTCTAGGACTGCTTTATTCCTACTTTAGTCCTGCCTTAGTCCCTGTTTTAGTCCTGTTCAGTCCTGTCTTGGTCCCTGTTATAGTCCTGGTTTAGTCCTGTCTTAGTCCCTCTTAAAGTCCTGGTTTAGTCCTGTCCTAGTCCCTGTTATAGTCCTGGTTTAGTCCTGTCCTAGTCCCTGTTATAGTCCTGGTTTAGTCCTGTCTTAGTCCCTGTTATAGTCCTGGTTCAGTCCTGTCTTGGTCCCTGTTATAGTCCTGGTTTAGTCCTGTCCTAGTCCCTGTTATAGTCCTGGTTTAGTCCTGTCCTAGTCCCTGTTATAGTCCTGGTTTAGTCCTGTCCTAGTCCCTGTTATAGTCCTGGTTTAGTCCTGTCTTAGTCCCTGTTATAGTCCTGGTTCAGTCCTGTCTTGGTCCCTGTTATAGTCCTGGTTTAGTCCTGTCCTAGTCCCTGTTTTAGTCCTGGTTTAGTCCTGTCCTAGTCCCTGTTATAGTCCTGGTTTAGTCCTGTCTTAGTCCCTCTTAAAGTCCTGGTTTAGTCCTGTCCTAGTCCCTGTTATAGTCCTGGTTTAGTCCTGTCTTAGTCCCTCTTAAAGTCCTGGTTTAGTCCTGTCCTAGTCCCTGTTATAGCCCTGGTTTAATTCTGTCTTAGTCCCTGTTATAGTCCTGGTTTAGTCCTGTCTTGGTCCCTGTTATAGTCCTGGTTCAGTCCTGTCTTGGTCCCTGTTATAGTCCTGGTTCAGTCCTGTCTTAGTCCCTCTTAAAGCCCTGGTTTAGTCCTGTCCTACTCCCTGTTATAGTCCTGGTTTAGTCCTGTCCTAGTCCCTGTTATAGTCCTGGTTTAGTCCTGTCCTAGTCCCTGTTATAGTCCTGGTTTAGTCCTGTCCTAGTCCCTGTTATAGTCCTGGTTTAGTCCCGTCCTAGTCCCTGTTATAGTCCTGGTTTAGTCCCGTCCTAGTCCCTGTTATAGTCCTGGTTTAGTCCCGTCCTAGTCCCTGTTATAGTCCTCCTGGTTTAGTCCTGTTTTAGTCCCTGTTATAGTCCTGCTTTAGTCCTGTCTTGGTCCCTGTTATAGTCCTGGTTCAGTCCTGTCTTGGTCCCTGTTATAGTCCTGGTTCAGTCCTGTCTTAGTCCCTCTTAAAGCCCTGGTTTAGTCCTGTCCTACTCCCTGTTATAGTCCTGGTTTAGTCCTGTCCTAGTCCCTGTTATAGTCCTGGTTTAGTCCTGTCCTAGTCCCTGTTATAGTCCTGGTTTAGTCCCGTCCTAGTCCCTGTTATAGTCCTGGTTTAGTCCCGTCCTAGTCCCTGTTATAGTCCTGGTTTAGTCCCGTCCTAGTCCCTGTTATAGTCCTGGTTTAGTCCCGTCCTAGTCCCTGTTATAGTCCTCCTGGTTTAGTCCTGTTTTAGTCCCTGTTATAGTCCTGCTTTAGTCCTGTCTTGGTCCCTGTTATAGTCCTGGTTCAGTCCTGTCTTGGTCCCTGTTATAGTCCTGGTTCAGTCCTGTCTTAGTCCCTCTTAAAGCCCTGGTTTAGTCCTGTCCTACTCCCTGTTATAGTCCTGGTTTAGTCCTGTCCTAGTCCCTGTTATAGTCCTGGTTTAGTCCTGTCCTAGTCCCTGTTATAGTCCTGGTTTAGTCCTGTCCTAGTCCCTGTTATAGTCCTGGTTTAGTCCCGTCCTAGTCCCTGTTATAGTCCTGGTTTAGTCCCGTCCTAGTCCCTGTTATAGTCCTGGTTTAGTCCCGTCCTAGTCCCTGTTATAGTCCTGGTTTAGTCCCGTCCTAGTCCCTGTTATAGTCCTGGTTTAGTCCCGTCCTAGTCCCTGTTATAGTCCTGGTTTAGTCCCGTCCTAGTCCCTGTTATAGTCCTGGTTTAGTCCCGTCCTAGTCCCTGTTATAGTCCTGGTTTAGTCCCGTCCTAGTCCCTGTTATAGTCCTGGTTTAGTCCCGTCCTAGTCCCTGTTATAGTCCTGGTTTAGTCCCGTCCTAGTCCCTGTTATAGTGCTGGTTTAGTCCCGTCCTAGTCCCTGTTATAGTCCTGGTTTAGTCCCGTCCTAGTCCCTGTTATAGTCCTGGTTTAGTCCCGTCCTAGTCCCTGTTATAGTCCTGGTTTAGTCCCGTCCTAGTCCCTGTTATAGTCCTGGTTTAGTCCCGTCCTAGTCCCTGTTATAGTCCTGGTTTAGTCCCGTCCTAGTCCCTGTTATAGTCCTGGTTTAGTCCCGTCCTAGTCCCTGTTATAGTCCTGGTTTAGTCCCGTCCTAGTCCCTGTTATAGTCCTGGTTTAGTCCTGTCCTAGTCCCTGTTATAGTCCTGGTTTAGTCCTGTCCTAGTCCCTGTAGCATGTCGTCCTGCGTGAGGCTGATAGTCTCTTTAGTCCCTGTGCTGTGCTTGGAGGAGACAGGACCATATGGAGGCTCTGAGTGGGCTCCAGTCGCCCGGGGCTCCATCTGGCCCCATACTCTAATCTGCTGGGTCTCACACAGGACACAACGCAGCAGACAGGACTTTTGTAGTTAGTATGATATAACTAATACTATTTAATGAGTGCAGTCAAATCAGAAGGTATTTATTTATTGTTTGTTTGTTAATTAAGATGACAAGTTGATCTGAGTGGCATCTGAACATTGATTTTTCTTGCTTTCAGACTTGCCACACCACATCAAATTGTAACTAAACCAGGCCCAAACTTACTACTAATAATATTTATATACCTGCATAGTTCAGACTCTATTGTGTAACTTTTTAGCCAAAAAATAGACTAAAATTTTGTATATTTGGATATCAGTGCACCGAAAAAACTTGTGCTCTTACTGGAAACAGGCTTGCAGCTCCACAAACCTGACTCTTATGTTGTTTCTTTGGCTGTAATGTTCCACAGTATGGCATAAAACGTGTCTATCCCCATGGAAAATGTTTCAAAGTATGGTTTTAACTTTCTATTTCCTTGGAATCAGTCAGGTGAAATGCCATCTCCAAAATGTTCCACATGGTTACTTTAAAGGAGTATTATGTAACTTTTCTGAGGGAGTGTCTGCCTTCGCCTTGTCTCTATGCTGTTTATTTGCTTGGAGAGTTTAATGCCATACTGAGGTAACTTTATCTCCACAGAGACAAAGGTAAGTGACCACCATAGACTGTATATATAAATGGACATAGCTAACCTGCTAGCCGCTGTGTTCCAAATACAAAGTGATCATGGGCGTGCTTCCAGCTCCATCGATTCTGGCTCCAATTCACTTTCTATTGAAAAACTGTCACCCCTCTCTTTGTAACTGCTACTGTTAGGATCGTCATTTTGATCTTAACATGTTCACATTAACCCGCTCTACATGATCCTGGTATTTTTATTTCACTATTGTGTCAGAATTCCAAATATAGAATTCAGCTCCAAATTCGAAATTCCAAATAACCACTAGCCTCGATGAGTTTCATCTGACTGGAGATGAACGCTGTGGGTGACGCCTCACTCACTTAGTCCACGTCTTTATACAGTCTATGGACACCACCAGTCCACGTTAGATGTCAGATCTATGGAGAGGCGAACTAGCTCAAAGTAAGAATGCATGTTTTTAATGTTTTCATGTTCATTTTGTAGCATTTGTATTTGAATTCATGCAGGATAGCTGTTTAAAGCCTTACTGTGGGATATTGTAGACAAAGCAATAACCCAGATACAACGTACTTATTTATATTGCGGCCTATAAAATGTGCAATTTCCCTTTTTGTATATAGCCTGACCCATCCAAACCTATTAATCCTACTCTCCAAATGCAACACTAACGTCCTAATATCTTTTCCGGGCCAACAGTTTTGTCCTGGCCACATCTGAATCGGTCCTAACTATCGCTGCCAGAGCCCTGACATTTTGCACAAAAATGCTGACAGGCCCAGATGAGCTGTCCGACCGCGCAATCAATAACACAAATCGGACATTTTTGCTCTCACTGCGCAGTAATGGGGACGGCTGAGCGGAGATGCAGGTCTTGGCTAAAGCATGGGATGTCATTTGTAGGTGCTGTACCTGACTTTTACACAGCTAGTTCATTTTAAATGGTTTGGTTCAAAGTTATTCCTCACTTACCTTATGCATTCCGAACATCCTAATTATTCACCATGATGAGTTTATATTTGCTTTTTACAAATTTCAAAAGCTGAAGCATGAATTTATATTAAGAAATGGATAGGATAATCCTTCCTCTGCCCTGTGTGAGTACCATTAGTATCCTACTCCAGGCTCTGGGTTTGAAAATAATTTTTTCGTAAAGCACAATCATAGACATATGAATGGACATAGCTAACCTGCTAGCTATGTTCCAAATAGGAAGTGAGCATAAGCGCTCTTCCAGCTCCATTGACTCCATTGGTTTCAATTCACTTTCTATTGAAAAACTGTCACCCTTCTCTCTGTAACTGCTGCTGTCAGGCTCGTCATTTTGGTCTTAAAATATTCGTATTAACCCGCTCTACATGATATGAACATTAATAAGAGACAAATCAAGTGCCTTCTTTCTCTGAGGTCACTCCCGCTACCGCTACCGTTAGCAACAGGTTTCATTGACAGGGTTGCTAAGCGCCTGCTCTCTGCTAAACCAGTAGTGCGGGTGGGAAGGGGCATTACCTTGAACAATCTCGCTCCAGATTGCCAGATTTGCGGTCAGAAATCTGGTTGGAATGCTCCAAATTGGCCCCTGTAACTGCTCTAGCCTCGACGGGCTTCATTTGACTGGAGCCGGACACTATGGGTGATGTCACACTCACCTAGTCCACTTCTTTATACAGTCTATGAGCACAATGCATTTATTGTGAAATCAAACTGGTGGTGTTTGACTGACAGGGCATCCACAGATTCACAAAGGTCAGATTTTGTAGAGATTCTTCAGTATTTTCACAACATAAAATCCCCAAAGCGCCTAAAAGTTAGCTTTGTGAGATTTAGCCTAGCCCTGTTCAGAGCTTGTGCTAAGTCCACTCAAGCAGCTGTCACTCCAATTGGTCAGAACTGATCATGTGGTGCATGTTTTTGATATCATACGGGTGGGAGGTGCTAGCCTGTATAGAGGGAGTAATGCAAAAGAAAAAATAATTTTTCAGCATTACATGGCACAGGCCACTGAAAACAACACAAGACCATCTTTGGTTCATTTTCCTGAACTTATGATATTTCTATGGGCCAGAGTGACGCTTTGCTGTTACGGTAATGCTAACAACAACTACCATGCTAACAACAACTGGCATCCTAATGAAAAAAAAAAAAAAGAAGAAAATGCTTTATAATTAGATGCAGACTGTACACAGCTGACTTATTTTGACCTCAAGATGTGTTTATACACTATATCTATACTGGGACAAGAAAATGCAAATACAAAAAATCATGTACAGGCCTTTTAAAATGACATTATAATTATGGAAAGACTATTTTTCCAGGCTGGGCTAATTACGCGTTTCTATAGCTTTGTACCCTGCCTGACATCTTGGAGATACTAGACGTCTTTTCATTAGAGGTGCTGAATGTCAAGCTTGTCAGAATCCACTGTTGGGAGGACTCGGTCGTCTTTAGCAACAAAAGATTACATAGGCTCTGTGTTAAATCGCCATGAGGATTTCCTATAAGGCTGTATGCAAAATGTCAGGGCTTAGACGGAGGTTCAATAGTTTCAATTGGAAGAAGCATATGGGAATTTTAATGAGTTTGGGGGATGTCTTTATGCATCCTCTGCAGACATGTAAGGACATAATTATGAATCGCTATGGAGAGTTTGAAATGTTATGGAACTTTGGTACAGCTGCTCGGAGTAGGCAAAAAAGACTAGAAGACATTGTATCCTACTATCAAAGAGAAATAAGATGTTTTATGTAATATGTAAATGAAAAATACAAGAAGAAAGTCCATAAGATAACATTGTGTCAGATTGAGTCTTCATGAAAATCAGATCTAAACCAGGTCTATAATAGGACGACACCAGGACATAACTAAGGACTGGCCCAAAAGAGGAGAAAAATACATATATAGTTAGATTGTAAATTAAGTTCACAAAATAACAGTGAAATGTGCTCAGTGATAATATTGTGGAACTATAGTGCTGTCATTATAACACCTCTGTAATAATTATTATATTTATGATGCCTCACACTGGCTATGTTTTCATGCACACCAAAGACCGGATCATTATCCGATTTCTGGAGTTGTCCCATTATTGAAATGTCATGTAAACAGCTCCATCTGAGTAAGCTAATGTCTGCTGATTTTTCACACCTGTGCAGGTTTTAACAAGGATTAAATTATGCAAAACTCCCAAACTAATGTGGCAAAAACAAAAATGAAAGAGAAAATCTTTAAGGACTAGATCCAAAGCTAAACCTGGGCTATAGAACAGAACATAATAATGACTACAACAGGATCCACCCGAGTCCAAGGAATAATGTGGAATCAATTTAAAGTTCCTATTATATGCAAAACTGACTTTTGTGAGTTTTAAGCCGTGTTAGAACACTGTTACCTCCTCAAAAACAGACCTGGAGTTGTGTTTTGTTTCACACATGTTTGAGTAACACTTTATTATTAGTCTGTCTATGTCAAAGCTCAAAATGCTCTGTTCCACCTTGTGATGTCATTAAGTGGTAGCTTTTGAGTTAACAGCTACATTTTACCTTTTGTTCAATAGAGATTTGTAATTCCAGGGCTGAAATCATCGAAATGACTCTAGTGAAGGTGCATGGAGTTTAAAAGTGGCTGTATAAAACTAATGTATTATGATTATGATTTTTATCTCTTTATTTTTACTGGTCACTAAATGCATATAAGACACAGTATATATGGTATTGTTCACACACACCCTTAGCCCACCCACCTGCGCAGTTTGTCTGTGAACTTGTCGAGCTCCTCCTGGGCCCTCCGCAGCTCTGTCTCCAGGTACACCTTAGTGGAGTCAAACTCATTCTGCAGCAGCTCCAGTTTGTGAGTAGTGTATGAGAGACGCTTTCGGAGGTCCTCTTTCTGCTCCAGCAACGAACTACAGACAGAGAAATGTGGTGAATACTGTCACTGTCACAGGTATGTTCACGTGAATGCACCGTAAAACCAACAGCCTAGGCAATGCGGATGGACATGAATATGACAAGCAGATGGGGGAACAGTAGCCCACATGAGTGCACACCATGAAAACCACAAGCAGGCTGACAGTGACGCAACTCGAAGGTCATAGGATCGATTCCCACTCAAGTTCTGATGTTATGTCCTCAGGCAAGACACTTCACCCACCTCGCCTAGTAGCTCGCCACCACCGAGTGCGGAGTGAATGCATAATGTAGTGCTTTTTGAGAGGCTTTGACAAGACTGTAAAGAACCGTGGCACCATTATCAATACAGTAAACCACCAACATCACACCCACGCTGAGGAAATCAAGTATAAAGACTGTACTGAGAAACAACAACATATCATAGGCATGTACATGGAAGTAATAAAGGTATGCAGATTGAGGTGACGGGAAGAAACTGCAACATAGTATACATACTGAAATATAACTAACCAATGAGAAGAGGGATTGTTAAAGGCATGGTGCTGAAACTACGTTAAACAACTGTAAACCAAGGCTATTACATGGATGTCTGTGGTAATAATAACTGTAAAAATAATAGAAGAAAGAATGTAAAGATGCATTGTATAAGCAGGTCAAAATAAGTCTGTGTGATGTGTTACTGCAAAACCGTGCTCTGGTCTCTGAGATTTATGAAAAGCACTTATGAACTCATCACTGTTAATAATTAGAAAGCTCAGAATGCATAAGGTGATTGAGGAATAACTTTGGACCACTGTAAACTCAGTGAATTAGCTCTTTTTTTTTTTTTTTTTCAAAAATCAAGTACAGCACCTTTAATCTATTTTAACCAACCGACTTTAAACCATGTTGTTGATTTAATTTGAACGAATTGTGGACCTCATTTTTGTCCTTACCAGTCACCATGTATTAAGTGTGTACAGATTGTAGTCGCCGCAATGTGATAAATACCCGCCCCCACACATACATGCAAACTCTACTACTGATTATGTCCTGCCATAGAACGTCATTTTTTTTCTTCTGCAGCACAAACTTTAATCCCACCTTTAGTAAATTGCTTCGGCCCCACTCTCCCGCCTGCGCACTGGTCTGCACCGCTAGCCAACTCTAATACATCACGTGAATGAACCTTGATAGCTCACGTTTACTCCCTCACCTCTCCTGTATATGTACACACCATCAACACTATTTTTAGCTACCATACTGTACACGGGTTAGTCAGCCTTCAATCTAATATCAGCCCAAGTGCATTGTGGGAAATGTAAGTGTCAAATATTCCAAGTTATGGGGCCTGTAATTTCAGCTTCTTGTTATATGCAGCATTTTTCCCATTGAAAAGATATAATATTTGGTTTTAAATTGTTAATTGCCATGGCAACGGTCCTAATTTTTCCTCATTCTGAAGTCCTGGGTGGCACTCGTGTTTTAAAATTTGATCATGTCATGATTCTCATTACAAGACCCCGAGATAGATTAATTTACTGGTCAATCTACGTTCCTACCCTCATCTATGGTCATGAGCTCTGGGTAATGACCGAAAGGACAAGATCACGGATACAAGCGGCTGAAATGGGTTTCCTCTGTAGGGTGGCCGGGTGCACCCTTAGGGATAGGGTGAGGAGTTCGGTCACACAGGAGGAGCTCGGAGTAGAGCCGCTGCTCCTACACGTCGAGAGGAGCCAGGCATCTGCTCAGGATGCCTCCTGGACGCCTCCCTAGGGAGGTGTTCTGGGCATGTCCCACCGGGAGGAGGCCCCGGGAGGAGGCCCCGGGGAAGACCCAGGACACGCTGGAGGGACTATGTCTCTCGGTTTGGCCTGGGAATGCCTTGGGATTCCACCGGAGGAGCTGGAGGACGTGTCCGGGGTGAGGGAAGTCTGGGAGTCCCTGCTTAGACTGCTGCCCCCGCGACCCGGCCCCGGATAAGCGGAAAAAAATGGATGGATGGATGATTCTCATTAGAGGGTACACAAAGAAATCATAGAAGTCGTCATTCATAAATTATTTGAAATCTTACTTATTAAGTGGAGTATACATTAGCTGTCACTTGGGGGCGCACTACAGCTGCTCTGTGAAGTTAATATAGTGAAACTTGTAGCTATAAAATCCAAACCAACTCGCTTTTATAAAAATATACATAGTGGCTGTTAATACAAAATCTAAAAAAAATATGGAAAAGTTCTGGGCACGTCCCACTGGGAGGAGGCCCCGGGGAAGACCCAGGGCACGCTGAGGGGACTATTGCTCTTGACTGGCCTGGGAACGCCTTGGGAACACCCTGAAAGAGCTGGAAGAAGTGTGTGTGGAAAGGAAAGTCTGAGTCTCCCTGCTCAGACTGCTGCCTCCGGGACCCAGCGCTGGATAAAGTGGAAGAAAATGGATGGATAAGTAGTGAAACATGACTTTTGGTGGACCTGAAAATGCATTGATTCTAATGGTCGAACGCTCAAATCAAAAATCAACCTCTGCAGCATAGCCACTAACACAAAGTGACTGTGTTTGGAGGGAAATGGTGCCACCCAGACACATCAACAGAAAGGTGAAGAAAAACTGGATGTGTTTTTAGTACTATTTTAGGTCTAAATTCGCTTGTCAAAAAGTATGTTTTTTAGACCCTTCAGCTCAGCAGTGTTCAAACGGGCATCACCATGGCTGCAATAGAATGTTAAGTCCTGCCTCCGGACAAAATATCGACTTCTTAGGAAGCCCCGTCGGAACGCGCAGCACAGGCTTAGGGCACGGCATGGCTCCTATGATATCTATGGAGGGCAGGGGGCTTATACAGTTGTGAAGTAATGATGTCACTTCCAGATCCAACCAGAAACTTCACAGCTGGTTTCAATCTTTGTTTTTGTTCTTTATTCATGCAACGACTACTTTACGACTGTTTTACCGCTATACCTCTTATAAACAGTGCCCAAGTTAATTTACTTACACCCTAAACTAAGTAGACAAGGCTAATAAAGCTCACTATAAATGAATGTGTAAAAGTGTGTACTGTCTACTGTCCATTATTTACTTGTACAGTGGATACTTAACCAAGAATAAAACAACATGAGCGAAGGGTAAGTGTGGTGCAAGCTTAAAACTGAGTAGGAAGGAAAGGAACAATTGGATGTATTTCAAATTGACCAGATTTAATGATTGGTAGATAACTAAATATTACCAAGAACAATAGATACAAAGTTGCTAAATTAGTAGTAACAATACAGAGAACAGGAAATATTAATACCTATCTTAGCCTAGCCTAGATTTTTACCTAAACGTCCCTCGTACACTTTCTGTCACCGTCATAACCATAGATCCATGCTGATGACTTTGTTAGCTTTAAACAACTGCAATCTCTTTTTAACGTGAGATATGCTGTTGCAAAAAAAGATGAAATTGTAAAACATGTTCATTGTTTTCAATCAGCTGATGGACCCGGAAGTGACATCACACTTAACATCACATCACCCTATAACTGTAAAAATTTGTATGATCCATTGAACCTTTTCTTTATTTATAAGGGAATCTGACAGCTTAAAGTCCTTTCAACTGACAACAATCATGTCGTTAAGATTGAATACCAACACCACTTTGTGAAGATAATGTGAGAAAAAAAAATGGATTCACTTTTGTTTATTTACACTGACAGAGAAGACACTGGACTTTGTGCCAGTTTTTGTTTCATGTGGACAGACTCAGTGATTACAGCGATACAAACCACAAACCAGGTCAACACATCTGCAATCTGACAGTTAGAAAAAAGCACGCTAAATTATTGTTTTAAAAAATGTTATGAAATATTATGCTAATTAATATGCAAATAAATGAACAGTGTGGGAAGCGAGCGGGTGGGTTTGTTCACACTTTGGATGAAACATTTCCAGTGTTAATAAAATACTGGCGCTGTCAGTTATTTCAATGGGAAAAACACCAAAAAACACAACAAAATTAAAAGCGCTGTACCTGATTTTTACTCTCTTTAGAAAACATGGAAACGGTTCGCAGTGGCCCAGAGTTATTCTTCACTTACCTCATGTGTTCTGAGCATTCTGTTTATTCATCATGATAAGTTTATAAGCACTTTTCACAACTCTCAAAAGGCAGAGAGTAGTTTTGCAGAAACAATAATGCTAACAACAACTAGCATGCTAACAGTGTACTTCCTTATTATTGTTGGACAATAAAACATTTAATAATTAGATGCAGACTGTAAACAGTGGTTTAAATTTGACCTCCAGAGTATATCCAGTTGTATATGTACTGGGTTAAAACAAATTTTGCTAAAACAAATAAACAAATAAATAAAAAAATGAAAAAATTAAATAATAATAATAATAATAATAATAATAATAATAATAATAATAATAATAATAATAATAATAATAATAAACACAGTAAATAGTTGTAGTGGTCAAACATTATGTGCATTTGGCCTGGGCTGGTATAATTAGAGTTGATGTCAAAAACTGTTACATAAAAAATAAACATACACTTTTGTTAATGAGTGCTAACTACTAATTAGTTTAAGTGATTTATTTATAAGTGTTTTATTATGGACAGGCAAGGAACACATTTTTTGTGTGAAGCAGTCAACTTGTAAGCATCAAACATGGAGGATTAGGCCGGTCAGTTACACTGTATTGTATACACTGTTTGTAAACTTGAGTCATTCTTTCTAAAATGTCTACTCGAGTAATACTACTGTGAAGCAATGGTACTCCTACTTAAAGGATCCATGTGTAAGATTTAGATTTTAAATTCTATAAGCATGGCCTATCTGTGTCCCCATATACGAGACCTGTTCAAAATACATATAGCTTTTACTGATAACAGCTGTAATAGTGATTTATTTTAATGCCTGTCCATATACCGACAATGAGAAACACTTGTATGTGTCTCTGTCTGCAGGTTAAGGCTCTGGACACACATGCTCAGTTTGTATTTGTAAAAAAGTAAGAATGCAGGCTACATACAGTTCATCTAAGTCTCCATTTTGGCTGCCCTTTTGATTATAGTTATTTCTTTAATGCGTTCATCTAGTCTGTTCCATTCCCATTGTTAACACCCACAACACAATAAGCAGCTCTCTCCCCGTCTGCACAATGACTCAGTGTCTCTGCTGACCGGATACCATTACCGCACTACATTACCCAGCTGCCCCGGTCCTTTCACCTCTACCTGTCCATCAATGGTGCGTATTAGCTTGGGAGTGCAGGTGTTTGCTGTTGACTGTTTGTTGTAAAGTGGATCGAGGGTTTAAAAAAATAAAATAAAATAAAATAGTACATTAGCGTTTGGTCCCTGGAGTGTGAATAGGCTGAGTCACATCCTGAATGCTTTTAAGGCAGGTGAGAGGAAAGGGTCCCGGGAGAGGAGGAGGAGAGGAGGAGGGGGGGTCCCGGAAGGATATGGTGTGAGTGTGAATGGACACAGTGGGATGAGTGGTATCTAAGAGAGCGCTGAATGGTAAGATTATGATAGTACATGCCTATAATAATAATAATAATAATAATAATAATAATAATAATAATGATAATAATAATAATAATAATAATAATAATAATAATAATAATAATAATAATTGTTATTATTATTATTATTATTATTATTATTATTATTATTATTATTATTATTATTATTATTAATAATAATGATAATAATAATAATAATAATAATAATAATAATAATAATAATAATAATAATAAATAATAATAATAAATAATAAAAATCATCATTATCATTGTCATCAGAACTATGGGCCCTTTTTTATTTTTTCTTTCTGCTCCATTCATTCTCTATGGGCAATTAGCATAAAGATAATTCCATCACTTCTTATCTACATAAGAAGTGATGGAATTACTAGTGATGGATGTACATTTTTTTTCTCTTTTGTTCTCTTTTGTGATTTAGACTAGGTTAGTATTAACTTTGAGATGCACGCACTTAGCCTACTTTATTTTTTTAAGTTCTGAAGATGCTGTCCGTGATCATCCATCCATAACTTGCTGTCTGCTGCCTGATGTTTAAATATTGATTTATTTTAATACGAATTGGCTAAATCCTCATAAAGCATAAATGCAATGGAAAGTGAGGATCTGCACTTTTGAGAAAACCGGAAATAGTCAGGCAGCAGCGTGAAAAAGGCCCATTATGTAAATTAGTTTGGGCGCATTTGGTTGCTAGGGTACAGTTGCACATGTCTAAATGATAAACTTGATCCCAAAAAAAAAAAAAAAAAAAAAATGCTGTGCTTTTTATGAAATCTTATATTATGACACCTCAATATAATCACGTTAAGTATATTTTAGAGAAAAAAGAAGTCTAAGCTGTCATATACACCTTAAATCTTTACATCTTTCACAAACCCTTCAGCACACTGTTGATATTCACATGCATTCATTTTCACTCACATGCACGGCTTTAGAAGTGCTTTTTCAGACAGATAAATGAAACTGGGGTGAACCTCCAAAGCGTAGACAGTCCTAGTGCTGCTTACAGTTCTTATTTCCAGGTTTATGATGGATACATTTTATTGATCGACGCAGACAGCACAGCACTGTCTTTTGTCCCAAAGTGTGGCTTTTACAGTTTGCTCTCTGGCCTAACTTAACTCTTTTTCTTAGAGCAGCCGGCATTTTTTATGTCCTGTACTATAATGTGTCATTGGACATCTAATTTCACAGTATATGTTGTGCTGAAATGGGATAACTTAACTAAATGATCAACCAAACCTGACACCACCTGTATAAAAGCCGCCTGACTGGCAAAGAATATTGTCAATGTTGCTGAAACGTAAAGCAACACTGTGTAACTTTCAGGATGTGGCACATTATCTGCATGATACCTGCAAAAAGTTACACACTATACACTGGAATATTGTCAGTGGCGATAAATGAGTTTTAAGCTTTACTGTGGAATATTATAAAATGACCTTCCCATATAGACAAGCAGGAGAAGGCCATCCTCCAGCAGCAGCACTGGAAATCAACCACTGACAAAGATATAAAAAAAAAAACCCAGCATGCTGTAGTGAACACAATTTGAAGACACAAGTGCCCAGACAAACATAATTTGATGATTTAAAAACACCTCCAGATTTCTACCTGTGACATCACAATCCAGGCAATATTCAAACAGTGATTTCCAACGTTGAATGGAATGTATGTTTTTTTTAAGAGGGAACAGTGTTATACTATGGTTAAAAGCTCAAAAAAGACATAATATGTACCTTTAGGCACTCAAAAAGAAAGAATTACAACTAACAGACAGAGGCTTTGTAGGGTATCAATCGGTTTAGGCCTTGTTTAGACGTATAATTTAAACTCAATTTAAAGGGCTTAAACCTGATTTCAAATTATTTAAGTCAAGATAAATGCTCTTTAGATTATGCATCAATCCCTTGTTCTTGAGTGAATGAAGGATGGAGTGTGAGATTGCCAGGTAGATAGGTGCAGCTTCTGCAGTGATGCAGTCGCTACATCTGTTGTGGTGAAGAAGGAGCTGAGTCGAAAGTCAAAGCTCTCGATTTATAAGATGGCAGATACAAGCAGCCGAAATAAGTTTCTTCTGCATGGTGGCTGGGTGCTCCCTTAGAGATAGGGAGAGAAGCTCAATCACACAGGAGGAGCTTGGAGTATAGCCGCTGCCCCTCCATGTTGAAAGGAGCCAGCTGAGGTGGCTTGAGCATCTGTTCTGTGTCTTACTGGGAGGAGGCCCTAAGGGAGACCCAGGACACGCTGGAGGGACAATGTCTCTCGGCTGGCCTCGGAACACCTTGGGGCCCCATCGGAGGAGCTAGAGGAAGTGCCTGGGGTGTGGGAAGTTTGGGAGTCCCTGCTTAGACTGCTGTCTCCGTGACCCGGCCCCAGATAAAGTAGAAGAATGGATGGATGGACATTATACATCGTGTAGTAAGAGCAGCTAAACGAGAAATAAACTGAGACTGTGATATATTATAAGCATTTTAGGAAGCACTTTGTAGAGTGTCTACTAACACAGAAACTGCTGACAGGGTCACCTTTTTCAACTCATTAGGCACATTGTCACTAAGAAACATGGGAAATCAACTGCCAAATACTTTCCCAGACACTTGACTCTCTGTCATGGTGCATTTTGAAAAGTGGCAAATACACAAATAGTAGCAGACATAGTAGAATTATAAAGAGACATCTACATGACCCCAGACAGTTGATTCTATGTCATGGTGCAACATCACAGTGGCAGAAAGGACAAAGGGGGCAGGGCTAAAAGTTCTAATTAAAACGAGGATTCTTGGCATAGACCATGTTTAGTGTGGGCTCTTCCTGAAACTGCCCCTGTTGATTCTCAAACACAGTTCAGACTTTGACATTGTGCAGATGGAGGTGGCGGCGTGACGGCACATACAGATATGGCTTTGATGGTTGGTGGACAGCGGTTCGATTCTCTTACCTCTTCTTGGGATGCTTGCCACCATTGCGGGACACTTTTAAGGCCGTTTTGCCAATGTAAATCTTTTTCATGGTTGGCCTGTGATGCTTGCCTCTCATGTGTTAAAGTCTCGGGGAGCGTGCATGTGCGTAAATGTCCCGCAGGAGGCCGGCTAACAGCAGCCAGACCCAAAAATCACACAGCTAATCCCAGCGCAGAGCCTGAGCAAACACAAGAAACACAAAGCATTCCACCAGTGTTAATATAGACTATAATTATACTTGTATGCGTGAGCTATAAGGAAGGCACAGCGTTATATTAACAAACATTGCAATACATTCAAAGAGAACAGCTGGTAAACATATTAATGCCAATGCAATACCAAAATCACATCAAACTTGCATAACAAAAACACATTTCATAACCAAGACAAAGAGAAATTGACAGACTAGACTTGGATTTGCACCAACAACCTTCTGGTCCATTTGGTGAACCACACCTGAACCACTGCCATTCAAAGCAGCAAACCTTTAGATTGATAGTTGATAACAATGATGTAATGTATTGTAGTATATCTTGCAAAATGTGTACAGTCCTGACACTTAATAGATTAAAGCCTAGTCTCCAATCCAGTGAATTTTTGTATTTTTATAGATTATTTTATTATTAAGTGGCCGCCCGTCTCTTTCTTGCTGTGGTCAGGCTCGTCATTCTGACCTTAAATGTTATGTTCATTCTGCATAATTCTGGTGTTTTTATTTCAGTATTTCATCCATAAATCAAGATATGAACATAAATAACACACCAGTCAGGGGCTTTTTTTTTTTCAAACCAGCAGTGAGGCTCTGGCTCCATCAACTCTGGCTCAAATTCACTTTACATAAGAAAACTGTTGCTTCGCTCTCTGTAGCTGCTGCTGTCAGACTCGTCATTTTAGTCTTAAAAGGTTTGTATCGACCTGCTCTACATAAGCCTGGTATTTTTATTTCGCTATTGTCTTCGTAACTCAAGATATGAACATTAAAAACAGACAAATCAAGCGCCTTCTCTCTCTGAGGTCACTCCTGTTGTTAGCAACAGGTTTGATTGACAGCGTTGCTAAGCGCCTGTTCCTTGCTAAAACCAGAGGTGCAGGTGGAAAGGGGCGTTACCTAACAGCTTCGCTCCAGATTGGCTCTTTAGTTGCTATGATACTCGTGGTTAGAATTCCAAATATGCAACTTGGCTCCAAAATTGCTCCAAAAACTTTGATGAGCTGCATTTGACTGGAGCCAAACGCTATGGGTGACGTCACACTCAGTCCACTTCTTTATACATCCTCTGGTCTGGAGCTGAATTCTGGGTGATGTCACACTCCCTCAGTTATGTACATATGTAACACATAATTTTCACTGGACATCTGGCTTAATACAAAGTCTAAGTTGTGGACTGATCCCCCCAATATTCTACACTATTTAATGTCACAAACTCCCCGTTGTTTGGCCCTCGTAGTGTAAACAGCTCAGACACACAGCGGTTGAGAAGATTGAGAACATTTTTCCAAAGGTTAACTCAAACCCCAGGAGCTCCAGGTGTATCTGCTCTACCTTCTGTAGCTTGTTAGACAGAGCTCGCCATCATAAATGTCAAGTGGTCCAATGTTCTGCTCCAAAGTTCAACAGTCTTTATGGAGAACAGGAAACTCCTGAACCAAATGCCAAGGATTCAAAGCAAATATCAAAATATCGTACAAAACACACGGATGATATGACGTTTTCGATTAAATACAGGTCTATGTTCATATTGGTTACTGTGATGAATGAGAATTAGTTAGGTAAATATTCAAGTTCTGTGACAAGGACAAACGTATAAAACCCTGGAAGGCATTTGGATCAAAATAGAAGCCAATGACAGTTTGTGCATCTCAACCAGTCAGTTTAAGGCATTCCTTCATCACCAGTAGCAGAACCACCAGCATCCTCAGACTCTCCATCTCCATCAGAGCCAAGTAACTGTGAACTTAAAGTATATTTCATAACTTAAACGATGCGGAAGCCTAAAAGATGAGGGTAATTACACTTCTTTGGGGTATTAACTGTTAACACATAACATATTTATATCACTTTATAGCTTTTATTGTTTTGAAAATGTCCTATGAAAATGTTCAATTCATTTCAGTCACTCGCCTGTGCATCCCGCTAATTAAAACTACTGCACATCGAATCAGGTTTGTGAAGTTATAGTATATTATTTTGTACCCTGCTTTTTAATATTAAGGGAAAATGCCCGTGTGGGAGCGTAGGTGACGTAGGTTTGTGGGCTGAGCTTTGGACAGAATCGTACTGCTAACCGGGAGGAGAGTTTGAATAGCGCCCACGAGAGATCTCAAGCATGCATGGGTGACATTTTAAAACACTTCAAGCATGTTTTTGTGCATAATAGCCCCTCTTTATAGTACTGAAATGGTTATAATAGACTGGAGAGTGGAAGCAAGCATACGTACTAAATTTAGCAAAGTAAAAATGCTATTTCAGAATTGTTTTTGGGATGTAAAGTAACACAAGACACTGATTTAGTACTGATGTCTTAAAAGGGAACCCGTTATATAAAAATCATATTATAATGCAATCCCTCATGGTAAACTTACTCCGTGTTTGTATTTTGATTGATTCACATGTGAACATCTCCGCCCACTGCTCTGTATTTACTTATTATTCAAAAAATTCAATATATTGCGGGTTAAAAAATGTCATTTGTCAACATTAAAACCATGTGTGTACAACTATACTACCTGAATGCCAACATCTTTTTGAACAGTTTTGAACCTGTGAATGGACCTGTTTTTATTATGCGGAATTTAATTTTGGGAACTTCCTACCATGTTACAATGTTGTTCACTCATAAAAACATGCCTGAACAGGTTTTAAATGTCATCTATGCATGTTTGGGTAATTTAGTGATCTCTCCTGGGCCCTATTTGAACCTTCCTTATGGTACAGCTGTAAGATTCTGTCCAACACTCAGCCCACAAGCCTACGTCACCCATGCTCCCACTCTGCAAATTTTCATAAATATACAAAACTATGATACAAAACGATACTGATGCGATGTGTAGTTTCATTAGCAGGATGCACACTGATTGTAATGTGTTAGCGCTCTGGAAGGGGAGTGACTTAGCGCCAAGTGCAAAGGGAGGGGGGACTCAGAGCGACAAAAATGAAAGTGGAACATGTTAATATCTTGTCAAATATATCATTTTCAAAAGAATAAACGGTACTATGGATATCTGAATATGTTATGTGTTAGCACATAAAACCCCATACAAGTATAATACCCCCTCTTTAATACTAAATACCCTCAGACCTCCACCACATCTTACTGCATATCAGCACATTCTGACAGTTCCTTCATACAGTCCATAACTGTCTGTTTCCATTGCAGTCATATTGTCCAAACACAGCGGAGATAGAGTGTTGAGGTTGGCCATTTTGCCTGTTGGCATCTGTTAGCCCAGAGGAGCAGGGTCTTTATGGGACCGCAGCACCTGTCAGGGGGTGATCAAAGCTCCTCTGATCCCACCCAGGACACTCCATTCTGGGGCAGACTGTGGGGACCAGCTGGGCCGGTAGTCTGGGCCAAAAAGGCAGAGTGACTGGGAAGAAATTGGAGTAATTTTCTGCAGATGATCACAAAACCGATAGATTAAAGCCTATAATTAATTATTATGAAGTAGCAGTAGCGGTAGCAGAAGCAGGAGTAGTTGTTTTAGTAGTAATAAGGCTTTTCTGAAAAAGCACTTCTAAAGCTGTGCATGTGAGTGAAAATGAATGCATGTGAATATCAACAGTGTGCTGAAGGGTTTGTGAAAGATGTAAAGATTTAAAGTATAGTTCAAATGACAAGCTTCTTATTTCTCTAAAATATACTTAACATAATTATATTAAGATTTCATAACATAAGATTTTACAAAAAATCACAGCATAGTTTTTTAGAAGCAGTAGTAGTTGTTGTTTTGTTGTTGGCTTTAAGCTGTTACAATATTGTTACATCAAATACATACCTACAGTTGTGTTTTGTTTCATTCACAAATGGTTGAGTAACTTTTTATTATTAGTCTGTCTACATCTCCACAGTTCAAAATGCTCTATTCCACCTTGTGATGTCACTCATTAGAGATTGGCAATTCCAGGGCTGAAATTACCAAAGTGATTCTGATGAAATTGTATGGAGTGGAGCACTTCCTGTATTACCACATGACATCACAAGGTGGAACAGAGTGTTTTAAGAGAAGAACACAGCCTTTGCGTGTTCAAAATATGTGAATGAAACAAAACACAACTCCAGGTCTGTTTGTGACGAGGAAACATTAAAACAGATCTGAAATTGGTGTAATATGGTCCCTTTAATAATAGTAATAATTGTATTTATATAGCACCTCTCGACACACCTAACTCCACACTGTTAGTGTTATAGTGTTACAGTGTTAAGACACTGCTCCGATCTACCTCAGTTTTCACCAGTGCACACCCACTGCTCTGTACTTACTTCGTTCTCCAATTTTATTTACTTAATCAGTGATACATGTAGGATTCAGCAGCGTTGCGTAGTCATTTTGGCACAAATTAAAAAATATCCATGGCTTGCTAGATTAATCTGCCACTGTCCATAGGAGGGGCCGACAGCATGCGACACTTTCTTCTGATGATGTTTTATGGCGATGTCAGCTCCCATTGGCCACCGCAGGTTTCTAACGCTGAGATCAGCTGACTTGTTTCTTTTAATCAGTCATTTTAGATGAATATTGCGATTTAAAATGTCCAAATTATAACACAATGATCCACGAGTATCATAAATTATACCTATATAGCAGACACAAGCACAATGTGTCTTCTTTAAGGATTGTGATCTTCCATTATATAGTGTAATAAATAACTGTCCCTCTCTCCTCTATGTTCCTATCTCTTCATCTACACCCCTCCTCCTCTTCCACCGCTGCAGCAGCACAACCACCAGCCTCCTCAAACTCTCCATCTCCTCCAATTCTTCACCACTTGACAGGATCTAAGCACAAAGTTTAAGCATTCACCTATCTCTTCGTTCATCCATCACTCATTTGTTTGCATATCTATGGCTGCAGCATGGACCTAGTGACATGCAGTATTCTGAGTACTATTACTGCAGTACTGTTACTTCAGTGGTACTGTTTGTTGACAGCTCACACCAGAGACGCTCCCAGCTGCTCCCCTCTGACTCATCACCCAGCGCGTGTGCAAGAGAGAGCGAGAGAGGGATGGAGGGAGGGATAGGAGAGGGAGGGATGGAGAAGGGGAGAGAAGAAAGGGAGAGATATAAGGAGTAGAGAAGAGCAGAGAGGGGGAGGAAAGGAGTGACAGAAAGGGTGACAACAGAGAGAGAGAGGTAAGGAGGGGGTGGGAAAAAGGCATGAAGGAAGAGAGAAAGGGGAGAGGTAGAAGAAGAGGGGGGAAGAGGAGAGAAGGAAGAGGGAGAGAGAGAGAGAGCAAGATAGAGGCAGGGAGGAAAGAATAGAAGACAGGGTGAGATTTAGGAAGGGAATAGTGAATGAGAGAGAGGAGGAAGAGGGGGGAGGGAAGGAGGGGGAGAAAAGGGGAAGGGAGAGAGAAAGGGAGGGAAGACGAGGGAGGGAGGTGGGAAGAAGGGGTGAAAAAGAGTAGGGGGGAGATATTGGGAGAAAGAAAGAGGTTGAGAGATGGGAGTAAGGAGATGGGAGCGAGAGAAAGAGGGGAGGAGAGATAAAAAGAGGAGTAAAAAGAGGAGTGGGAGGGAATGGGGGGAGAGAGAGAGCAGAGAGAGAGACAGACAAGAAGAGAAGGTGGAGAGAGGGGGATGAGAGAGAGATGGAGATAGTGAGGGAGATAGAGACAGAGGAAATGAGGGAAACAGAGGGGAAGAGAATGAAAAAAGAGGAGTGAGAGGGAAGAGGCAGAGAGGGGGGAGAGAGAGAGAGACAGACAAGAAGAGAAGGTGGAGAGAGGGGGGTGAGAGAGAGAAGGAGATAGTGAGGGAGATAGAAAGAGAGGAAATGAGGGAAACAGAGAGGAAGAGAATGAAAGAAGGGAGAATGAGAGAGAGAGACAGAGGAATAATAGAGACTTGAGTGATGCTCGGGCACTGAGCTTGTTTACCACATGTGTCAGGTGCATCCTGAGGTGAGGGACACAAATGTGCTCTACACTCTCTTAAACGTGCTCTCCACTCTTTTAAAAACATCCAAAATAGTTCAATTTAAACGGTTTGGTCCAAAGTTACTCCTCGCTAAGACTGTACTCGCTTAGAGACACTCACAGAAGGACCGGAGCTCTGCTGTGCTGTTGTCACCTCCTTTGAAGCTGCACATGAGACCACATGTTCACGCCATAACTATTTATCTATTAAGGGAACAGGCTTGGGGTCGACTTCGGCGTCCGGCAAAAATAGAATCCAACAGATGTGTTCCAGAGCGGCACGTCACCTCCATCTGCACCTCCACACTGCACGGCATCATAAATATTCACCATGATGAGTTTATAAGTGCGTTCTACAACTTTCAGTGCACACCTTTGACGTCACGGTTATGCTAACACCCACAACTTGCATGCTAACACACACTTCCTGATTCTCACACAATAAAACACTTCATAATTAGACTTATTTAGACCTTAAAAGCTGCTTATACAATATATCTGCTCAGGGGCAAGGCACATTTTTGCTTAAATACATAGATTTTAGTCTGTTTGTACAGTCAGTTATTCATATATTTTAATGAAGCCATATATTCTCTGTATACAGTATTATACGTGTAAATATGAGCAGATGCCATGACAGCGGCTCTCCATCGGTCCCCTTCACTCCCACTGCAGAATCAGCTCATGGACTGACACTGCTGCTGCTGCCACCCACTCACACCAGGCACACTGGCATTTACTGCAACGGAGGAGAGGAAGAAGAGAGGGAGGGGAGAGAAGGAGGGGGGTGGAAGGGTGGGAGAGAGGGAGAGGGGAGGAGAGAGAGAAAGAGGGAAAGAGAGGAGAGATAAAAGACAGAGAAGAAAGGAGACAGGGGGAGGAAGAAGGAGGCGAAGAAAAGAGGAGAGGTAGGGGGAGGCAAAGAGGAGAGAGGGAGAAGTGGGAGGAGGAGAGGGAGAGAGGAGGGCTGAGGGGGTGAGGAGAGGGGGCAGAGGAGCGAGTGAGTGAGAGGCAGGGGAGAGAAAAGTGGGGGAGGAGGGCGCAGAAGAGGAAGATAAAGAGGAGGGAGTGGAGAGCAAGAAAAAGTAGATGCAGAGGAAAGGGGCGGAGAGAAAAAAAGAAATTAAGAAAAGGAGAGGAGAAGGAGAGACAGATGAGAGAGGAGGGAGAGACGGGGGAAGAGAGAGAAAGACGAAGAGATGATAGAAAAGAGAGGAGGAGGAGAGAAGGCGGGGGAAGATGAGGAGAGGGAGCGTGGAGTGGGAGGGGAGGATGAGAGGTTGACGAGGGGGGAGAGGGAGAGGAGGGGTAGGAAGAGAAAAGAGGAGGAGAGGAAGAGGAGGAGAAGGAGAGGAAGAGAGGACATAGAAAGTATTGATGGTGTCGTGAAAGCAGCAGTGATGTGAGGAAACAGCAGAATGAAAGAGCTGAAAAGAAGCATCCTCTCTCCCATTCACTCAGCATGGTTTACACATGTGCTCTGTCTACACAATCGGATCTGTGCTCGCGTGGGATCCAGAGCACACACTTCTCCGAAACTGTAAGAAGATGTGAGTCTAGTCCCCAAATTCAGATGGACGTGAGTGACAGTTGGATTAGCCTGGGACACGCATGGCCGGTCTGTACCAAAACAAATATGGCTGCTAATGAGGAAAAAAGCTCACTAAACTAAACCAAAACAGGACTAAACACCTAAACTCCACCCACTACCCCATTTGAAATAGAGCTGCTAAACTGGGCAGTACCTGGAGGGTTAAAGGGGAGTGTGAGTGGGGAGTAAGGGCGGGGTCTGGAGGTATAACAAACAGTGTGATTGGTCTAACAGGTATCCACACTTCAAACTCCGCGTCTGCAGCCAGGTGTTAGAAAAAATTAGAAACACCTGGCTGTAATCAGGGCAGTCTTGCGTGATGTCACCTACTACTGAAAATTGCAGAGGCCATTGAAAGCTGCACACACATAGATTTGGGTGTTTTTGAGGAGAAAGCTGTTTTTTTTTTCTTTCTAATTTGCACTAAAATATCCAAAAATGGCTAGGAACAGTAAAGAATGCTATTCAAACACCATGTAGATAGTTTAGAAGCAGAATTAACTGTTTAGTTCCACTTGAAACTGAGGTGAGAGAGATGTAACGTGGGTGACCAATGAGCTCCTTCATTTCACATGTGTCACTGATGTAACCAAATCTGATTCGACGGTCGTGTTTGATTCTGGCTTGAGATGCGACGGAGGGCGTATAAAACATCAAAACTTCCCAGACAACCATAGTCGCATATCATTTGTTTGTTTTAGTCCTGGTTTGCAGAATGCACTTTTCTCTTAAAATAATTCCTGTCTTTATTAACTGACGTGTGTTGTTATATAAAAAAATGATAAAATTAAATTAAAAACTGGCAGGTTCACCCGTATTTTGCTCAGCGATTCCCCCTTCACTGTACTAAAACGTACTACCTGCTGCCTGTGTTTGGACCGTATCCCCGCGAGTCCCTTGTCCTCCGGTCCCCTCAGACTACTCAAAAGTACTGCTGACTCTGCACTCCTCGCTTTGACAATCACCTATTCACCGTCTCACCTCGCACACCCACTAATGCTAGCTCAACAGCGTTTCTAGCACATAATGGAATTGTACGAGCCAGATACAAAGGGAACGAACGACAAAACAGCGGAGACAGTTTGTGAAAAATATGTTTACATCTCAACAATTAAGAAAAAAAATAAAATATAGCTCGCACAGCACCTGGTATTAGCCTGTTCTTTCCTTAGGCATATTATTGGTAGGCTGGCAACAAAAAGTGAGCCTCCCAAATGCATTATAAAGTAACTACATGGACTACATTGTACAGGGAAAAGGTGGTAAGGTGAATGGAGTGTCTTGCCCACAGTGGACACAATGGCAGTTTGTGGCTGGTTGAAAGTATACAAAGAAATCAAATGGTTTACTTTACTTAATTTGTGTTGTAAAATAAAATAAAAATATTCCAACACCAGGGAAAAAGTAAAAAAGTAACTTAATTTATCGTCCTGCGCTATTAGGAGGATAGTTCCATTGACTCAAAAATTGTAATCAATCAAGATAGTCCTGGTTTAGTCCTAAATTAAGTCTTGTTTTGGTTTAATCCTGGTTTAGTTCTATCTTAGTCCTGTTTAAATCCTCGTTTGGTTGGTTTATTTTTTGTTAAATCCTGGTTTAATCCTCTTTAATCCGGGTTTAGTACCTGTTTAGATCTAGTTTAGTCCTCTTTAATCCTGGTTTGTCCTGCTTAAATCCTGGATTAGTTCTGTTTGGTGTTGCTTTATTTTTGCTTTAGACATGCCCTAGTTTAGTCCTGCTTTAGTCCTTTCTTTTAGTCATGCTTTAGTCCTGCTTTAGTCCTTTCTTTTAGTCCTGCTTTAGTCCTTTCTTTTAGTCCTGCTTTAGTCCTGCTTTAGTCCTGCTTTAGTCCTTCTTTAGTCCTGCTTTAGTCCTTTCTTTTAGTCATTTCTTTTAGTCCTGCTTTAGTCCTGCTTTTGTCCTTTCTTTTAGTCCTGCTTTAGTCCTGCTTTAGTCCTTCTTTAGTCCTGCTTTAGTCCTTTCTTTTAGTCCTTTCTTTTAGTCCTGCTTTAGTCCTGCTTTACTCCTGCTTTAGTCCTTCTTTATTCCTGCTTTAGTCCTTCTTTAGTCCTTCTTTAGTCCTGCTTTAGTCCTGCTTTAGTCCTGCTTTAGTCCTGCTCTAGTCCTTCTTTAGTCCTGGTTTAGTCCTGCTTTAGTCCTTCTTTAGTCCTGCTCTAGTCCTTCTTTAGTCCTGGTTTAGTCCTGGTTTAGTCCTTCTTTAGTCCTGCTCTAGTCCTTCTTTAGTCCTGGTTTAGTCCTGGTTTAGTCCTTCTTTAGTCCTGCTCTAGCCCTTCTTTAGTCCTGGTTTAGTCCTGGTTTAGTCCTTCTTTAGTCCTGCTCTAGTCCTTCTTTAGTTCTGGTTTAGTCCTGCTTTAGTCTGGCTTTAGTCCTTCTTTAGTCCTTCTTTAGTCCATGAATCACTCACTTTTACTGTGTCTTTAGGTCCCCATGAAGTCTCCAAAACTACAATAACTCAAACTAACCTCACCTTTACATTACACATCAGAAAACAACACAAACAGATGACAAATTATCAGAGTTCATGGAGTTCATTATCAGAGAAAAGTTCACATGAAAAAGCCCAGCTCTGCTCAGAGTCAGAGTCCGAGCTGCAGACCTGGCGGTGGCATTATAGAGCGTTCCAAATGGATGAACCCAAATTGCTTTTTACATTTGCCTTCTTATAGAAACCAGCAGAAGGTAGTACGTCCAGTATTGAGCCGAAAGAGCGTCCGTGTCCGCTTTAAAGGTCCTACATTACACAAAATTGACTCTTAAGAGCTTCAAGCCATGTTATAATGTTGTCACTTAATCAAAAACATACCTGGAGTTGTGTTTTGTTTCATTCACACTTGTTTGAGTAATGATTTATTATTAGTCTGTCTACATCTACAAAGCTCAAAATGCTCTGTTGCAACTTACGATGTCACGAAGTGGTAGTATTCAAGTTACAGCTACCTTTTATATTTAGTTCAGTAGAGATTCTGGTAAAATTTCAGTAGATGCAAACAACAACGATACCATACGTTACTTGTATTACAATATCTCACAATTTAGCATTATGTTTTTGCCTCAGATGCCCTTCCTATCTGAAACAAAAAGCTTCACCAATGTCCAATCATAACGAGCTGTCCAAATATACATAATTGTAGATGAATTCTCACTATATCTGAAAGTTCAGAAACTCCTGAGAATCCATCTGACCCAGCCTCCTCTGTTACAATTGCCCTGTAAACTAGTGGTTCAGACCAATCAGAGTGCAGCATTGTGGTCTGGGCGGAGCCAAAGAAGGACGCACAGAAACAAACCAAAACAAACATGACGACGCAGATGGATGCACTTCACTATCTTGGCAAAAATACAGTGCTTTTCTCTCAACTAGATGTAACAAAAGTTTGACTTCTCAGCTTCCATTTTTGTGATCCTTTGACCAATCGGGTTCAAAAAATCTATCTGGACGTTTCACTTTTTCTCAGTGTTTTTAGTGAGAACTGTTCCAGACAAAGAAATGTGTAGAACTCAATCTAGTTTTCATCAGTTTAGTCGTATGATGGAGTAAACCTTTCCAGAATATCTGAATAAATATCATACCGAAATGCCATGATAACAAACAATACCTGTGTGGTGCTAACTGTAGGCACTGCTCTGTCTGAAGCTCTGTTAGACTTTAATCTTTATTTGAACACAGTCAGACCAGAAAGAGGTGACTTAGTTGGAACAACAGGTGAGAACAGAAACAAGTCTCTCACACATAAAATTACAGTCACAAGTTAGCTAGTCTTAACAGTTTTTCTTTCACATTTTTGGTTGAAATTGAAACACCTAAACAGGCCCATGAAAGCTCATATTGATCACAGGCTCCCATTTTCAATTTTTTCTTGAAACTTTTTGTGTGCATTGTGTCTCCATGGTAACTACCGTAGAGATACATGTAGAACACCCCCAGCGTAATGTCACTGCAAATGTAATATATATTATTACTATTGTGCATTAACAAAATATAAGGATTGCACAGCTGAGGGTTCCAGAGGACTTGTTGTTGTAGGAGACGAGACAGTATAAATCTATTGGTGCAGTTCAGAAGGTTTGAGCTCATTAAAAATAGAAGAAAGCTCACAGAGCACAGCTGCTGACAGACCACTCACTCTGGAGGCCGTATACTGCACAAGTCAGGAAGAGCACAGGAACCAGCATGTACACACAGCATGGAGGCCCAAGCGTGGTCACCCTCCCATCAGAAGGTTAGGGGTTCAAACCTCATCTAAGCATACATTTTTGTTGTGTCATTGGGTAAAACATTCCACTCTCAGTTACAGTAGCTTACCACCACAGAGTATGGATGAACAAAAATGATTGGACTCGATAGTCTGATACCACAATGATCATAAAAAACACTCTTTATTTAGACAATAGAATACTTCTGACGACCCTAATAATGACTACAGTGGAATAGGCAGATGCAACAACATAACTACCAAAGCAGCACACAAAAATCTTGCAGTACACCTCGTGGTTGCACCATATTGTCCATTAGCCTGTGAAACCTGGTGTGTGGGCGTGGGGTCCCCGCAGGTGCACAAAAACAGGTCTAAAGCACACATTCAGACAGACACACACCGCCCACGGACCATTGTGTGCTGATGGGGACAGTACGCATCTCCTCCTCTGCAAAAGACCTGCGCCAGACTGGGTTTCACCAATGTAATGTAGGTTTGACTATTCACATACATTCTGAATAATGGTGAGTAATCATTCAGAACTTGGGCTAAACCAGGACTGAAACAAGACTGGACCAGAGCAGGATTCTAGGCTTGTATGAATAAGCACAGACTCGAGTAATCCAGGACTAAAACAAGACTAAAACCGGGACTGATCCAGGAGTAGACTAAACCAGAACCAAACCAAAAAGACTAAACCAGAAGCAAACCAAGACGAGACTAAACCAAGACTGGAATAAATCAAGACTAGACTGAACCAAGATGGACCCAAACCAGGATTGAACCAAAACTGAACTAAACAAAGAATAGAATGTACTTGTACATTGAAGCAGCAGTTATAGCACGAAATCAGAGCTGTATCAAAACTGGAGCTGTATCAAAATTGGACTTAATAAACACAGTAAACCAGGACTGAAACAAGACTGGACAAAATAAGGATGATCCAAGACCGAACTAAACCAGAACTGAAACAAGACTGGATCAAAATTGGACTTAATAAATACAGACTTGAGTAATCTAGGACTGAACCAAGACTGAAACCTGGGCTCAAGCAAAGTTGGACTAAACCAGGACTGAACCCAGAGTGGACTAAACCAGTACTGAAACAAGACTAAAACCAGGATGAAACAAGCTTGAAACAAGATACTAAACTGTATAAAAATTGCCTTAATGAACACAAGTTCAAGTAAACTAGGACAGAACTTAGACTGGACAAAACCAGGACTGAATCAAGACTAAACTGAACCTGGACTGAACCAAGACGGGACCAAGCCAGGATTGAACCAAGAAGACTAAACCAACCAGGACTGTTTTCAAAATTGGACTTCATAAACACTGACTTTAGTAATATAGGGCTAAACCAGGACTAAACCAAGACTGGAATAAATCAAGGCTGGACTAAACCAGGACTGAACCATAATTGGACTGAACCAAGACAGAACCAAACAAGGACTTAACCAAGACAATACAAAACCAGGACCAAATCAAGATTGAACTTAAAAGGCCAGAATGACTACAAAACCTGCTGTAAGAATGTACTGTACATTGAAGCAGCAGTGATAGTAGTAGTAGTAGTAGTAGTGGTTGTTACAGAGCAGTAGCTACTGTATAAACATGGAGTGAGTACATTCGCCCTTGTTTTTAAAACACCCTTGATCACAGTGAGGAGTAAAAATAGCACATGTGACCTGCATTATTATCTCTATAAATACATCCACATCACGCTTTCAACTCCAATACTGTTCACTCCTATGTTTGTTTACCCCAGGCTATATCATAACTGTGTTTAAGCAGCTCATTATGACGGGACATACTTATTTACACATCATATTTATACAGTTACTAAAATGAGAAGTTAGAGGCAATATTGTAAAAAAAGAAAATAGGATTAAAATATCTAAAGATCCATCCATTCATCTTCTTCTGCTTATCAGGGGCAGCTTGTGGCGGCATTAGTCTCAGCAGGGACTCCCAGACTTCCCTCACTCCAGACACTTCCTCCAGCTCCTCTGGTGGAACTCCACTGTGTTCCCAGGCTAGCCGAGAGACATAGTCCCTACAGTGTGTACTGGGACTCCTCCGGGGCCTCTCTACTTTCCCAGGGAACAATCCAGGAGCCATCCAGAAGGGATGCATGAGCCTCCTCAGCTGGCTTTTTTCAATGTAGAGGAGCAGCGGCTCTACTCAGAGCTAATTTTGACCACTTGTATCCACGATCTTGTCCTTTCAGTCATTACCTAAACCTCATGACCATAGATGAAGGCAGGAACATAGACTGACCAGGAAATCTACGAAGAGAGATCTGGGCATGGAATCTGTCTCTGGGGACATGGAATATCTAAAGATGCACTACGTAACATTTCTGGTCTCCATTTGAATGGACGTTTCTACAGAACAACATACAACATACATTATTTTGCATTTGTTAAACTACAGGTGTTAAGGCAAAAAATACCTTGAAAAAACACGTGAATGGGCCCACCTCTGCACAGATCTGACCTGTAACTTAGTCTGGTGACTTAACCTGCTTGACGCATGGAGATAAGTTAAATAATTTACTGTGGAACATCCCAGGCAAAGCAATGACATCTCCATGGAGACAAACAGGTGACTGATGCTCCACTTATGAAAAACAGTTTTGGACAGCAACCTTACAATTTGAGCATCCAATGTAAACACTATTATTCTTTTCAACTCCAAGAATGGTCATATATATATAGAACACTTGCAGAACACTATAGTTAGACAAGAACTGCAGTTTATTTTTATACAAAGCTCCTTTTAAATGAGACAAAATGTAACAACTTGATTAGAGACATAACACACTGATGCTTTGCAGTGAACATGATGGGCTTTAAAAACACGGAGGAGCACATCTTGTCTTCGAATAGAGTCGTCAAAAGAATCATGACAGAAACGAACCTTTCCTGAATGCTTTAGAATGAATTTGAGCTGTGTCATAACAAGTATAAGACACATAGACTAGTATACACCATGGACCACTATGGACCTACTGCACACTGAGGGATTACACAGATATAAGAAAGTATTATGATTTAATGCTGAAAATCACATTCTGTTGTCTAATCATAGTATCAGTATCGAGTCTATTCCTTAATATCGAAACAGAATTAAATCTTTTTGTATCATGACAACACTCGATTCAAACGCCTATGAAATACTAAATAAAACAGTATAGTAAAATAGTATCTTCCATTCCAAAGCTATTTTAAAAAAGACAGTGATCCTTCATATTGTGTCACTGTCACTGTTTTAATAGAAGAAAAGAGTTTGCTTATCGTCGTGGAAATGCTGAAATCCAATCAGGACGGCCCAAACCTGGTTATGAGCGGAGCTGCTGATGTCATGTTTTGGCTGGCTGCTTTTGTTGTGGTGACTGTGTCTGAATGCTGATAAGGCACAGAGAGCGAGTGGACTCTATCACCCCGCAGCTAGAAGGTCGCTGGTTCCATTCCCAGATCTGACGCCTTTGCTAATTGGCCAGGACGCCTCATATTTTTTTTCAGACACCATGGTTTCAATACTACTTCAACTAGTCATATATTGTACAGTGTAACAGTACTCTTACTTAAGGGTCCCTCTTCCCACTGGGAGTAAATGACAAAAGCTTTATGTTGACAATATGAAGTGATTTGAACATTTGTGTTTCTTGTACCGCTCCTTCAGATATGATTTAGTTTGTCTCATTTTGTGTCTATCCTTTGAAAATACCAGATACCAGATTTGTGAATTATTTTATCTTCTCATTACAATTACATTAACTTTAAAATATAATTCAAATGTTACTTCCACACAGTCACTGTCACTGAATACTTTTTTATTCTTAGTTGAGTAATTTCTTGAACCACTATGACTCCTTGTATTTAATAATAATAGAAAATAGCATTAGTAATGTTTTGAAGTACAAATACGAAAATAGAACTCAACAAAATGGCTGAAATGAGTATACTAAACCATGACATGATTAAGTATGAATCAGCTTCAAACTGTAAGAGAATGC
Organism: Periophthalmus magnuspinnatus; assembly: GCF_009829125.3. Lineage (NCBI taxonomy): Eukaryota > Metazoa > Chordata > Actinopteri > Gobiiformes > Gobiidae > Periophthalmus > Periophthalmus magnuspinnatus. Next base: position 6,288,224 of record NC_047149.1, read on the forward strand.
TGGGTTTAAACCAGGACTAACCAGGTCTAAACCAGGTCTAAACCAGGACTAGAACAGATTTAAACCAGGACTATGCGTGGACTAAACTGGGATTACACCAGTACTAAACCAGGACCAAACGAAGTCTCCATAAGGACTAAACCAGGATTTGACTAGGAGTGCACCAGGACTATAGCAGGTCTAAACCAGGTCTATCCCAGGGCTTCACTAGATCTAAACCAAGACTACACCAGGATTAAACCAGGACTAAACCAGGACTAAACCAGGACTAAACCAGGACTCAGCATTTCATATATAGCGTACAGCCCTGGCTGTAACCACAGTACTGCCTGCTTCAGCACTGTGCAGTCTAACGGTCACTAAATCAATGCAATATTGTGATGTAGGGAATCAATGCAGACCAGTAATTGCTATAATAATTAAAATCGTATTACTTATTAACACTCGCATTTACATAAGGCTGGTGTGTAAGATATAGGACACAAGTACATATTAAAAATCATATCAATCATATATCAATGCTTTTTATCAGCCTGAAAAATAAAGAGAGTCCTTTTAGGTTTTAACCAACTGGATTTCAACATTGAAACTGTCAACCCAAATTTGAGACTCATTCTGCTTTCTGATTGGATAATCATCTTGACAACTAAAACACTAAATTATAACATAAACAATGCTGAATGAATCACCATTACAGTTGTTATCAGTGAAAGCTATATTATACCTTGTAACTGGGGTCATGCAATTTAAAATCGAAATCATACATAAAGTTCCTAAATACATTTAAATGCACGTTTTCTTGCAGTGGTACAGTCTAAAAAAGATAACTGAACATTTTCTGTTTACAATTAAAATTAAATGTATTTTAAACAAGCATTTTAAAATTGGATTTCAAATGAATTAGTTATTTATTTTAATGTATATATTTAATGATGTTATATAAACTGAGATGCTTTATAGTCTGTCTCAACCTGCCAAGTACTGCGACTGTGAGTTATGTGGCTGAAGTGTCTTGCCCATAAACACAACATCACCAGTATGCCCCCTTAAAACTTAATCCTCTTCTCCTCTGGTTGGCAGGTGATTGCTTAACCCGCTGCACCACCGTTAACTTAAATTAGTGCTCCCCATGCAATAAAATGAAGCATATCGAGATCTTAAAGTCCCTCATAAAGGTTGAGAATAAGGTACAAAATGACTTCTGAGGTGCACAAAGCGCCGATGGCACTAGAACATGTTTATTTCACTGCTTTGCCTCTGGGACGTGAGTTTGACAATAGGATTTGTCCACCTCCGCTGCCTCTGTATATACGCTCAGGGCAGGAGCCAAAGTGCAGGCTTCATATACTGTGTGGAAATGCCCAGGAGATAAACACTTATATGGTTGGTAGTTGAAAGCTTAACACTACGGCTAGGTTGGTCTGTGGAGACTATAGGAACTGGTCTCTAATGTATTGCAAGTGGGCCGTTATGGCTTACAGTGTATAACAGATTAGAAAACTCATTTCACTAAAACACAGTTCCTATATTATACAAAACTGACTCTTGTGAGCTTTAAGCCATGTTATAATTCTGTTACCTCCTCAAAAACAGGAGTTGGAGTTGTGTTTTGTTTCATTCATGTTTGAGTAATCCTTTATTATTAGTCGGTCTACATCTCCAAAGCTCAAAATACTCTGTTCCACATTGTGATGTCATGAAGTGGTGTTATTTAGTAGAGATTGGACATGTCAGGGCTGATTTATCCAAATGATTCTAGTGAAGGTGTGTGGAGTTTAAACACACAGCGGAGCACTTCCTGTATTAACACATGGCATCACAAGGTAGAACAGAGTGTTTTCAGTTTGAGAGAAGAACTCAGTCTAAATATGCAGGGTTTGTGTGTGAGTGAAACAAAACACAACTCCAGGTATGTTTGTAATGGCATAGATCAGAAAAAAGTGTAATACGGGACCTTTAATATACAGTTGAAACCAGAAGTTTCCATACATCATATAAAAAGACGCATATGCTTTTTTTTCTCACTGTTTGACGTGAAATCAAACCAAACTTTGCCTGTTTTAGGTCAATTAGGATTACAAAAAATATTTTTATTTGCTAAATGCCAGAACAATGAGAGAAGGATTTTTTCAGACAATTTTTCATGACTTTCTTCAAAGTCAGAAGTTTACATACATTTCATTAATATTTGGCACCATTGCCTATGAACTGTATGACATTGGCCAAACATATTGGATATCCCTCCACAGGCTTCTGCAGTAGTTGGCAGAAATTTTGGCGCATTCCTCCAGACAGAACTGGTGTAACTGGGCCAAGTTTGTAGGGTGCCTTGCTCGCACATGTCTTTTCAGGTCTGCCCATAAATTTTTTATTGGATTGAGATCAGGGCTTTGTGATGGCCACTCCAAAACATTGACTTTGTTATCCTTAAGCCACTTTGTAACCAGTTGTCCAGTATGCTTCGGGTCATTGTCCATTTGGAAGACCTACTTGTGCTCAAGCTTTAACCAGAAGTCTTGAGATGCTGCTTTATAATTCTACTTTCTGGTTGGACACAGGCAACAGACAGGCCTGTGACATATGTAAGATCATTTCATAACTATTACATAACGACCATAATGTTAGCAAGGGCCAAAGCTGGTCTAAACTGCACAAGATGAGATGATTAGACTTATAAAAATAGATGACAAAACCTTTATTTAGTGAAATGAAGGTTTTATCTGTCAGAAAGCAGCCTTTGTTGTTGATGAAGTATAACTATTTAGTATTCACTGCTGCTGTCTTTCCCACAAACTGACAGTTGACTGATGTAAAACTATGATCAGATCCTACAAATACAAGCACTTGAAAATAAACCTAAAAGGACTAGCTCTGATCTGAATGGACACTACCTAAACCCCAGCACCTGCAGCCTATCATTACACAGTGCCAGTGCAGTCTAAAGTAACATTACTAAACTAACTTCTGATGATGAGGCCTGATGATGCTGGGCCAGTTATAGGTGATAAAGACAGAAGAAGAGCCTGGATTTCAGCATGTTTCATCATTTTGTGTGCCAAGTCAAATTCAAAATAATGAAGCTAGCGTGCAGTGGCTTGGGTCAGTCTAATTAAAGCTAGTCAGAACTCATAGCTGTTTTACTGGTGCTGTCCTGGGTGCAGCGCAGAGCTTTGTTGACGGGCAATGTTCACGGCAATTTTCACTAAGCGCGGCGTTCACACCTGCACACATCACATCAAAACTGGAAGTGACCCTGAAGTTAGACTAGACCAGGCTAAAACAGGACTAAAAGAGAGAGTGAATGCAGTCCAAGACACCTATGTTTGATCTGATAAATATGAAATAAGTTACTTTGTTGGCTAACCATGATGTGCAGTTTTCTCACAACACCCAAGTCTTCAAATCTTAAAATATTTTGCAACCTCTAAGAACAGGAGGTGGCAACACGTTGTCTAAAATAAGATAATAATAATAATAATTTTGAAGATGTACTTTTTTCCGCTACTGCACTGTGTATATGGTGTTTGAATAGCATCATCTACTGTTCCTTGTTTTTGTTTTTGTTTAGTTTTTCTTGCAAATTTAGTGCAAACTAGGTAAATATACAGCTTTCTCGCCTAAATCAAAATTTGTGCTGCCTTCAGTGGCGTCTGTAATTTCAAGTACTACGTGACGTCACACAAGACTGCCCTGTTTCTGATTACAAACACCTGGCTATACGGGCGGAGCTTGAAGTGTAGATATATGTTAGACCAATCACACTGCTCCTTATACCTCCAGACTCCGCCCCTCCTCTCCGCTCACCCTGTCCTTTAGTCCTCCAGACCCCGCCCACTTTAGCAGCTCGATTTGAGATGTGACTGTGGGCGAAGTTTAGATGTTCAGTCCCACTTTAATTTGAATTTTGAGTAGGTTTGTAGTTTTATTTATTATAGCAAAATCTAAAAGAAGTTGATAAACTGAAATGTGTTGTGCAATCTTCAACTACTTTTGTGATCAATTTTAAATGATCATATTAGGCGTCTTTCCCAAGGACACAACAACATCCTTCATCTGTGGGAGCTGGATTCGCACTGCCAACCTCTGAGTCAGTGGAGCCAACCACTCAACCAACGTTTACACTAAGAGTGGGATTCAAACCGCCAACCTTCAAATCAGTGGCCGAGCTCTACCAACTGAGCTACTGTCGTCCAGTCCATTGATGTTTTGTACATTATTTGAACCTAAAAACCCGAAACATTTACAAGCATGTTTTAGCACATTTGTGTCACATCCCAAAAACATGATCTGATTATCTCTTTCTGCAGAATTGGAAAAAAAGAAGAAAAAAAATTCAGAACATTAATTCCATCACCCACCAGCCCACCCCTACCTGCCTGTTCCCTTCTCCCCAGCACAGGTAGCACTCGCCTGGGGGAGAGGACTGGGACTCCCCTGCTTTTATCTCCACCAGTGTCGCTCTAATTCAATAAAGACTGTGACACAGAGGTGCTGTAGGGAACAACCACCCTGCGTTAGCTTAATTACCCTCGTCTCCAGTTTACGGGGGCTTTCACTGCGTAATCTGACTCAAATCGTAATAATGCCATCAGTAATCGTGAACAATGGGAGAATCTGCCATGGATTAATAACCATAATGGAAGTCTTCATTTCCCGTGGCTATAATGTAACATATGAGAAAGAGACGCTATTGGGGGATTCTGTGCGGCCTTTGCATGTTCTTCCTGTGCCTAGGTGGGTTTATTTAGGGTGTTTTGGCTTTTCTTAACAAGCTAAAATGTGCATAAATGGCTAATCCTCTAAAACACAGGTTATAACATTGTTCCCTCATCACAAACATACCTAGAGTTGTATTTAGCATCATTCACACTTGTTTCATGATTGTTTTTAACGCAAGTTCTGCCCCTGTCAGCGCTTGTACATCACTTTGTTTAAAATTTCCCAGTATTGTTACATCACAGGTAAAAGTTCAGTGGTCTCTTGCTCAGCTTTTAAGTCCATAAATTGTCGCCGGGCTCATTGTAAACTTTTCCGACGTCAAATTGCATTCATTACGACTGCATGCTTGGGTTAGCATGTCATAAAAAGTTGCCCAACCCAAGCTATTATTATTATTTTTTTCTCTTATGACGATTAACTCTCCTACCGGTAGAGAATATTCTAACCCCAGTTCTCAGTATTGCGAGGGAAGCTAAGAATATAGCTCCTATTGTCTGTAGATAACCATTATTTTAAGTTCTAAATCATAAGATGCCAAAGCAAAGGTACTCACAAGCATATTTAAAGGCCAAAACCAATACAAAACTGCACAATATTTGTCCTTTACAGAGCTGGAGGCTTAGATAACTCACGCACATTTTTTAGGTTCACGAGGAGTCCAGAATAGTCCAATAAAACCCACCCAGACGAGGAGAATATACAAACTCCACACAGAAAAGCCGCATCAGTTCAGGAATCAAACTTGGGACCTTCTTACTGTGAGGTGAAACTTTGCCCCAGTGGCCTTGGAGGGCGGGTCAAATGCAGAGGACACATTTTTAAAAGCACACAGGTCTATCTAAATGTAATCATAAGGTGAGTTTATGAACGCAAATAGTTTTTCTATATCGTGAAATCACAAAGAGGCAAAATGAGAGGCACTGTTTCCAATCTGTCAAGGATCATTACTGACAATAGTGGTTTTAATTTCCCAAGACAGTACGGATTCTGCCTTTGTCCTTTTTTCTTTTCTTTTACAGAATTAATTATACAAAAAAAAAAAAAATCGTTTATTCTTCGTCTTCTGTGCGCTATAGGCAAGAGTGCATTTTGGGTAATTGAGGTACACCTAATACATCTTTGGAAGGAGAAAGGAAGAAGGGAAGACTAATATATATATTTGTGAAGTGAGATAATCATTTTAATAGACCACGGACCATTCAGAGAAGCACTATTGCATTGCAGAGTAATGAATCAGATAGAGTGGTGCATTCCGACAGGTGCACACTGCAAAAAAAGTCAAAGAGTTAAAACGGCAAGAATTCAGAGTAAAGTTGAATTGCGTAGTTTTAATTGATTTAGAAAAGTTTGATTATTCCTGCCAGTTTATATCAGTACATATTTATTTGTTTCATGCTTATATTTCTGCAGAAAATGCGAAAAATACAACCTCACAAGCAGATCACTTTGCTCCAATAGCATTCGATTTGTATTTTTGTAAACTACGCAAAATTACGCCAATCAAACACATCTAACAACGTATTGCACATATTTTTTGAAGTGCATTCATTACATTTCCAAGGCAGATTTCGTTCTCATAATGCTGAACAAGTTGCATGATGTAGCATTAAAAGCGAGCACATGTTGTTAACTGGTGCTATAAGAATCCAGCCATAGCAACAATGCATTGCAGGGTAATCAATCAGAAATGCAAACCCACAGGCTAGTAGTCTAAAAATGCGAATTTCCACAACGATAAAGTTAAACAAATAAAAATACTTGTAAAATTCATTTGCATTTTCAAATTAGAACATATATAATTTCAGAAAACCATTGCAGTGTAACCAAACAGTTCCAGAGCCGCATTCCGACAGGTGACCATCGGACTTCTATTAAAAAAGCTCCACCACAAGAAAAGCCAATTACAATCACGCATAAAACTAGATAATAATCCAACCACTGGGTCAGATTTTACAGTTTAAAAAAACATGTAGTTCAAAAAAACATTCCAAGCTATAAAAATCTAGCCTCACAACTGCAGCAAAATAAAAAAAAAACCTTGTATTCTGATTCAAATACAAGTGTGTCTGTACCTTCCAATCACGCAGCGCTGCATCCTGGAGATTCAAAACCCAAAACAAGGGGTAAGAAAAGAAAGACTCTCCTATGTGCTCTCCAACCCGGCTTACCCACCTCTGCCTATGTCGCCAGGAAATACCCCATAATATTAGCACGCAACGCACGCTAGCACCATCCACCAGCAGCCCTGCTATCACCACTGCTCCTGCCGCTAACGCACAGCCAGCACGGAACCGACCAGCGCGGAGGAAAAGGAGGAGATGAGGAAGAGAGAGAGTGTGTGTGTGTGTGCATGAGCAAGGGAAAAGCGAGAGACGCGGAGGAGAGGAGAGGATGAGTGGGTGGAAGCGGCTTATAGGGAAGGGAAGGAAAGAAACAACCAAAAAAAAAAAAAAAAAAAGGAAAGCGCGAGGGGGCGTGAAGGTTTTTGCAGGAAAAAAAAAAAGATTTCATAGGTGCGATTGAGAAATGAAGGCTTACCAGATGGCGTCGGATTGGTTCAAGTAAGGAACCTGGAAGAAACAAACAAAATAGAGGAAAAAAAGATGAAGTGAAGTTGCAGTTTTGCAGCTGGACACGTTTTTAAAGATGGGAAGTGCAGTGAAGTAAGCTGTGTGTTATGTTACAAGATGTGCAACTCAGATTGAAAGAAAGATGGATAGAACAAGGATGGAGGTATAGGAGGAGGTGGGTGGAGGGATAGTGAATTCTCTAGTTCAGACTGCAGCAGAGCCCCCCCATGAGGAATAACTGGCAGCAAGTCAAAAAGCATGCGAGGAAGAGGAGCGAGGGAGACGGAAGATGGAAATATAACGATTTAAAATACAGGAGAAGTGAGGAGGAGAAGAACAGGTGGTGGGATCTGTTGAGCGCTCCGATGTAGACTGTTAAAATATGCGTTTATGTATATGAATTTGTTATGAAAAATACATGATGCCGACGTATTCCCGGGGTTTGGGGTTTTGGATCGTTACTGTGGAGGCTTATCGGCTGTGACACACAAGCTGCTCTGTTTTCATGTTCCGTCATTTAGTCAATGGATTTGATAATGGGTTTTTAATGTGTTTTTACAGCGCCAATGGAAAAAGGGAAACTAGATCCCACCAAAGTGTTTACCCAAATGTGCCAGAATGTGAAAAACTTGTAATCACTAACGAATAATATGTGCATTCTAATTAGAGGAGTGAGCGTGGCAATCTAGACAGGAGAGAAAATATAAAGGATTGTGATAAAAGTATAATATGGAACTTCTCTGCCAGCTGCTTGTCTCCATGGTCACATTTGTTTTTCCATCTGATCGCTCAACCAATGATGCTTATGTCAAGTGCGGGATTCGAACCTGCAACCTTCAGATCAGTGGACAAACATTATAACACCTGAGCTACTATCGCCTGTAAGGATGTTGTTGCTCTCTCTGGAATTTTACACAGTATGGCATTAAACTAGCTCCATGGAGACACGCAGCTTACACCACTATGCTAAGTTACAGGTCAGATCTGTGGAGAGGCAACCACGTTAACAGTAAGAGCACATGTTTTTCAAGGTATTTTTGAGCAATAAAACATCCGTAACTGAATAAATGCTAAATAGTTAAGTTAAATGCTATCCCATGGAACATTTCATGCAAAGAAATAGCACCTCCATAAGGAAGTAGAAAGCATACGCACCAGAAATGTTCCATAGTGAATGTTTAATGTAGTTGTTTTAAAATATTTCAGGGCGTTTAAGAAGATGGACAAGACAATAAAAGTAGACAAGAAGCCAAAAGGTTCCAAGTTCAGTTCCTACGTTTGCATGTTTTCCCTTTTTGTAGGCGCTTCTGTTCAACTTATAAAGCATATGCATATAAGGCAAACCCTCCAGCGAGATACTCCTGACAACATCCTGGCTCAAATTCTACTCCTGAGAGGTGACCCCTGCACAGGCCTTGAGGGATGGGTCAAATACAGAGGATAAATTTACCACAATACCTCAAAGATCATTTTTGCCCAATTGTATAAAATATTAAATAGATGCATTTAAAATACAAAACAAAATTCACTATACAATTTGATCTTCTACTTCCCAACAGCAGTTACATAATTACACCAGAAGCTTCAACAAAAGTAAGTTAGATAACAAACCTAGTTCTTCATATTCAGGTCAAACATAATAGCAACAGATTATGACAATTACGACTGCAAAACTGGGGAGCCAAAACAGTTGTCAAAACATAACTCGTCTATTCCCAGTGAGCTCTAATGATCGTTGTTTTTTTTGTTGTTGTTTTTTTTTTTGTTTGTGCAATAATAAAACTTTTAAAACTGTAGTTCTTGATATATACAAGTTAGCTGCCAAACCAAATCTACAGATCAGACATGTAGATTCTGACATTACATTTTGTCAAATTATATTATTTTGTCTTCATTGTGATATCATTTAACTAAGACTAAGAATTTTAATTAATTGTCAAATTTAGCTACTACTACAACTACAATAAGTACTACTACAGCTACAGCTACTTCTACTGCGCTTGTCTTTGGGTGAAGGGGGAAACCAAAGCAACGAGACACAGAGATACTGCTAGTACAACTACAACAACTTCTACTACACTAGTTTTGGACATAGAGAGAACATGGAGGGATACTACTACTACTACTACTACTACTACTACTTCTACTACTATTACTACTTCTACTACTACTATAGTCAACTTTCACTTTCCATTTTATAACAAGTATTATCAATCATGTACTTACTCTTCCAAATGGTGTTCCTTGGGTGCTGAACGAACACCGAAACACTTTTCACCCAAGATTTTTCACCACAGAAGGCCGAAGTTTTCTCTTTTTTTTTTCTTTTTCTCACTCAAGGATTTGTGCTAGCAGAAACTTCACTGCCAGACACGCACATAGCCCCCACGCCACTGCCACCCACCTTTTTTCAAGCAGTTGCTAAGGTGACGGCAAAGGCTGAATTTTAATCCGACAATAAATTAAGGCAACGCGATGGGCTCTTGTATTATTAAATGGCAGCTGTAGCGCCCGTGGAGAGCTCCTGTCAGGTGTGGTTATAGGATTTCAGGGGAGGAGCGCGGGATGAATGTGGATAGAGAGTTTACAAGCCGGCAAACATGTTCAATTAAAAGAGTGGAGTGTTGAACGGAGGAAACACTGGTGGAACTAACAAGAGATGGACAGGGCTATTTCCAGGACGACTGAAGACACTGTCCGGTTTACTTAAAGGGAGTGTATACAGAGAGTGTACGCAGAGAGTGTAGACGGAGAGTGTATACAAAGAGTGTATACAGAGAGTGTGTACAGAGAGTGTACACAAAGTGTGTACACAGAATGTACGCAGAGAGTGTATACAGAGAGTGTATACAGCGAATGTACACAGAGAGTGTACACAGAGAGTATACAGAGAGTATTCATGTTACTGTAAATGAATAGACTTGTAATAAGTTGCATTCACATGACATCACAACATTCAAAAATCCCTATAGCTTAAACCAGACATGCCCAAACTGTGCCCCAGGAGCCAAATGTGGCCCTCAGACCAATTTTTCTTGGCCCTCAAGTTTCCAGATGAATTGACCCATGTAACCTTAAACAGCACTTTTTACTGTACATTTCTGAAAATGTACTTAACAAGGCGATCTCAAAATTTAAAGTGTCCCATTGAGGATGTAAGCATGAATAAAGGTCTAGTGGTTCAGTCAAACTTGTAATAATAACACAGATTTGAAGTATTCACTGTATTGGCGACCAGACTATGGCCCTCAATCGGCCTTCAGGTTTCTCTGTGTTTTTAAATGTGTGAAAATTTTGGACACCCCTGGTTTAAACTGAGCTGGAGGACAGGTCAGTCTAATGCTGCGTTCAAACCGCAGCGTCAAAAACACACTGGACGCCTCTAGTTGGGCACCTTTTTATTTGAGGGCAGACGCCTCTGCCACGTGTCATGGATGCTGTGGCTGATGGAAGCCCAGGTTGAGAGACTGGCTTTAGTGTATTTATTACATAAAACCCATTAATGAAGGTGATTGGCTTGGCAGCAGCGTCTCTGTCTAGCTGAGCTAGTCAGTCCCTCAGCAAAATTACGTTGCTACTAGTTTGCAGCTGATGTATTTCTTCTTCCTTTGAATAATGACATCACTACATCACTGGAGCATAGTCTCTGATTGGCTAATGCATGAACGCTAAAGACACACCGCATCAGTGCCAGATTCTCACTGCGCTGACACTTGAAAACGCACGGCAGAAACGCAGGCAGGTCTAGATGTGCTATGCATGTAAACTCAACACCCGATGCTCCTGTCTGAACACAGCCTAAATGTCACTTTTATTAAAATTTTAAAATATAACATAAACAACATATAAAAATTCAAATTAATTAAAATACAGACAACCAAATAATGTTTATATGTAGAATGCTTCAGTTTGTGGTGTTTCAATATTTTCTACGCCTCAAAATTAGCATTAGCGTTAGCACTGAGACACAAACATGTCATTTTTCTAAACACAGAAGTGTTCCCTGCTGAAGTGTCCATTGTATTTGTGTAGTGTTTAACATGTTATCAGTGACATCCACCTGCAGCTCCCTGTCCTCTGCCTTATCTTTAAATATTTATTAATTTTCGCATGACTCTGCAAAAACCTCAGAGAGATAAAATTGGGCAGGAAGTAGTGACGCTAACAGTGAGGTTGCTGGGTGCTGTTGTGCACAGAGCCTATTGTCAGATTGCAGATTTGTTGACCGGTTTATGGTTAATATCTGTATAATTACTAGTTATATCCATGTGAAACAAAAACTGTGCAAAGTTCAATGTCTTCTCTGTCAGTATAAATTAACTAGAGTGATGTTTTTCACAATAGCTTCAGAAAGTGGTTCCTTTATTCAACCACAAAGACGTAATTCTCGTCAGTGGAAAAAACTTCAAGTCATGAGGTTAAAGTGATAAGTTTGTGGTGCCAATCTCTTCAAATGAAAAGGTTCAACATTTGTGGATCATGTTTTTTAAGTGTTCATGCCTACAAATACATACAAGGGCCTACATTAACCAAGAGCAAAAAAAAAAAAAAAAAGCTACAAAATTATGAAAACGTAATACGTGAGATTTTTCATGCATACTTAATACTTTCACTTACAAATTTGGCAGGACTACTTGTATTTGATATTCCTGGCAAATTTTCCGTTTAATCATGGTTTGGTCAGTCTATTTTATTGTAATTGATCAAAATGTCCTCACTCACCGTGTTGATGCCAAGGGACAGAGAGGCACATCTGACTGGGGGCTGTGAGTATAACTCTGGGTCTAGCTCCAAAAAAGTCCCATTTTTCCTCTTAATGTCCACAAAACCTTGGCAAAACTGCGGCGGGGGAGGTATCACAAATTTGTCATCTATATCTGAAATTTCCAAATTCAAATTTTTTGCCTCTCTAGGATGACCTGTTGCAGTCTTGGGTAACTTCTGTTGTACCATTGAGCAAGGCAGTTTCACTCTCATCCTCGGCCTCTCTCCTCCTATTCCTTCTTCCTCTTCTGGAATTGTCGTCATTGAACTTGATGGCGATATTAGACTGTTTTGGTCAAAAACATTGGCCGTCACCTCATCCGAGTACTGTGAAAATACATACAAGAGACAGATATGGTCTATTCTGAATGGCCAGAGCAAAGAAATATGTGCAATGTAGCGTTAAAAACACTTTATTTCTCTTTAAACATTGTCATTAATTTTTTGTTGGAGACTGATCAAAAATGCTACTAAAAATGTGAAAAGTCACTAGTATAATGAGATGTATTTTAATACTACTGCTTAAATGCAAATTTGGCAGCAGCACTTGACTATATTTTTATATTCCAGTTGGCTCTGTAAACGGTGTCAGGTGGGTTCTTCTGATCAAAGGGACGGGTGACGAGCTGCACGTGGACGCCATTGACTCCATATGTACCACTTTACAAATGTGAGGGAGACTTCATCAAAGGACACTTATTTTTTTGGAAAGGTATGTCTTTGTGTGTCAGTGCTAATGCTAACTTTTATTAAAACATTTAATCTGAAAACTAAAACAAAATTTAAATATTTAGTGGCTCTGAAATTAGCATTAGCACTGACACACACAAACGTACCTTTGTAAGAGTCCAAATGTGTCAGTGATATTCACCTGCAGCTCTGTGCCTACTGCCTGATCGCTCAGTATTTGTTAATTTTAGCTCAACTCAGCAAAAACCTCAGAGAGATTATATTACGGTGGAAATGGTCTGCCATAACTGTCCCTGTGATACTGTTGTGCACAGAGCCAATTTGTAGATACCAATATACTTAATTACATAAAAAACTGACTTTTAATATTTCACTTGACTCATGTTTGGTCAGTCTGTTTTATTGTAACTGGTCAGATTGTCATGACTCACCATGTTTACGCCGCGTGGCACAGAGTCAGATCTAAGTGGAGGATGTGAGTACAATTCCTGGTCTAACTCCAAAAAATCCCCACTCTTCTTCTTAATGTTCATAAAACCTTGATCAAACTGCAGTGATGAAGGTACCATATATTCCTCATCTGTATCCAAAATGTCCAAATTCAAATTTTTGTCTAATAACCGCTTTGCCTCTTTTGGACGACCAGTTGCAATCTCAGGTGACTTCCATTGTGTCGTTGAGAGGGTCGATTTCCTCACCCTCTCTCCTCCAGCTCCTCCTTCCTCTTCTGGAATGGTCGTCATGGAGCTTGCCGGTGACACCTGCTTTCCGAGCGCTTGCAGACTATTTGGGTCAAAAACGTTGTTCGTCACATCATCCAAAAACTGCGAAAATCTGACTTTGGCTTGGATCGTTTCCCGCACTTTTGCATGTTTTCGGTTTACGTGGATGTTTTTACCGCGCATTTCCAGAAGACCGCTCCCCAGGTCGGACACATCCCCCATTGACCAAGTGCTGACCCTGGGATAACTTATATAACCGGGATAACCGAGGCGACTCTTACTTTGCGCCATTGGACAATCTTCCAATCTCGTCATCGCACGTTTTAGCCGACTTTCGAATGCTTCTTGGCTTTGTTTTTTGATGGAATGGTGCAAAAATGCAGTCACCCCGGAACTCCAGCTGCTATTGGTGCCATCGCTGCTGTCTCGAGATGAAGAATAGTTGTATTCGCAATGCATGATGGGCTCACAAGATCTAGGAATATTTCGTTTTAGCGAGAAGGCAATACTAGCTCGTTTTAGCTTGTCTTTCGTGAGCTGTCGTCCTAATTGTGACTTTAGCTGGAGGATTTGTGGTTCAATGGACAGCTAGAATTTAAAGTGTTTTTTTTAGTTCAATTCTGTCTGGTTAGGGTGCCAGGCTGACCCAGTAGAAATCCAATACATTTGACTGTAGGCAGCACAGATGGGCCTTCTCGCTTTGTCAGCCAAGGACGGTTAGGGAATAAAGATGAACAAAGATAAAACTACAACTGAATTTCAATTAGTGTAGTAAAAATAAATGTAAAATAAATGAATAGAGGAGAATGGAGAGACAATAAGGCCACTAACATGGGAAAACACTTTAATTAAAGGTCCGATATTACACAAAATTGACTCTTATGAGGTTTTTGTCATGTTCTAATGTTGTTACCTCCTCAAAAACACTCCTGGATTTGTGTTTTATTTCATTCACACATGTTTGAGTAAACCTGGTTTATTAGTCTGTCTACATCTCCAAAGCTCAAAACGCTCTGTTTCACCTTATGATGTAATGTAGTGGTAGTTTTCATGTTAACAGCTCCTTTTACCTTTTGTTAAATAGATTGGAATGTCCTGGGCTGAAATCACCCAAATGATTCAAGTGTATGGAGTTTAAAAACACAGTGGAGCACTTCCTGTATTACCACATGACATCACAAAGTGGAACAGAGTGTTTTCAGTTTGAGAGAAGAACTCAGCCTAAATATGCAAGGTTAAACATGTGTGAATGAAACAAACCACAACTCCAGGTCTGTTTGTGATGAGGAAACATCATCATAACATAGATCAGAAAAGAAAAAAAAGGCCTATCCATAGACTCAAAATGGCGCTTTTAAACAGTAAGTTGAAACCAGTGAATAAGCTATGAATAAGTTGTTAACATACACAGAAGCAATTGAGGTAGTACTAAAGTGTTGGCTGTCTTGTATTTGGAGTGGATCTTTAAAACAAAAATGTGATGCAATTGTTTAATTAAAATGCTGAAATTGAACCCTTTGGTATGAGAAGCTTAAAAACACACTATGTAACTTTTCTGGTAAAGGGTTTGTCACCTGTCTCCATGAAGATGTCACTGCTATGCCTCTAATGTTCGATGGCATGGTGTTAACCTATATCTATAATGGAGACACGCAGGTGGCACCATTCTTAACTACCTCAGATGTGTCAAATATCTGTGTTTTTAATTATAAAAGTTAGTAGCATCAGATATTTTTCTGTAGCCTAAATGTATTATAAATTTTTTTAAAATCTTATGTTTCTTAAAATGGAACCAAACATTGAATCAGGTTTTTTTTTTGCTACTAAACTAAGGCCGTTTTCACACTGCCTCTAGTCAGGTCGACGTTAAAGAACATTCGCTCTGAGAGCGGTGCTTGGGCCGGTGTGAACACAACAATCACACTCTGGAGCGCAGTAAACGGCTGGTCCGAGAGCACTTCTAACAGGAGGTCTCAGAGTAGCTCCACTTGTGCTCTGGAGTGGGCCACTGGCCGCGGGTTGACCTACGCAGTCTGCTGTGACAGTAAAAGTGCTTGGAATTGGGCATGTATATTTGTATGAATGGGCGGTGCAGAGCTGCTGTTTGACATGTTTGTCAAAGGCAGTTAATATTAGCAATAGCAACAGTCTCCTCCTGTCACTGTCTGCGCAGATGAGCCCAGGTGTGTCTGCGCAGCTGAGCCTGGGTCTGTCTGCGCAGGTGAGTCTGAGTCTGTCTGTGTGTCGTTCAAAAAGGTTTTTCTCCTCCTCAGACACAGGCGATCAGGTGCAGGAGGGCTCGGTTCGGCAGAAGCCTGGTCCCAGCGGCCATTGCTTTCTTAAACAACAGGCCCCGCTGAGGCATAATATCTATTTTTGTAATGTATGTTTATGTGAGTGTGATGTTTGGTGTTTATATGTGTATATGTCAGACGTGCTCTGTGTATGTGGAAAGAAATCTCCCCCCGGGGACAATAAAGTAAAGTCTAAGTCTAAAAGAAAAGCACCGCAGGGGAATCGAGCTTGTGTGCACATACTCTGTCCGTTTGAACTGTCTTGTCATAAAAATAAGTTTGCCGATCAGCTGATGCACTCACGTGGCTCATGCTGCGTGTTTGGGGTGAATAATGCATGGTGTATGTGAACAAGGCCGACACAAAAGTAAATTAAACAACTAAATCTAGTACACACTGGCGTCGGTTTACAGAGTGCACTAACATGTGTGAAAACAACCTCTGTATATGGTGTTTTAATAACATTGTCTGCAATGTTATTGTCTGCTCAAAACTCTCTTCTTTAGTCCTCCAGGTACTGTCCAGTTTAGCAGCTCTATTTGCAATGTGGTTATGACCAGAGTTTAGGTGTTTAGTTTAATTTTGTTGTTTGTTTTAGTGTGACTATTTGGTGTTTTAAAATCACAATAGACACAGCATTAAATTGATTTTTTTTTTAGCTTTCTACCATGTTAAAATGTTGTTCACTCATCAAAAACAAACCTAAAGATGTCATTCATGCATGTTTCAGTAAATTTGCGATCTCTCCAAGGCCCTCAAACCCTTCTTACAGTTAGCAGTGAGTCTCTGTCACCCACATAACAGTTCACAAATATACAAAAGTATGATATAAAACTGTACAAAGCAGCTTCACAAACCTGATGTGATGTGCAGTAGTTTAGTCATTACCGGGATGCACGCTGATTGTAATATGATAGCGCTCTGAAGGGGGAGTGACTGAACGCCGAGAGCAAAGTGAGGAGGGACTCAGAGCATCAAAAACGAAAGTGAAACTGAAGAAACATTTTTTACATTGTTTTTGGCGAATATAGCATTTTCCAAACAATAAAAGGAAACACGGTGATCTAAATATGTGATCTGTTAGCAGTTAATACCCCATAGAAGTAAAGTACAACGTCTTTAACTTATCTTGGCTACGTCTTTATTTATCGTGGCTACATTTTCTTTGTAATAGTAGTTACTTTGGTTATTTTAGAGCAGTAGATTTGAGTTGTATACATTTTTTTCCCTCCATTTATTCAACCAGCCAGTTTAAGGTTATTATGTCAGTGGCCTAAATTACTTTCAATATTATCGTTCATCGTCTGCATCTTCTTCAGCCATATATTGAACTTCAAACTGTGCTATCATGACAGGCATAAACCCCATGACTTACTTTCACCCTTCATCTCATTTTCTCATCTGGACACTTTTCACTCTTGCTTGTAATAATATTATGCAGCTTCAGGTAGAGTTTTAATGAGAACGTGTCTGTATTATTCCCCACTCCGCAGTAGAAGTAGCAGCTTACACGGGCGTTTTGTTCTTAATTAGCCCGCGTATTGAAGCATAGAAGCCGGGCTCTCTCAGCTCTATGTGGGTCAGCAGTGGCAGTAGAAAGGCATTGATCGGACAAACATGCGCCTAATGGACTTGTTAGACTGGCACTCTGTGGAGAGGAGCGGAGCATGGCATTTACGTGTGAGCCTGGATCGATGCTGGTCAATACAACAGAAGCAGACAGGAGATACACATAATTATGAAATGATGAGTTATTACATATTTTGTTGTAAGTTGATTTGAAACCTAAGCCTGCTCAAAGTGCATATGACAGGTTCAGATTTTTTACTTCATTTGGTGGGATAATATCTGTAATACCTGCAAAAAAAAAGAAGACAGTTTTACACCATTCAAGAAGCTCCATATCTACATAAAACTGGGAGAATTTTATCCAAAAGTTTTAAGTTTACAATTTACATGTGAGAAATGCTTTTTCTTATATTTGTATTTGTGTACGATATGGTTGCTAGGTAACATTTATGAAATTCCCTAGCATAATGTCATGATTTCCAACCAGGAAGTTACATTTGAAATCTAAGAAAATGCCAAATTTGGGAAAAAATTATTATTATTATTTATTTTTATTTTTTGTAAACTCGTAAATATCTTAACTGTGTTTTAGTAAGCTGAGTAGTCTAACCACTTTAAAGAACACAAATTATGTGTTATTGTTAAACATGCTTTTGGTCACCTTGGGATAAGTATTTTCCATTTTCTAAGTTAAAATAATGTTATTTGGAAACCACACTTTACAAACCACACCTTCGTTTCCAATGTGGTATTTAGGTGGTGGAGCTTCCCCTGCTGTCAGCAATGTGAATGAGCAGTGGGAAAATAATTGAAGTCCTTCTCTCCAGTGAATCCTATGCTAATAGAGCCTAATATGTGATCATTATGAACAGAATTTGACCCCAGAATGAGTCCGGTGATATTTTATTGGCTTACAAACTGCACAGAAGAAGTATGTATTTATACCTGTCAAGCAACAATCCGGGAAAAATGCAAATGTGGCATGCAATCCTTTTCTCTTTTTGACTCCATTTACATGTTAATGCTTTTTCAGAAATGTTCCACAGTATGACATTGTACATATATTTGGTATTTATTTAATTGTGGATACTGCATACATACTGTAGTGTGGAACATCTAAAAACCCAGAATAAAGCACAAAAGATACAAAGCATTAAATAATGGTAGGTTATTACATGCAAGTATTGGCTTTAGTTCATGGTGGGCACGAACCTGCATCTTTCTATGGAGATGGAAAGTTAAATTCAGGCTGTGTCCAAATACATAACCCTGGAGTCTTTAGTGCACTCTGCAGTGCACTTATTCACAGAGCGATTCAGAAACACAGCTCACCATATTTTTGTCATGTGGCTCTAGTGTCTGGGTGAAAAAAACTCAACTCTGATAATATACTATATATATATATATATATATATATATATATATATATATATATATATATATATATATATATATATATATATATATATATATATATATATATATATATATATATATAGCAGATTTCTGTTAAAATAATGATCAGATTCAACTGACACAAGTATTTACGGACTAATAATAATCATACATTTAGTCAGGATGGATCTCATGTAAACAGACTCATCAGCTTTTTATCTGAGATGTGAAAATTATCGCTCTGTTAACAGCTCAAGCTGAGGTAAGCGGCTGACGCTAGCAACTTTACACAACCAGAGCTTCTATCTGCTCCGTTCAGTTGTGCTGTGTCCAGTTAAAGACACAGTCGCTGTCCACTGTTGTTTTTCCAACTCTTCCAAAGCATTGTGGTCTACACTGACCAGCCTAGTGAATTTTGAGTGGAGCACTTTTTGGACATTCGGACACCAAAAAAAAAAAAAAACAACAAAAAAACACCTGAACTGCCATAAATGCCTGTATATCAGTCTACTTTTTACTGAAATCTTGCATAGTGTGGCTACAAGTACACAATATACTCACGCTACACAACTACTACATTTCCATACGGAGATAATAGTTTATACAACCATTATTTTTTAGATGACTGATTGACAGCTTATACTTGTTCTGATACAGCTCAAGATCATTCTAAAGATATTCAGGAAAAGGTTCATTTCTGTCCGTTGAATGTGACTTTGATACTACTTTTATCAATTAGTATCTGATTTTTGATGCATTTGACAACCCTGATAGTAATATACTACCACTAACTGACTAAATTATTAACAGACACAATGTATGTATGTTATGTTGTAGTATTAATATTGGCCTTAGAAATGGCAACTTACCTTTTGAATACCTTCCACCTGTGATTTGAAGACTTGCATGAATCTTTTATCATTATTATTAATTCCACCTCTACGCGCTGAGAACACCAGTGGAATATGAAGTGTGTCCACTGGTGACATTCCCATAAGCGCAATATAGGTGAAGTCTTTATACATCCTTACACATGTCCGATAACTATATGAGCCTTTAAGATTCTGCTCCTTTCAGGATTCTGTATCAGCATGGACAGAGCCCCAGTGTCCTCCTCCCCCATGTCCAGTCTCGGGCAGCCCATCTCCAGCCTCGTCATGCTGCAGACTGCCTGGTGTTCGGGCTCTCCTGGGACATCATTAGCCCTGCATCTGAAATATGTATGGAGCACTTTTGGACATGACTTGGGTCTGAGCTGGTGTGAGCAGTGGACAGTGGATCAGGTGGTAGAGTGGTTGTCTCGTTACCAGATGGTTGGGGGCTCGGTCCCAGTTCTGACAAGTGTATACTGTTCAGGTTTGTATACTTGGAGAAGACTTTTATTAATAATAATGCATTGGATTTATATAGCCTTTTCAAGACACTCAAAGCCCTTTACAGTGCAATATTCATTCACTCCACACTCAATGATGGTAAGCCCATATTGTAGCCTCAGCTGTCCTGGGGCAGACTGACAGAAGCAAGGCTGTCAATCTGCACCATCAGTCCCTCCGACTACAGCCAACACTCACACACTCACTCACACACCAAAATCATACTAAGCAAGGTAAGTGAAGTGTCTTGCCTAAGAACACAACTATAGTTTTCGCTTGAGCCACAGTGTGGCACCTGATATTCTCAGTGGTCTCCTACCCAAGCACTAACCAGGCCCAAACCAGCTCAGCTTCAAAGATTTGACGAGACTGGTATGGCCATTTCACTCACCTTGAATACCAGTGTCTTACCTTATCTTGACTCCATGGTGAGATTATTATTTTTCCTGGAATGTTCCAGAGAGTGACATTAAGTTATTGCTTTAAAAGCATGCATTCTTCCTGTGTATGACCTTGATTGCCTCTCCACAGATGTGACTTATGGCCTAGTAGCGTCACCAAAGTTATATTATTAATGAATTAATTCAATTCAGTGCCTTATTCATTCACTCCACACTCAGTAGGTGTAAGATGCTATTGCAGCCACAGCTGCTCTAGGGCAGACTGATGGAAGCGAGGCTGCCAATTTGTGCCATCGGTCCCGGGGACCACCACGCATCACACACACATCACTTTCATACTAGACAATGTGGGTGAAGTGCCTTGCCTAAGTACAGTTTTTTGCCACTGATGCTCCACTGTGGCACCATCTCAGTGGTCTCCCATCCAAGTCCGGACCAAGCCCAGCCTCGCTTAGGCAACCTTTTCTGCAAAATCAACTTTTCAAAGTTTTTAATCATGTTATAGTTGTTTCCTTCTCATTTTCCCTCTGAAGTTGTATTCAGAGTCATTCATGCATGTTTGCATAATCTTTATACTCCTGTATTCAAGACGTCATTATTCCGATCACCATCACCGGTGCACTCCCACTGCTCTGTACTTCATTTTCCAATTTTATTTTCTTAATCACTGACACATGTGGGATTGGACAGTGTCATGTAGTCATTTTGGTACAAAGAAAAAAAAAGTCCGCTGCTTGCTAGCGTGATGTGCAGCTATCCATCGAAGGTGCCAATGACTTCATGGAGCTTTTTTGCAATGACGTTTACAATGACATCAGCTTCCATTGGGCACTACAATTTCTAACGTGGAAATCAGCGGACTTGTTTCTTTTATTAAGTTGTTTTAGATCAATATTGAGATTTAAAATGTCCAAATTATAACACAATGATCCACTGGTATCATAGATTGTAACAGACACAAGCACAGTATGTCATCTTTAACAAAATAACTTGTTTATGATGAATATGTTTTAAGCATTTTTATCTATTTTATGCTATTTTTGCCTGTTTTTCTCATTCCCGTTTCCCCAGTCATTCCTCCTCCCTGTGGCACATTCAGACACATCTCTATACGCTCTTACCTCCTTCTCTTTTCATTCTGTTCTGTCGTGCACACCATTTCTCACCATTCTGGTACGACTGGGGCCTCCGCCGTGATGAATGTCCTCAATAATCTGCTCTTCATCTCAGGAGGAGCAGAGGGCGGCAGACAATTTAGAGCTATGGGCCTGCCGGGACACCACGCCAGTCCCGACACGCCTGGGGACAAATGTGCCAAAATGCTTTCTGCCAGTTTATCCACACAATAAACTTGTAGGTGTATGCAGTGGCAGAGTGGTCTAGAAAGGTTAAAGATGTCCACTTTAGTACACTGATTGTAAATAACTGGTTTCTCCTGGTCCTTGATCCCAGTTTAGTCCTATAACATAGACTCGGTTTGGTTCTGGTCTAGTACAGGTTAACAATGTGCGTAGCTTAGCCAATTGTGAGACAGTAAAACGATACTGTAAGCAGGAGTAGTAATTGTAGTAGTTGTTTAGCAGTGCTGGAGTTAAAAGCAGAGCATCTGAAGTAGCTGAGTACTAATAGTAGTTGAAAAAAAATCACGGTATTGCAAAATGTCATTGTTACTTCTTCTTTATGAGTAATATTTTGAAGTCAGCCTAGTTAAAGTAGTGTCCAAAGTAAAAGTATTAGTTATAGTACTTCTATGACCAATTTTAATTTAACATTTGGCTGTTGGAGTGTTGTTACTAGAGGGTTAGTGGTTGGATTCCAGCTCTGACAAGTTCATACTGTTGTCTTTTTGGGCATGTCATTTATCTTGTATGCCAGTAATGTTTTATAATAGAGCTAATGGTACATGGATTAAAGTATAATCTATTTTAATTAAACATTTTACCCATTTTAATGAATTTTCAGAGCTAATTTGATCTGCATTTAATCCAAGCTTGCCCTAAATATGTTACCCATCTTAAACTGCACATTTGACCCATTATACCAAACATTTTGACTATGTATTTGCCCCCTTTCTTACCAAACACTTGACACACCTCTTGTTGCTTCCAGCTCCATGGTGCGCATAATTGTTGACACTAGCTTGTTCTGCGTGGTGATGCTGGCTTCCTGGTCGCGTTACACAACACAGTAAATCCGTGGTCGATTACCCTGCCTCAGTGACATATGGTACTCTGCTCCTCTGCTGTTTTCTACACAGGGTTTTGGTTGTCTACTCAGTGTCTCCTGTCTCCTGTCTGTCCACTAGGAACCGTGCCGCTAAACATAATCTGGACATGGTTTAGCACAGGAGTTAGCTTTAGCATGACATTCTCAGTGATGGGCAGCACTTAAAGTTGTGGTCAAATATAGCGTAGGCAGAGGGAAAAGGCTACGTTCTCAGCAGAGTGACAACAAGTTGTACAAGGAGGTAAAGCTGGGTACTATATTTGTCCAAGTACTTTTGGACATTACACTGAAGGAAAGTGCGGAAGGAGACAGAAGGAGAGACGTGTGAGATCGTATGAATGTGTATGTACCATAGACTGTATAAAAAAGGTGAATTAGTGAATGTGATGTCACCCATAGCGTTTGACTCCAAATGAAGCTCACTGATGCTAGCAGTTATACAGGTGAATTTATATATATATTTGGAATTCTGAGTATCATAGCAACCAAAGAGCCAATCCAGAGCCAGGCTGTTGAAGGTAACGCCAATTCCTGGCCGCACCACTGGTTTAGCAGGGAGATAAATAAAACCTGTTGCTAACGCTAGCAGGAGCGACCCTGGGGAAAGAAGGCGCTTAATTTGTCTATTATTAAAGTTCATATCTTGATTTACGGACAAAAATGTGAAATAAAAACGCCAGGATCATGGAGAGTGGGTTAATACAAAAACTGACAGCAGCAGTTACAGACATAGGGCTGACTGATTTCACTACCGAGTGAATTGGAGCTGAAGCACATCCATGCTCACTTCCTATTTGGAACTTGGGTTAGCCATGTCCATTTATATATACAGTCTATGGTCTATAGTATGTAAAATTTGCAGTGTTTAAAGAAGAAGCTTTTGTTGTATAGTTAAAATCTGACACCTGTGGATTATTATGTTATTAAATTTGCAGAGCTGATTCCCGTCTTACGATACGTCCTTGGTAATGTCATCGCAACAAAGTGCTGCACGCTGACGGTCCCTATTAAGAAAATTAAATTGGAGAGAGAAGTACAGAACAGTGGGTGTGTACCGGTGAAAACATAGACAGATAGTGCAGGAGAATAAATATTACTCACAATCGCTCTGAATATGAATGGGGTACATGAAGCTCTGAAAAGTCAATTTTGCACAACAGGTCCACTTTAAAAAAAAAAAAAAAATTATGTAAAATCAACGTATGAATTTATGTTCTTTTAAGCTTGTACGATTGTGATTATTAAAGAAACATAACAATGTAACAAAGAGCAACAACAAACCTTCTCCCGTAGCTCCTCCTCTTCTTCACCAACACTATCGAGACAATAAACTGTATATATAAATGCACATCGCTAACCTAGTCGCCCCGTTCCAAACAGGGAGTGATCATGGGCACGCGTCTGACTCCAATTCACTTTACATTAGAAAATTGTCACCTCTCTCTGTAACTGCTGCTGTCAGACTCACCATTTTGGTCATAAAATGTTCGTATTCACCTATTCTGCATGATCTTAGTATTTTTTATTTAACTTTTATGTCAAAAAATCAAGATATGAACATTAATAGGAGACAAATCAGCTGCCTTCTTTCCCCAAGGTCGTTCTCGCTAGCGTTAGCAACAGCTTTGATTGACAGCGTTGCTAAGCGCCCACCTCCTGCCAAACCGGAGGTGCATGCAGGAAAGGGAGTTACCTAAAACTATCTTGCTCCTGATTGGCTCTTTGGTTGCTATGATACTCACGGTCAGAATTCCAAAAATGGAAGTCGACTCCAAATTGGCTCCTATAACTGCTAGCCTCGAGGAGCTTCATTTGACTGGAGCTGAACGCTGTGATCTAGACCCAAAGGAGAACCAGTATTCCGAGGGTCAAGCTCCAAAGTCCAACAAACACGTCTCTCATTAGTCTGTAAGTCAAGCTTGGTTGAGATATAAAAATTCAATCATGTCCAGTAGCAGCTCTTCATTATATTGTTCGTTCACTTATAAAGCAACAGGCAAACAGACAGCATTGATTTCAAATGTCCAGAGATGTTTTCCTTGAAACTAACTGGTCTTTTTGCATATTGGCTGCAGGCTGCCCAGGGCCTTGTTAGAGCCATCTGCTTTAGAACAGAAAATGCTGTCAATACATGCATCTAAAGCAGGGGAGGGTATGATGAAAGTGCTTCAAAATATTAACAAAACATCTGATTTATAATTTGAAGTTTTTGTAACTGGAAGAACACAACTTTCAGAAATGCACACAATTTTCAGCACTGAGGGACTGAGGAATGCGAAATATCTGAAGGAGCAGTGCAAGAAACTGTCGTAACGACTGACGGAGGACCAAAGACACAGGACTTCGGGAAAAGTTTAACAATGTTTATTCACAGGTTTTAAATGTGCAAATGAAGGTAGATCAGGGAGTTGAGAGCGGGGTTGTTTGCCATGGTCCAGGGGTAGAGCAAGAGCAGCAGGGTCAGAGACGAGGTGAGCTGGGTCAGAAGATGTGGGGTTCGTACCGGTCATGGAGAGCAGGGTCAGAGACAGAGGAGTTGAACGGGTCCAGGGAGCAGGACGAGGAGCTAAAATATCTAACTTAGAACGAGTAACAAAATGCAAAAACGTGAAACTGAGCCAAGGAGAGTTGTATTACAGTGGATACACGGACGATCTGGAGCTGATTGCCAGGTCCTGGCTCCCCTCGTCCTCCCCAGGTGCAGCTTGATTACTGATTAGATGCAGGTGTGCACGGGAGGGGGGGGGGGGCAGTGCAACAAAAGGCAGGACAGACGTGATGTTACACTGTAAAAGAAGGAGTAAAAGTTACTCAAGAAAATGAATATGAGTATAACCACCTGTGATCTTTCACAGTTGTGCGTGTAGATGTGCTTAATGCCATACATGGGAACATTCCGGGAAATGCAATAAACAAGCATTTAAAGGTCATATATTACACAAAATTGACTCTGAGCTTTAAGTCATGTTATAATGTTATTATTTTCCTCCAAAACTGGAGTTAAGTTTTGTATCATTCAAACATAAACCTAAATATTCAGGGGTTGTGTGTTAAACATGTCTGAATGAAACAAAACACAACTCCAGGTCTGTTTGCGATGAGGAAACAACATTATAACATCGGTCAGAAATAGCCTAATATGGGCCCTTTAACATGCACCAAGACAGAAAAGGCATAAACTGACGCTTAAGCATAAGAACACAGGTTAATGCAAATAAATCTGTAAAGGTATAAATCTCTACATTGCATTTCAAGCTATGTTAAAAGCCATGGTAGATCCCAATATATACTGGCACCATCAAACTAATGTGATCTTTACACACAGACGTATACAGGCGTCTGAAATGTAAATGTGCTGCTTAAGCTCACATCCACATGCAGCACGGGTCTCACAGCCCGGGGCAGTGGACTCACTCAACAATACTGCTATAATAAACATCTGAGCCCTATATATGCAAATGAAAATTGTCTTTAGACCGTTAACATTTAATTGATATTTTGCAGCTGGTCATCAACATTCTCTGAGGTGTAGCTAACTGTGGGCACTGCTCTGTCTGGAGCTCAACTCCAGACTTTAATCTGAGCTTTATATGCGCAAAATCTAAACATAAAGAAGTGACTTGAGCGCCAACTACAACAGGTGAGCTGATCGGTGCTGTTCAAAGTCTCTCACACATTAAAATTACAGCCTCAACTATTTTTCAGCTCTCACCTTTTTGTTGAAAATGAAACACCTAAACAGAACCATGAACACCCGGATTGATCACAGGTTCTTGAAAATCTGCTGTTTAAATCAATTTTGTATTTTTTCTTCAGTTTTCAGATGATTTTTAAAACTTTTTTGACCACGTTTACTTATGTTTGCTGATGTGCGCATTGTGTTACCATGGTAACTGCTGAACATTCCACCATTGAATACATATGTAGAACACCCCAGCGTGATGTCACTGCAAAGCATCATTTATAATATATTGTGTGCACAGCAGGAAGATTATATCTTCGACACGTTTCTGTTTGGAGTTTGCATGTTCTCCCTGTGTCTGAGTGGGTTTCAGTGACATCTTATCAGAGGTCGGCAGTACTTAGTTACATTTACTCACTCTTACATTTACTCACTCTTACTTGAGTGGCTTGTACTTCTCAGAGTAGTTTTCGGACACCATACTTTTACTCCTACTTGAGGAATATTTTGTTTGCAGTAACAGTACTCTTACTTGACTAAAGGTTGTGGCTTCTCTTCCCACTGTGAGTACGTCTACAAGTGACAAAAGCTTTATGTTGACAATATGAAGGTATTTGAACATTTGTGTTTTTTCCAGATATGATTTAGTGTGTCTCATGTTTGTAGTCTTTGAAAATACTACATTTTGAAAATTATTTATTGTTTTGTCCTTCCAACTACTTTAATTAAAAAATATAAATCAAGTATTACATCCTGACAGTTATTTTGTTACATTTACTCATGAATTTTATTACATGAGTAATAGATTTGTTTTTTCTGAAATTCTGAAATAATATGGAAAACAAAACTGAAACGATCATGGTCATTTTACCGAAACCTTTCTAAAACTGAAATTCAAATGAGTACTGTTTAAATGTAATGTTTATATTAGTTTGAATTGTGATTTTAATGTCTTACTTATTCTGTAAATCACTTTGAATTACTTTGTGTATGAACCGTGCTATACAAATACTGTTCTGATCTGTCTATTTTGCCTATTGTCTATCTTAGTGCGCTAACCGTAAATCAGGACATTGTCCATACAGGTCATCTGTGGTACTGCACGCAGTAAAGCAGAAAAGTCTCTCTGCTGGCTCACATGTGTTAATTACTCTATAATTAGTTCATGGAAGGCATTTCCTGTAAGTATACGATAACTTCTAAGTCTAAGTCTAAAAAGCTAACGGTATTCATAAATAAGATGTGTTTAAGCAGTTAAAGTGTACAAAAAAACTATTTACAAGCTAATTTACAACTTATGTTGAGTTACTAGAGTGCATTTGGTTGAGCATTAGCATATTAACATGTGGTTCGCCGTATTTCTTTGCAAGATTGCTAATGTAAACTGTATTTTGTTACAGTTTCACACCTGCCATATAAAGAATACTTACTGTGTTGAGATGTTTAACTCCTGGGTAGTAGAAACAAGGTTCTATGAGGCCAGAACAAATACACTTGCTTTAGCTGAAATGGTTCAGTGATAATTCAACTGGTGTTTTTCACATTCAAAATATGATAATGTCAAACTCCCAGGAGGGGAAGGAGCCAGTTTTCCCTATTGATTACATGAGTTTTCATAAGGAATATCCAAAAATTCTCAAATGTTGAACTTGGTCATTTACATTAGAGACTAGATACTCAAACTCACTGTGTTTCAACAAACATCTGCATTCTAACAATATTTATTTTAACTCTATTAAATAATATTGGCCTATAGAGCACAGTAATGCCATCTAAACCCAGCAATAGATAAACATGCATCCTCTCTCCTTATGAGTGCATGTATATGAACAATAGCAGCTCTAAGAAGGACTGGAGGGAAGAGAGCATTTGACCCCAATACATGTGATTATGAATGCAGTTAGCAGGCAGGCGCATATGTGCTCACACTGCACATGACGAGTCACTGGGCCTAAAGTCTGCTTCCAGAGTCCACTAAGGTATTCACACTTTGCATTTGACCCATCCTTCACTGTCGCTCGGCAACCTGACAATACAGACTCAGGCGAAAACAACGCAGCAAAAAGCAGATATAAACAGAAAGTCATTTTCCCTCACCAAATCCTAACATGATCTTGTAATCTTTGACTTATATGTTGAGCCGACATGTTAGAAAAACAAAGCTAGTGCATGTTAGCTACAGCTGTTTCCTGGCACTTGCGTCAAGAATGAAAATGTTATATTTCCAAACCCAATGCATTGCATAAAGAGATGACAAAACGTGTAGGCAAGGCAAGTTTATTCATATAACACAATTTACACACAAAGTAATTCAAAGTGATTTACAGAATAAGACAGACGTTAAAATCTTTATTCACACAAATCAAAACATAAATATTCATCATGAAATTAACATTAGAAGAGAAGAGTGCAGAATAAAAACCTTTCAGTCGTATGCACAGCTAAACAGAACCATTTGGAGCCTGCATTTAAACATTGTCACAGTAGAGGCCTGTCTCACATCTACAGGGAGATTGTTCCAGGTTTTAGCTGCATAAAACTGAAATACTGATTCCCCATGTTTAGTCCTGACTTTGGGCACCAGCAGGAGGCCAAGACTGAACCAGGACTAAACCAGAACTACAGCAGGAGGCCAGTCCCTGAGGGCCTCAGTGTGAGATGGCTCATATGGCACTAACATGTTGGAGATGCAGAGAAGTGAAAAAAATACAGAAAAAACTGACAATAAACTCGAAATAGTTTTGTGTTTATGCTTTAGCTGCATCTCACAGAGCCACAAACATCTTTTTTTTTTCTAAACATCTTTTCGTGAATCGCTCAAATCTGCCTTATTTAAGAATATAATTCAGGTACGATTTAGACTTTATTTATTAAGAAAACATTTGTAATGATTGGATGACGTCAGTGTCTCTCGAAGCAGAACGCTGCCCCTGGACCTGGAGCCGTGCCCAGAGCATGGAAACACGACTCGACTGAAGGGAGCTGCATCAAACAGACTCGCTCCAAGGCGACCCCAAGCAAACTGTGCCCAAGGAAAAAGGGCCAAAGTCTGGTCTCAAGGTCTAGTCCTAATGTCTTGTCCAAAGTATGGTCCTAAAGTCTGGTCCAAAGTCTAGTCTCAAAGTCTGGTCCCAAACCTAGTCCAAAATCTGGTCCAAACTCTGGTTCAAACTCTGGTCCAAACTCTGGTTCAAACTCTGGTCCAAACTCTGGTTCAAACTCTGGTCCAAACTCTGGTTCAAACTCTGGTCCAAACTCTGGTTCA
Organism: Periophthalmus magnuspinnatus; assembly: GCF_009829125.3. NCBI lineage: Eukaryota > Metazoa > Chordata > Actinopteri > Gobiiformes > Gobiidae > Periophthalmus > Periophthalmus magnuspinnatus. The sequence goes on from NC_047149.1 coordinate 6,317,894, forward strand.
AACTCTGGTCCAAACTCTGGTTCAAAGTCTGGTCTAAAGTCTGGTCGAAAATCCTGCCGAAAGTCTGGTTCGAAACTCTGGTCCTAAAGTTTGGTCTCAAAGTCTGGTCCAAACTCTGATCCAAACTCTGGTTCATAGTCTGGTCTAAAGTCTGGTTGAAAATCTTGCCCAAAGTCTGGTCCAAAGTCTGGTTCCAAAGTCTGGTTGTAATGCGGGGGTTGTGTTGCGGGGGTGTTTCACAAGTGGAGTACTATCTCACACTCTGGGTTTTGGACTGATGGGATTGTGTAACTTTCAGACAGTCACAGCCTTCATGTATTTTGCTTCTTTTAAGCAGAACATTTGCAAAATCTTAAATTCCATTCACTCAGCAAAAGAACAATAAAGATTTATGTTTATGTTTTATGTTTTAAAATATTGATGAAACAACCAACACATTATGTAACAGTATACTAAATAATGAGTGGGACATACTCTCCCATAGTTTGCAGGAGATGATAAAGTACCTTTTAGAGTTCACCCACAAAATATAAGGATGATGGTTCAATTCCTGTCACGCCACATCCTTATGCAAGCCACTTTGCCATTCAGCCCCAGGGCAACTGTGACTCCTGTAGTTACTAACCACCACTTTTGTACCGATCTTTCACAAATATTCTTTATACAACAATATGAACCAAAGTCAACTCTTTTAACAATATTTAAAGGTTCACTATACTTGCTTGGAATGTTCAACAAGATGGAATTAAATTTTGTACCTTGGATTTATTGCATTTCATTTTTTATTGCACAGAAATACCCGGAAAAACCTGCATTCTTACTGTGGCTTGGGTCATCTCTCCATGGATCTGACCTATAACTTGGCCCGATTGTTTCACCGACTTTTCTCCATGGAGACAGATGAGTTTAATGCCATACTATAGAACAGGGGTGTCCAAACTTTTCTTATTAAGGGCCACATATAAAAACACAGACAAAGCTGAGGGACGATTGAGGGCCATAGACTGGTCACGAATACAGTGAATACTTCAAATCTGTGTTATTATTACAAGTTAGACTGAACCACTAGACCTTTATTCATGCTTACATCCTTAATTGGACACATTAAATATTTGATATGGGCTTGTTAAAGTAGATTTTCAGTAATATGGGCCAATTCACCTGGAAGCTTGAGGGCCAAGAAAAATTGGTCTGAGAGACACATTTTGCCCCTGGGCCACAGTTTGGACATGCCTGCTATAGAACCTTCAAAATGGAGTGATAACATCTCCATAAAGACAAGCATGTGGCCGACCCTTCAGCAAAAAACTTATTTAATGCACCTTTAACGAAAGAAAAAAAAAAGAAAAAAAAAAGAATGTTGGGTGGATTTCTGTAAACACATTTGAAAGGGTAAATCAAGAAACAGGAAATTGTGAGAGGCGTAGAAGTTTGAAATGACAGTGAGTTGAAAGCTCAGGCTGTTCATTCCTCCTTATGGCTGTGAGTAGAGTGCAGCCGAGCTCGAGAGTGTGACGCACTGACAGGTCTGCAGAATGAACTAAAACTATGTGATGATTAAATGAAATATATGCCTGGCCTTGTTTGATGTGTCCTGATAGTGTCAGCCACTGTTTTTCCCTTAGTTACATTTAATGATTATTTGAGCCTATATTTTAATAGATTCGTGCTATATCAATTTAGAGTTTGATTTGGTTTTCAGCTTTTTGTTTCTTGTTTCCTGTGGACGTTTCCTATTTGCACGACTCTAACACAATCAATATTTTAATTAGTCCTGAAATTATTATATTTTAAAGGTGCTGTCAGCCATTTTAAGATATCTTTGGGAAATATTTATTAAACTGCAAACTTAGTCATTTCTTCGTCACATGTGCAAACTTTTGAAAACTTGTGCATGTTATAATCTCATTTGGCGAAGTATTCCACCTACTCACACACATAACATTTAGATTACATATGTTACCTAACGTACCTCGTAATGACCGACAGGGGGACCAAAGACACAGGACTTCAGGAAAAGTTTAACAATGTTTATTCACCGTTTTTAAATGTGCAAATGAAGGTAGATAGATCAGGGGGTTGAGAGCAGGGTTGTTTGCCGTGGTCCAGGTGTAGAGCGGGAGCAGCGGGGTCAGAGACGAGGTGAGTAGTACCGGGAGAGGTGCGCTGGATCGGAAGGTGTGAGGTTTGTACCGGTCGTGGAGAGCTGGGTCGGAGACAGAGGAGCTGAGCGGGTCCAGGGAGTGGGATCACAGTGGATATGTGGACGATCTGGCGCTGAGTGTCAGGTCCTGGCTCCCTTTGTCCTCCCTAGGTGCTGTTTGATTACTCATTAGATGCAGGTGTGCATGGGAGCCCAACTCTCTACCCAGCTCCAGGCTCAGACACAGAAGGGAGGGGGGAAAACAGTACGACAAAAGGCAGGACAGACTGGGATCTTGACATTACCTTTTATTGTTTTGAAAATGCTATATAGGCTTTAAGACCTCTGTAAAACCCTTTATTTACCAAGTTGACGCTCTGAATCACGCTCTGAATCTCCCCTCCCTCTGCTCTCTAAGCTTAGTCACACAGCTTCAGAGCACTATCACATTAGAATCAGTGTGCATCTCGCTAATGAAACCACTGCACATCGCATCAGGTTTGTCAAGTTATTGTGTACAGTTTGGTTTCAGGTTTTTTATATTTTTGGGGAGTTGTGTGGGAGCGTGGATGACGTAGGTTTGTGGGCTGAGCATGGAACAGACTCATACTGAGAAAGAGATTGCTAAATTATTCAGACATGCGTGGATAACATCTCAAACCTCTTCAGGCATGTTTTTGATGAGGAAAAAAAATGTTATAACATGGTGGAAAACTCTTTTAAGAAAATCACGATATACACAATTCTAAAAAGCTCGAACGCCACAAATAAGGCAAAATCCATTACTTTCAAAAAACCTCTCTTAAGATCCTGGCAATCAACCAAGTGTTTAGAGCAAATTGCTTGTCAGGAAGATGAATGCAGCGGTGTAGCGTACAGTAAGGTAAAGGTAACGCCGCTCACCGTCCTCAGCAGGGTGTATTTATAGGCACGCACACACACCACGGGAGGCACAATGTCCTCAGCAGGATGTATTTATAGGCACGCACACAATCGCCCAGGGAGGAGGAGATGCCAATTATAGAAACCAGAGACAGCACAATCAGCTACATCGGGGAAAAAAGCCAGTACTGCAACATGGCTGGAGTTAAATAGTGCTGGGCTATTTTTAGATGTATAGAGGATCTTATTTTGAATAGCGTCTATTCCAGTATGGACATGGTTAGGGTAATTGCACATACGGGCCGATATTAAAGGTTTTTACTGCCTTAAAAATGTGAAAAACTGAAGTAGTTCATTTTAAACAGTTTGCAGTGGTGCAACGTTATTCCTCATTAATTATTCCCTGCAATTACTTTAGAAGCGCGTTTCACAACTCTCTGAGACCAGCGCAGAGATTTGCCGTGGCCTGTGATGGTAAACAGCTACTAGCATGCTAAGCAGCACTTCCTGATTATCTGAGAGTAAAATGGTTTCTTATTAGACGCAGACAGCACGCAGTGGTCTCTGACATTTAATGGCAGCAAAATTTTTTAAACAAGACTATCTATAGATGGGTTTTGTTTGTAGGCTCATTGCATTATATTCATTTCTTTGGTAAAAAGTTTAGCATTTAAGCATTCGTCACCAAATATCACAAACTATGACATACCAGGGCTGTTTAGGTGAATGAAAACCACTTTAGGCAATGGCAACCTAAGTTCAGTTGTGATTGTAGTAACTTTTCTAACCCAGTAAAAGTGCAGTTCCTTTAAACTGCAAAATCCTACAATCACATAAAGCCTGCGGACTACCCGATGTCCTCGCACCACATTTTGAGAACCACATTCTAAACCTGTCATTGCATTGTTTTTTCCCCTTATCATGTCCTCACAGCACCATGTATTTCCCCCCTCACACACACACTAGCCATGGGAAAAGGTGCCAATTATAGCAACTCTGTGACTAGCTTTCGTGCGCTAGCCCCTTGCTACCTATGCCTGCACTAATCCTTTGTTATTAATTATATCTTCCGACACGACAAGCCTACACAGTTCTCCTGGTGTCAGTGCCCCGGCGTATCCATGGCAACAGCCTCTTGGTCCCGGCTCTGTGGGGCGTACGAGTATGTGGTGTGCGTGAAGCGACGAAAAGCGGGTCGAGATGCTGCAAAGAAGGATGCCACGGCTGACAGGATGGGTGTAAGTTAATTGGAGCTAATGGAAAAGAGATAGGGAGACATGCACAGGGCTGGAGGAGCACCCATGGGTGTTCACAAATCAGCAGAGATAGCTTCCTTTCTACTTGCTTCAGTTGGTCTCTGTTCATGGGATTCAGCTTCCTGTTTTATGCAACATTTTGAGGACTTTTTCCCATTCAAAAATTATTTATTTTGTTTAAATAGTATCGGTAATTTCTATGGCTGTGCAGTTCTCATCATTGTGAAACCCATGGGCAAGATAGGAAATTACGTATTTTACAATAAATATTTGAATGCCTCTTTGCTTCTGATATGCAATATAAAAAACAATGTAAAATATTATGGAAAATGGTAAACGGTCACATTTTTATACAGCGCTTTTCCACCTTCAAGGCACTCAGAGCACTTTACATCAAGGATCCACTCACACATTCAAACACCAATGTAGCAGCATTCATCTGTGGAAGCTGTAATCAAACTGCCAACCTGTGGGTCAGTGGATCTGACCGCTCAACCAATGCTGTTTATGTCGAGAGTGGGATGTGAACCACCAACCTTCGGATCGTTGGATAAACATGCACCAACTGGGCTAAATTTAAAGCTGTAGTATGTAATTTTATTGCCAAAAAACAGAGTAAAATAAAAGTGCATTTTTCATTATGGATGTTTTTATTGCACAGAAAAAACCTACAAAAGCACACATCCTTATTGCGAGCAGGCTTGCTTCTCCACAAACCTGATTTTTACTTGGCCCGGAGTATAAGGCCTCTTCCTGCTTGTTTCCATGGAAATGCTGTTTCTTTGGCTACAATATTCTACAGTATGGCATAAAACGTATCTATGTCTATGGAAAATGTTCCAAAGTATGGTTTTAACTTGTGTTTCTGTGGACCACCAGAAAGTTACTTACTATCACTGGAAGTTTTCCACACTTACCTGTACTGCACTGACAGCTACAAAATGTAGTGCTGGGCTATTTTTAGATTTATAGAGAATCTTATTTTTAACATTCTATATTTTATATCCCAGAATACTCTATCCCAGGACAAATGTGTTTAGAATAACAGTGTACACGGCCCAGTACAGCTTTTAAAGGGACCTGACTTTGACTGTTTAGTTTTTAAACAGTTTTGCAGTGGTCCAAAGTTATTCCTCACTTCTCTTATGCATCTGACCATCCTAATTATTCACCCCAAGAAGTTAATAAGCATTTTTCACAACTTTCAGAGAATAGAGTGGAGTTTTACCATGACCTCTGATGCTAACAAGCTAACAACAACTAGAATGCTAACGTGCACTTCCTGATTATTTGATAGTAAAATGCTTTCTTGGTGACCTGAGGTTGTTTTAAATGTACTTTGTAAATGCATTTCACATTCACATGAAAGTTCCATTGCTTTGTTTGTCAGGTGTTTATGTTTTTAGGCTATTTACTGTAGACTATAAAAAACCTTTCTAAAACAACTCAGTCACAAAGCAGGAACAAATAAGCTACTTTGTTTTTTCAAAAGAATGATTCAGGCTCCATAATCCTACAAAGACTGAATCATTCTTAATAAACTATTTGTTCAGTATTAAAAGTGACTCAAAATGGACTGTTGTGAGCTTTAAGTCATGTTGTGATGCTGTTACCTCATCAAAAACATACCAGGTGTTGTGTTTTGTTGCATTCACACATGTTTGAGTAATCTTTTGTCATTAGTCTGTCTACATCTCCAAAGCTCAAAATGCTCTGTTCCACCTTGTGATGTCACAAAGAGGTAGTTGTCAAGTTAACAGCTCCTTTTACCTTTTGCGTAGTAGAGATTGGCAGTTCAAGGGCTGAAATTATCAAAATGATTCTAGTGAAGTTGTATAGAGTTTAAAAACACAGCGGAGCACTTCCTGTTTCACCACATGACATCACAAGGTGGAACAGTTTGAGAGAAAAACTCACTCTAAATATGCAGGGTTTGTGTGTTAAACATGTGAATGAAACAAAACACAACTCCAGGTCTGTTTGTGATGAGGAAACAACATTATAACATAGATCAAAAAACTAAATAGTGCAATACTGTAAAGGCCCTTTAAGTCTTTGTTAAATCAATTTCTTGTTTAGCTATAGAGGATGTAGGCTAAATATATATGTAAGATATACAAAATAGTTCATATTTTGTATCTATTAAAACTGTTATTTCAAATGGAAGGTCTGAAATAATTTAATAAGCTAACAAGCGAACAATGCAGCAAGCTAGGCCTTCAATAAAGCACAATATAATTTAAAAACTGATGATATAATAATACTGTGGGTTATAATATGGTTATTCTATTTGAGTATTCCAGTGTAAATAAACCCATTAAATTAGCCTTTATTAAACAACACCCCTTTAACCATGTACTGTACTTCTTATCAAGCCCATGTTCTGTCATAGGAGCTGTTAGCATGATTAGCATGATTAGCATTAGCTGCTTGGGGTTGGTCCGCTTTCTGCTAACTCATTTCTCAGCTTTCTCAAACAATAAAAGTTAAATATATTTTTATGAAACAATTCTGCTCTAAAAGTTTCTACCTGAATGTGCAGAAGTGACAGATACACTGACTAGAGCTTTGTGCTTGATGAAGGGCGCCCTCTTCAGGTCATCTTTGTTACTTACACTGCTGCTGCCAACATTAAAATGCCATTATTTTTGTAATATTTTGTTGCATGTAAATAGAATTAGCCTAGTTAAATTTTGACATTTATTATTTACATTTTTCAGGATGTCTTAATACAAATGAGTTTTTTAGCCCAGATTTGACAATAGCCTACATAAATACTTGATAATTTTGTTGCAAATAGGGTAAATTCTTTTCATTACATTTATACAATATGTGTAGTTTAATCACACACAAAAAACAAAAAAACAAAAACAAAACAACAACAAAAAAACAAAAAAAACAAAAAAAAAAACAAAAAAAAACAACAACTAGCCTACATTTTAATTCGCCTTCATAACATAAAATTCACCAAAGGAACAACATTTTAAGCAAGAGGCCCTCCTCAGGCAAAATAGTCAAGTTTGTGTAGATACAAGATACATGTCTTTAAGTGCAATGAAAACAACCATTTTTGTTTAAATTGTATATAGGTAAGGCTACTTAAATAACACTCTAATAATGCCAATAATGTAACATATGATAATGTCAGAATTTTAGCCAATAACGTAATAACACCCTGCCAATAATGTAGTACTTTATGACGTTTTTCAATAAAGGGAATTTATGGGAGTCATTAACTTAACTTAAATGGGGGTGGCAAGCATAAATTAATAATAATGTAATAAAGTATGACATTATTGGCTTTATTGATATTGGCTCATCAAAGTTATGAGCTGGTATTACATTATGGACTATGTTACATTTAAAATTGACCAAAATGATGACGTTAATTAAGGAGTTAATTCTTAATTAACTATTTGTTCATTATGAATTAAGTCTTTGTTCATGCTTAATTAAGACTAATTAAGGTGTAGTCATTATAGAGTGTTGGCAGATATTGAAATAAAAAATTTATGAAAACAGCTTTTTAATATGAAATTGCACACATTTTATTAGGAAACATTGAGTCTGCAGGCAGAGTACATGAATACAATACAGGCAGTTTGCTGGTGTCAAATGTAAACTCGAAAACCTCATAAGAAAAAAGTGTGCGTCAAACAGCAAAACAGCAGTGATCCAACTCTAACACCCAAACACACTCACCAACAGCATGCACATGGAAAACAGGCTATCTCTATTATTTATTAATTATATCAAATTGGTCAACGTTCTGGTAGAGACAGCATGGAAATCAACTGAAATATGAAAAACCTTCCCTTTTGAATCTAATCTCATTTTGACTCTGACTGAATATGTGTGAAAGACTTTCATTTTGACCTGCTGTAAATTGGTCCAGTGTAATCCAAATAACAATATTTAGGGGTAATACCATTCATTTAACTGCGTTATACATTCATATGTTGTCCCTCATTTGGTCATTACAGTGAGTCAAAAGTCCCATATGAAGATAAAATGTAATATGCAAAAAAGCTTTAAAGTAAAAAATAAATGTGTACAGTAACAAAAGCTTTATCTAAAATGTTGCCATAAAAACATTCAATATTTCACCACAATAATGTTACAAATGTCTAAAAATAAAAATAAAAATGAAGAGTGTATAGTGTTACAGTTTGTTGTCTAATATGAATGTACTGAATACACAGAGTTACATGAAGTCACTATGAAGCTGAAATCCTGAGATTATGGTTGTATATTTATACTGTATACTCCTAAATTTAGTAACACTAGTCATATATTTAAATATACTAAAGGCACATACAGCACACCTTTGGAGTGAAATAAAACACTACTACTAAACTACACATGTAGTTTCAAAAGTACTTTCTATCCATCTATGACTTACAGTTTCATCTGTGTCGACTATTGCATCTCATGAATGTGCAGTGTTCACACTGTATTTCTGCAGTTTGAACATGGCATTAGATTATACACAAAATCTTGTTCTTAAAATTTATAACAGAAATTACAGATATTAGTTTTGATAAGTAGTGAGGTAAAATCTTGTAGAAGTTACTTAGACCTGGGGTGTCTGGTCTGACTATCTGGCAGTGTAAAACTTTAGAACAGCTTTTTCAGGCAGGAAAGTGAGACACAGTGGACCTCCAACGCACACTCAGCTCAAAGAACACAGAAGAATCAGACCCTGTGTGGAATGTGATCGCTTAATAATAAAACGCAAACAGAGCAAAGGAGGCTTGATGTTGTGACAAACTTCTACTCTGACATGTTCTATATGAAATCAGACATGAACCCCAGCTTTAAGTAAAACTAATACAAACGCTTTAGTTGCAACTTAATTTGCACCAATGCAGTTACTGAAATCCCGCACAATATCTCACACTGGAAATACAGTTCTGTTTCCTTAAAACACTGTCATCAGTGTTCAAAATGTTGAAATGGCAACTGGAGGCAAAAGTGAAATCCCATTTTTTCTGCTGTTAAAGCAGGTTTGGAAGCCTAAAAATTGTATTTGAGTTTCACATAAAGTTAAACTTGGGGCAATGATGATACGTTTGTCTAATAGTCTCATATTAAAGAATAATACAATTCCTCTGATCTTCATTGAATGATTAATGAATTAACCATTGGTTTTATATAGTGCCTTTCAAGATACCCAAAGCGCTTTACAGTGCATTATTCATTCACTCCTTACTCAATGGTAAGCTACTATTGTAGCCACAGCTGCCCTGAGGCAGACTCATGGAAGCGAGGCTGCCAATTGGCACCGTCAGCCCCTCTGACCAACTCACACAGACACAGACACACACACACGGATGAAGTGCAGTAAAAAGTACAGTTTTTGCCACAGGCGCCCCATTATAGCACCTGAAATTGTGTCTAAGCACTAATCAGGCCCAGCCCTGCTCTGAGATGTGATGAGATCATGCTTTGACAAGCCGGTATGGGCACTTTTGCATCCAGTTACCTCCATTCGGGAAATATAATTTATTTTGCATTTTATTTTTTATAAACTCCTGAATGGCCTTTATAAATTGTTTACTTTTTTACTTAAAATGATCACCCTCCATTTCCTCACTGCAGACCCCGCTCTTTTTTACATATTGCACGCTCCCATATTTCTAACCTTACTCCTTTTTCTTTGGCTGCTCGATCAGCTTCCCCCGGTGATACTTCTGACCAATCCCGTAGGGAACGTGAGCTGAGATGGTGCCCAGCTCTTGAGCGCCCTCTATGTGGAACATCTGGTCATCGAAGAAGATGTGCGGCTTGATCTTCTGCAGGAGGGGTCCCTTGGGTGCTCCTGCCAGGAACAGAGCCTCATCGATCTCCAGGCCCCAGGAACGCAGGGTCTTGAGGACGCGGGCCCCCGAGCTGGCTGCACTGCGGGCCGTCACGAGGAAGGTGCGGATGGGGCACTGTAATCGCTCATTCTTGGCGTAGAATTTGCGCTGGAGCTTTCCCAACGCTTCCAGGAAGCACTTGAGAGGACCCTGAGACAAACAGAGGAGGGAGGGTGAAGTCAGGTGAGATGTTGCAAACAGAATAAAAAATGTAAGTATAACAAAGACTGATTGCAGAGCAGAGGTGGGTAGAGTGGCCAAAAAGAGTCGAGTCACATTACTTCAAAATAATATTACTCAAGCAGAAGTACAATGTTATGGTTCAAGAAATCACTCAAGTAAGAGTAAAAAAGTATTTGGGCAAACTACAACTCAAGAGACTGAAAGAGCAACTCTCTGGACATAACATCTGATTTTTAAATTGAAGTAAAATAAACTGAAGGACAAAACATTAAATAAAACACAAAATCTGGCATTTTCAGAGGATAGACACAAAAATGAGACAAACTAAATCATATCTGAAGGAGCTGCAAGAAACACAAATGTTCAAATCATTTCATATTGTCGACATAAAGCTTTTGTCACTGTAGACCTACTCACAGTGGGAAGAGAAACCACAACTAGTTAGTTACTTTTACTGTTACTTCCATAAAAAAATACTAATAAAAGTATGGTGTCCAATAACTTCTCATAGAAGTACAATTACTTCAAAAAGTTACTCAAGTAAATGTAACAGCACTACCCACCTCTGAGGCAGAGTCGAGTCTAACTAAAGGTGAACTATGCAATTTTTCAAATGGAAAGTACACCACCCACTTGTCTTCACAGAGATAGTTGTTACTTTGTTTAATGCCATACTATGGAGCATTCCAGACAAAGACTGATAATGAAAGTAGCAGAGTCAGGTTTAATTAAAGGTGCACTATGAAACTTTCCTGGTGGAGGGTCTGTCATATCCTTGTCTCCATGGGGATGTTATTGCTTTGTTTGAGAGTTCCACATTATGGGATTGAATGTATGTATCTCCATGGAGACAAGCAGACAATGCCATCAAACCAAGTTACAGGTCATTTCTGTGGAGAGGTGACCCCGCTCTGAGGAAAAATGCATATTTTTCAAAGTCATTAGGAGGAATAAAACACCTGTAATCTAATCAATGCAATATAGATAATTTAATGCCATACAGTGGAACTTTCCAGGCAAAGCAATGCAATGACATCTCCATGGAGACAAGCAGAAAGTGAACCCTCAACCAAAAACGTGCACCTTTAATGGTGATTAAAACGGGACAAATCTGCACATATAAATGCAGTTGGTCAAAGGTGAAATCCTGTGTGAACCTTAGAAATACTGTAATATACATTTAGTTTGTCATTATTTATGGACATGACTTTGGGAGAGACTGGAACTGGACTCACTCTGGCTGGAGGGCAAATGCTTAACCATTGCACAACTGGTGATGCAAAAGTATATTTAATTATTTTTAGACATTTTGCCAACATGACACTCCGGTGAACACTGCAAGTAAGAATTTCATCTTAATGTTTTAACAATTTTTGTATTTTACATTTTATAATATATATTTACCACAATTTGAAAATGTAAAAAGTACAAGATGTATTTGACTGAGTGACTTTTTAACCAAGTTAAATTTAAACCAAAGTTGTGTTGTACACAAGGTTGTAAATATGTTAGCATTTTTATTCATTATTCATAAATGAGTGCAGCGATGTGTTTCTGTTCAGCACATTCACTTATAATGCAGCCCGTTCTTAAATATTTTATCAGTACAAAATGCAGCCCAGTTTCACTTTAAACACTTTGACAGCTCATATTAAAGTATCACTGGGCTTAAAAGCTTTACATAAACCAAGGCCGTAACAGATTTACATAAGACATTGGGCTAGAAGTAAGTTTGCTGCATGGACTGAAGAGTTTTAAAATGGTGTTGATCTACCTGTATATAAGAGGGAGAGTAAAACATGCTATAACTATACTGTAAATAACAGCAGTTTAAAATTAAATATTGTTGTTTTTTTTTACTATTGTGAAACAGTTTGTTTACCTCTGCCTCACTTTAGATGAGCATGATTGACAGGTGGATTAGCCAATCAGAGACAAGCATGGTCTGTCCGTATTAAAAATATGGATGCTGACAAGGAAAAAATATCACACAGGACTGAAAAACATTGTGGATTTCTTGAAGTTCCCTGAACTCTTTATATAGTGTCCTCTGCATTTGGCCCATCCTTCGACGCCATTGGGACACCTCACCAGGAGCAGTGGGGACCCATCTCCATGATCTTGTTGCTAGGCTTGGTCAGGACTATCTGGTTTTCAGCAGAATCACTGCAAAGCACTAAACTCTGTTAGAGAAATTTTGAGCTCCTTCGTTTCACATGCCTCACTGAAACAAAGAAATGTAATTGGACGTCCGTGTTTGAGCCTGGCTTGAAAAAACATATCAGCCTGAACTTGCCACATGAGCCACCTATCCATGTGCGCTAGGAATTAACAAAAAAGAACAACAACTTTCAAATAGGCAAAAGACCTCAAAATGGTGCCTATAACAGGAGCTGAAACTCATGAATATGTAGAGGTTAGTATGATACCAAAACAAATGTGGTCAACGGTGTTCAAACCATAACACAGACTGCCATTGTATCTGATATTCTTGTTGAAGAATAAGAGATCTATCGTAGTATCTTTACCTGAGCCAGAGGCAGGTTCTCGTACGTCTTCTCGTGCTCAAAGAACTGGTCCAGGCCCTGCTGTTTGAAGATGATCTCAGACTCATCAGAGAACAGCACCGCGTCCCCGTCGAAGGCCACCCTCAGCTGGGTGTCACTCAGCTGGGACTGCATCTTCTCCGGCATGAACATGGTGGCAGCTGCTATACCTGAGGAGGAAAACGCAAACTCTGGTGAGATCTGTCAGAGTTTGAGCTCCACATCAAGAATTGATAAAACAACCTAATACAAGAATCACATTTCAGAACATGTTTGTACAGATCTAAACTACAGGGTCAGTAGCAGATGGTGTTGTTTATGGAGGATATGATGGTACTTTGCGATTTGCTAATTGTGTCTATTCAAATTGCGATTTCGATTTGATTGGAGAATTGTAATTTACATAAGGCTGCAAGATTAATTGCAATCCTATGTTATGTTTTAGGAATTAAAATTACTAGAACGTCCTCTGCAGGGAAATTCAGAGATATGCTTTATTCACTGGGTTTAAAGGCTAAAATAAGGATAAAACCAGCTAACCCTACAGTTTATATTAGTTTAACATTATTTTAGCAGTTAATATTTCAGCCTCTTAAATGTTTTGTTTAAACCTTGATTTTATAAATAGTGTATCCCAATGTGGTGGAATGTAACAAAGTAAAAGTAGTAAACTATTCGGTATCTGTACTTACTTTTCTGTGTATACTTTTTACTTTTACTCCACTACATTTGAGAGCAGGTGTCTGTACCTTCTACTCTACTACATTTTAAAAAAGACTGAAATGTCTGAGGGTTTATTTTTAACATGTTCATAATGTAAGAAAAAGAAACAGCTCGAAAAAATTATTGATTCAACTGTTTCTGTTGAACAAAATTAAATCTTTATCAAAATCAACTCATTTGAAGCTTTATAAGATCTCAAAATATGCACACAATACTTTCGCTTTTACTTTTACTTGAGGATTTTTTTGCTCTAGTATCTGTACTTTTACTTAAGCAACTATTTTGAGTACTTATTCCACCATTGACCAATATAGAATAGTTCAATTTGATACTCCAAGATACTCACACTGTGTCTTTAAATGCTCACAAATATTATTATATTCAATATATCACCACAATTTTAAGAGGTGGGAAATTAATTGAAAAATAGTTGTTTCTGATAAAATTTGAATATTGTCTTTTATGTTTTTCTTTTTTGTCTTGTTTTTATGAAATACAAAATGATCATACTTGCAGAGTCATCTCAGAACACAAGATTATAAGAGCATTTCTATCATTTTGTGTTACGTCAACCAAAACATTTACAGGCACATTTTATCACATTTCTGATCAATGCCATAATGTTGCTCTGAATATTGTCATTGGAGTGCTCAAAAAAGCCCAACACATAAATATTGTATAAATATTCTCTTTTTTACAATATCACTCTGCTCACTTCAGTACCCCATAGTGTTTCAAACTTGATTTTCAATACTAAGAAATAGACTTGATACTATTGTAATAATAGATACATAATAAAAAACACTCTTTATTTAGACAATGTGAATGTGACATTCAACATTAAATAATAATACTTTTTTTTATACTCCCATGTGTCCTTATATATGTGTAATCCCTGAGTCATCCAGTAGGTTCATAGTGGTCCATGGGTGTGTACTGGTCTATGTGTTTTATACTTGTGAAAGATACAGCTCAAGATCATTCTAAAGATATTCAGGAAAGGTTCATTTCTGTCCTGTGAAGAAGACTTCTTTAGTATTGATACCTGTTCAAATGAGTATCTAGTTTCGATTCTAGTTTTAGTATCGATTAATGTCTGATTTTCAGTACTTTTGACGGCCTTAGTGCTCCATCATAACCAAAATCACATCAGTGGCATTAGTACTACACACAGGCTTAAACATGATTTTGTAGCTAAACAGCCTCACCTCTGTTTACAGATAAGCAAACATGTAACATTGTAATCCTCTAAATGAACTGTACTGTTTCACATGGACACATTGTCATTCTGTCAGTGTCATAAAGGCCTTATTCTCATTCTAAAGCCAACCATACAGACTAGCATTCATTACATATAGATGGATGGACAGAACATAGCAGAGCGCTGATTGATGGAGGGGCCAGTAGCAGTCTGTTGTCTGCTGATGAAAGGCTTTTGAATTTGCATAAACTTTGCATTTTCTTGCCTCTAAAACTAGGCCTGTGCAATGAGTGAATTTATAATTGTGATATCAGTAACTACCATATTTAAAAGGCTCATAGTGCGCTGTTCTGATCTGTTATAATGTTGTTTACTCATCACAAATATACCTGGAGTTATTGTGTTCCATTCGCACGTTTAACACACAAACCCTGCATATTGAAAACACTCTGTTCCACATTGTGATGTCATGTGGTAATACAGGAAGTCCTTCACTGTGTTTTTAAACTCTGTTCACGAGAACCAAATGATTCTAGTGAAGTTGTGCAAAGGTAAAAAGAGCTGTTCACTTGAAAACTACCACTTCATGACATCACAAGGTGAAACAAAGCATTTTGAGCTATAGAGATGCAGACAGACTAATAATAAACATGTTACTCAAACATGAGTGAATGAAACAAAACAACTCCAGGTATGTTTTTGATAAGATAACAACATTATAACATGGCTTAAAGCTCACTAGAGGCAATTTTATGTAACACTGGACCTTTAATTACAAAAATGTGGTAATAAAAATAGAATGAATTACTTTCTGTTCAAAATTATATGTGCGGTTGCTCTGCTACTCAAAACCTGGAGCAAAGCCATTTTTCTAATCTAAAGTGTCATAAAATATTACTAATGAATGATGTTAGGTTTGTATTTGTCTAAAGGTTAAATGAAGTTAATTAATTGATTGATTATGATTAACTGTTACCTAAGAACCATAATTTTACCAAGGCCCAAAACTTGTCTAAATTACACAATAGCTATGATTTTACTAATAAAAAAAGACACATTTATTTTGTTTAATGAAGGATTTAACCACCAGAAAAATACATTCCTTAAATTGTCTACTTACTTTATTTTTTTGTATTTTTTCCCATAAAAAATAGCCATTTAACTGATGCAAACCTATGATAAATATTTACCATGGATACAATCCCACAAACCTCACATGCTCTTTAAGTGTAAATCTCTTTGTAGTTAGTTCATTCCAGTGGATGACAGATCCATAAGACTAGCCATGCTGCTTCCAGTAGTACTACACTACAAACACTGTATGACACTTCCTGCCGTAGCACTTAGCTGCTCCCAGCACTCACCTTCTTCTATGGCCTCTGTGACCTTCTCTGGGTCTTTGGACAGGTACAGGTTGGTCATGTAGGCTTTCAGGTAACCTATGGGGCTCATACCCCCCGTCATGCAGAACCGCTCGATGGTCAAGTCTGGAACAAGAAAAAGGAGAATTTAGAGAATTTATGAGACTAGTTTTATTATGAACCATTTGAAGTTTTTTGAAAAGACTTCTCAAAGCATCCTTATTTAGTAAAACTTAAAATTCTATGTGAGGAAAAAGCCTACTAATTGTTTTAAAAAAAAACAACAACAACAAAACAAAACACCAGTAGAACATGCAGATACAGTGGTTATAGAAGAATTTGAGCTGAAATGATCAGAAAGAGTCTGACTTAAAAACAGAGGAGCACATCTTACAATCAGTCACCATGGTGACAAGCAGGTGATCTGACTAAATAATAACTAAAGAACTACATTTGTTCACAATAGAAAATTCCAAAAAGACAGGATGTAGTTTTCCAAAGTGGACTTGTTTCTTTTATTAAGTGTTTTTAGGCCAATATTGTGATTTAAAATGTGTAAATTATAATGATCATGTCTGTCCTAGATTATAACTATAGAACAGATACAAGCACAATATGTCTTGGGTATGTCTTGTCACAATATGTCTTGGGTATTCTTTTCTTGACTATTTGACTCAGACACATATGAAACGAAATACAACTTCAAGTATAATGTTGATAGATTATACTGCAGTTAAAATCTCAAAAAATAAAAAGTACATTCCGATTCCCATAGGAGTAGTAAATGTGTATGTACCGTAGTGGTTGATGGAGTTGATGAGGCGCACTCCGACCTGGGCGTGGTTGTTGGTCATGAGCACGATGTCAAACAGCTCCTCCTCCCCTGGGTACAGCTGTCTGAGGCGGTCATTCACGTTCATCAGGGCCTACGAACACAAGCAAGGTATTAGTGCGTGTTTGAAATGTCATATGTCACAATTACAAGTCCTACAAGTATATTAGTAATTCATTAACTATGCTTTGTTATCCAGACAGAATTAAACACTTCTTGCTGCAAGTAGATTCTGACAAACTGCAGATAAGAAAACTGAATCTAAGCCAATTTTGAACAAAACCTCCAGTCTTATTCTGCATAAACTTTCCTAACCCTGTAGTTTAGATCTGTACAAACATGTTCTGAAGTGTGAATGCTGTATTACTTTGTCATTTCATTTCGTTTAATACATAAATCATAAAGGTCACAGAAAACACACAAAATAACTCAATTTATTAAGTCTAAAATCCTAACATTTAAAGACCTTGTTGATTTAAAAATATGTGTAACTATGTGGGAGTGGTAGGGCTGTCACAGTAATCACTACATTGACTAATCGTTCAATATATGAAGGGTGGAACAATGTATTTTGGGCCTCAATACTTATTTTATTACAACAGAAATACCCCGAATCTCCACTTTTGTAAAGAAAAAGTACTCACGATGAGATTTGAGCTGTGGAAAGGTGAATAAGTCCCTTTTTATGACTAATTATTTGTACATTCTGCTATTTATTTGTTGTAGCTCCCGTCTTTTAGTGAAACACTCTATTTAAAATGCTTCCCTGGGATTACGTGCATTATTTAAATCTTAATTAGTGGCATAAAGTAGTTGTGGATGGTCTGAACACGGGCATAAAAACCTGTAGCTCTGTTGTTCAGTTGAAAAATATGTTGCAGAAAAAAGCTGCAGAGATAAGGAGGAACTGAAGAACATAATGAAAATTCTATTGGTATGTGTTGCATTAGAGGACATCTATGCATTAAGGGTTGAGTAGTAGTGACCTTATGTTATGAGAGAGTGAGGGCTGACCATTTCAATTATTGTTATTTTTCTGTTTGTTAAAAAGGGGCTTGTAATAACAACACATGTAACTTTGAACAGAATCCTATTATTAGAACATAAATCGCAAATCTAGTTGCAGTTTCAGTGCATGTCAGCTTTTTCCCCCCCAAGTCATTCAGCCTTAGCATAGAGTCGCAAAATGTCTAAAAACGTAAAGCTTTTTATTTACCTATAGTGAGAAAAGTATTAAAGGAATATTACTCAAGTGCTGTGCTGATTATGAACTTAGAACAATTTCAAGTACTAGTAAATGGAAAAAAAAAGTTACTCAAGCGAAGTGAGTTAGCCAAGTACATTTTTATGCACATCCGATCATAACTTTTTAATTAAGCTTGAAGTAGTTAAAGATGCACTATGTCTCAATCAAGTGCTACGTTGCTATGCCAGGAATGTTCCACACTATGGCATTAAACCCATTAGATCACACTCACACACTCACCTCCTTGAAGATATTGAGTGGAATGACCTCTCCACATTTCATGCCTGTAATTTGTCCTGCCGCGGCCACCTGCTTGTCTCCATGGAGATAGATCTATTTAATACCATATTGTGGGATATTCCAGACAGATATTACTTTGTCTGGCAATGTTCCACAATATAGTAAACAATAAATGTATCTATCTCAATGGAGGCAAGCAGATGCATAGTGTCCCATTAAACTAGTGTCAAGTCCAAACTGTACTCCCGTGTTTTTAAATTAATGTTTTCAAAAAGCATACCTATACGGCAAGTTGTTGTTTTTTTTAACTTAACCCACAAATTGCTCAGTATTGCTACAATATTATGTAGAAAGCAGACCCTCCTATAGTAGTACGGAAGTTGTTGGGTTGCATTGAGTAATACCAACGGTACATTTCCAGACTTACGACTAACCCACAGCCTTGGGCACATTCATAAACCTGCTACAGTCTGGTGTATTCTGCTGAACACTGCTGAATACATACTTATCATCGTGGTTCAGGGAGTGGCAAAAGTAACACAAGGAGAGTGGTGTATATTTAAATCCCAGGTAAATTATATTAAATAATACAGTATGAGGAAAAACTTAAAAACTATGTCATAATCTCACAGTACTGCAAAAATACAACTTAAGATTTAAAATAAGGTATTAAGGTATTTAAGGTATTGCATATATTTTGTAAGGTGTTTTGAGACAGGATTTACTCATTATGATAGTTCCTTACTTTACACAGGAGAGTTTGAGTGCATTCACAGTAGCACATAAACCACATCAAATTGGGACTAAACAGGGACTAAATTTGAAACTAACCCTGGACTAGACTTTCGATTTTGATTCGATTAAATCAGGACTGGAACAGGACCAAACCAAGTCTACATCTGGACTAAAGTGGGCCCAACAAAGAGAGTGTGAAGAAACTCTTTAAAAAATATTACTACTATTATTATGACCACTATTTACTACGTCTTACCAGTACTATTAGTAGTAGTAAGATCTATTTTTGGACTTCAGGATTTGCTGTGATTTAGGCTGTGTGCACACTTACATGCTCCGATTTAAAATTGAGACAAAATTGGAGTTAAAACCTTAACTAACTAAACCTGGACTAGACCAGAACTAAGCCAGGACTAAAACAGGACCAAACCAGAACTACATCAGGACTAAACCGGGCTCAAACTCGGACCGAATAAAGAGTGTACTCTAGATTTACCCTTATTTAGTCCTAAGCCTTATTTACCCATATTTAGTCCGAAGTATCTGGACTAACAAGTATTTGGCACTTTAGAGTGACAGGTTTGAAAATCACTGCTTTGCTCTAACTCCATCTTGTTTGTTAAAAATGTGTATAGGCTTATTACATAAAAAAAAATAAAATAACTATGCCAAGTATTTCCCCATTTCTACCATTTCATTGCTACCACACCCAAAGACAACCACTGATCCACAAGCAAAGTATAAGCCACAGGTCTGGGCCTATGGAGTGTGCTGTACCTTTACGAAAGGGAAAGCGGGCCCAGGTTTGAGTGGCTCATTTTCGTGCTCCATCTGGTATGCGACGTACTTCTCCACGCCCTGCTCATTGAATATCTTCCGCTCCTCCACCAAGTTGAAAAGCGTCCGGGAAGAAACGGCGATGGTGACTGCGTTACGTGGTTTGGGCTGCAAATGTGAATAGGAAGAGAATGGGTCTGTGCGTAATGCGTAAAATGGCACAAGATATTGGTAATAGTAAACTAAATGGCAACATGGTAAGTAAGGAGTAGGCTAGTTAAACATAATATTGAACTGTATATGAATATGGAAACGTGATAATAATGCGGATTTCACTAGCCTAATAAAGACGTAAAGCAATTTATGAGCGCAAATGTGTCAAATGCGTAATGCGTAATTGTAAATGATCTATGCCACTTAAACATAGCAATACTGAAGTTTCTGGCAATATGGAATCTACTGGCATCTACTGATATGCATTAAAATAATACAACAGTAACTAAAGTGTGGTTGCTACTCACAGGTCTGGGCTTTTTCGTTTGGAGGTTGTCAAAGAACGCCTTGGCAGCGGCCCAATCCTTCTCCTCCTCCACTTCCGTGGAAACTTCGGTCGGTTTGATTTCGCTCATTTTAAATAACTTTAACTAAAATTACGAAGGAATGGAAGTAAAATGAGTTAAATGGTTGAAGGAGGGTTCCTGCCTTCAACTGCAAAACTTTGCGGAAATGTGGGGAGCGAGGAGGCGTGTCTTTGGTGGTGATGTAGGACCTGATGGCGCAGCTCCGAGGCGCTGATTGGTTCCAGAGATGATATTTTAATCTGCGTATATTTGCACGGATTAAGTAAACCTACACCAATGTGCCTTCTTACTTCTACTTGAGTAATATATTTGACAGTGTAGCAGTAGTCTTACTTTGGCAGGTTGCATAAGTATGCAAGCGTATCATGTTGACAATATGAAAATGATTTGAACATTTGTGTTTCTTGCCTCTCTCCTTCAGATATGATTTGGTTTAAATTAAAAAAAATTGTCAATCCTTTAAAAATACCAGGTTTTGTGCAAGATTTAGCATTTTGTCTGCACAATTCTACAGTTATACTCTTTTGAAATACTTAAGACTAGTTTAGTTTCCCCAAATACTTTTTCATACATGTATTGGACTACAACTACTACTATTACTACTACTGCTGCTGCTGCTGCTACCATTA
The DNA here is from genome assembly GCF_009829125.3 of Periophthalmus magnuspinnatus. Classification (NCBI taxonomy): domain Eukaryota; kingdom Metazoa; phylum Chordata; class Actinopteri; order Gobiiformes; family Gobiidae; genus Periophthalmus; species Periophthalmus magnuspinnatus. The sequence continues at coordinate 6,339,090 of NC_047149.1, forward strand.
CTATTACTACTAATACTAATACTACTACTGCAGCTGCTACTACAACTGCTACTACTACTACTACTACTACTACTACTACTGCGACTACTACCACCACTGCAACTACTGCTGCTACTACTACTACTACTGCGGCTGCTACTACAACTGTGGCTGCTACTACTACTGCGACTACTACCACCACTACTACTACTACTGCTGCTACTACTACTACTGCGGCTGCTACTACAACTGCTACTACTACTACTACTGCGACTACTACCACCACTACTACTACTGCTGCTACTACTACTACTACTGCGACTACTACCACCACTACTACTGCGGCTGCTACTACTGCTACTACAACTCCTACTACTATTACTACTGCTACTACTAGGTCTACTACTTGGAGAATAAAACAGCCAGAATGAAAATCTCCTTGAGATTACAGTGTTGTGGCAATTGAGGTTGGATGTTGCAGATTCCTGCAGTTTGGCCCTTGTGAGTCAGAAGAACCACAAACTCCACCCTCTGAGCAGGACCAGGTCTGGCCGCACTGGTCTGAGCTGTCCTGGTCTGAGCTGTCCTGGTCTGAGCTGTCCTGGTACAATCCTTTCTGGTAAAAATGAAAAGACGATCTGCACTATACTTCAAAAGTCATCTTGGAGCAGTTTTGACTATAAATTACAACAACTGAAATCAAGGGGCCATTCAAACCATGCATCCATTTTCTTCCACTTATCCGGGACTGGGTCACGAGGTCAGCCATCCAAGCAAGGACTCCCAGATTTCCCTCACCCCAGAGACTTCCCCCAGCTCCTCCGGCGGGACCCCAAGGCGCTCTCAGGCCAGCCGAACCACTGAACACTATTCTGGAGCAGTTTGGACCTTTAAATACCATATTAAACAGACAATTTAAGCGGAATAAGTTTAATCTAATTTCAGGTTTATCAGAAAATCCATGTGGACCAAAGCATCCAAACTGTTCATGCACTCATGCATTCTGTCTCACATGACCTACTGTCTTTCAAGCTGGTCTCAGGCCATCCACACAAAGCCCAGCCAAGTACGTTTTACATTAAAACTAAATTACTCAAGTTGTTGTAAAAAATGCATAAATAGTTACTCAAGTAAATATAGTATTATTATCTGCTGTATTTGACTACTGAGCACTACAGCCTCTGCCTGTGGCCTGTACACACAGACTAATAATAATAATAATAATAATACATTTTATTTGTTAGGCGCCTTTCAAAGCTCTCAAGGTCGCCGTACATACATACGTACACAATACAAATTGAAACAATGTAAATGATTAAAAATACATTTAAAAACAAATATAGATTAAAGCAAATATAGATTAAAAGACAGAGCAGTTATGGTCAGAGTGGTCAGGGTGATAAGGTCTTTCTAAACAGATGAGTTTTGAGTTTAGATTTGAAGTGTGGGAGTGAGTGTGTGTTGCGGAGGTCATGGGGGAGGGAGTTCCAGAGCTGGGGAGCAGAGCCTTCAGCTGCTCTGCTCCCCATAGTGACAAGACGGGCAGGAGGGACAGTGAGGTGCAGGGAAGAGGAGGAGCGGAGGGAGTGGGCAGGTGTGGAGATGTGAATGAGGTCAGACAGGTATGGAGGGGCCAGGTTGTGGAGAGCTTTGTATGTGAGGAGTATGATTTTGTAGTGTATGCGGTGCGTGATGGGGAGCCAGTGGAGCTGTTGCAGGACAGGTGTGATGTGGTGATGGGAGGGTGTGTGTGTGATAATGCGGGCAGCTGAGTTTTGGACCAGTTGGAGTTTATGGAGTGATTTCTGTGGGAGTCCGAACAGAAGAGAATTGCAATAGTCTATACAGGAAGTGACCAGGCTATGGATGAGGATGGCGGTGGTGTGTGGGGTGAGTGAGGGACGGAGGTGGTGGATGTTTCTGAGGTGGAAATAGGCAGACCGGGTGATGTTGTTGATATGGGAGGTGAAGGTAAGTGTGCTGTCGAGGATGACACCCAGACTCTTTACCTGAGGGGAGGGGGAGATAGAGGAGCCATCAATGGATATGGAAAAAGGATTTATTTTGCTTAGGGTGGATTTGGTGCCGATGAGTAGGAGTTCTGTTTTATTGCCGTTAAGTTTGAGGAAGTTTGAGGTGAACCAGGTTTGTATTTCTGTGAGGCAGTCTGTCAGGGAGGAGGGTGGATGTGTGGAGTTGGGTTTACTGGAAATGTAGAGCTGGGTGTCATCCGCGTAACAGTGAAAGTGAATGTGGTGTTTTCTAAAGATAAAACCAAGGGGGAGAAGATAGATTAGAAAGAGCAGAGGACCGAGGACAGAATCCTGAGGAACACCTGACGTGACAGGGAAGGGGTGTGAGGTGAATGACTTGAGCTGAATAAACTGAGAGCGATCTGAGAGGTAGGAGTGGAACCAGGAGAGGGGAGTACCAGAGACACCAATGGGGGAAAGTCTGTCAAGGAGGATGGAGTGTGGAATGGTGTCAAATGCTGCACTGAGATCTAGCAGGAGGAGGATGGAGAGTGAACCAGAGTCAGCAGAGAGGAGGAGGTCATTTGTGATTTTCAAAAGGGCAGTTTCAGTGCTATGGAGGGGATGGAAGCCAGATTGAAATTGTTTGTAGATGTTATTGGAGGAAAGATGGATGTGGAGGTGGGCAGCAACAGTTTTCTCAAGGAGTTTGGAAATGAAGGGTAGGTTTGAAATGGGACAAAAGTTATTGAGGTCAGAGGGATCAGAACCAGGTTTTTTGAGTATCGGAGTGACGGCAGCAGTTTTGAGGGTGGAGGGAACAGTACCGGAGGTGAGAGAGGAGTGAATGATATCAGTTATGAGGGGGGACAGTACAGGGATGGAGGTTTTGATGAGGACAGTAGGGAGAGGGTCTAGTTGACAGGTGGAGGATTTGGAGTTCCGAATGAAAGTAGAGATTTGGGTGACAGAGGGCAGGGTGAAAGAAGAAAGCAGGTGCATTGGGGAAGCGGAAGATGAAACAGGTGGATTTGAAACAGAGGGGTTGAGTTGCTGATGAATCAGTTGAATTTTGGTGGTGAAGAAAGCAGCCAGGATGTTGCAAAATTCTGAGGAACAGAGGTGAGGTGGAAGTGAGTCCGGGGGTTTTGTGATCTGTGAGAGGAGTAAAAATAGTGTTTTGGAGTTTCCTTCATGTGAACTGATTAAATTTGAGTAGTAAGTGGATCTTGCTGTGGATATGGATTGTTTGTAATGGAGGATGTGTGAGATGAACATGTCTTTGTGTATGGAGAGTCCAGTTTTCCTGTACAGTCTCTCCAGTCTGCGGCCTTGTGTTTTGAGGTGTCTGAGGGCGGGGGTGTACCAGGGTGAATGAGACGGACCGAGTTTTGAGTGGGGCTATGGTGTTGAGTATGTGGTGGAGGTGTGTGTTGTAGTGTGTAAGAAACTCATCTGTTGTAGAAAGGCCTTCAGCACTGGGGAGGTTATTGATGAGTGATGAGAAATGGTCAATGGTTAATGTCCTTGATATTACGGAACTGTATAGTGCGAGGTGGGTTGGATTTTTTGAAACACAGGTTGATATTGAATGAAATTAGCAGGTGGTCAGAGAAAGGGATGTAGTGGGTTTGAAGGTCCAATGGGGTTATTCCAGTACAGCATATTAAGTCCAGGGAGTGTTTTTTTTGTTTTATGTGTGGGAAAATTGACGTATTGTTTAAAACCAGAACTGTCCAGACAAGAGGTGAATTCTTTGGTGAGTTTTCATTTTCATTTTGTATGAAAAGGAAATCAAACACACAAGGGCGCAAATTTCTTTGAATAAATTTTATTTGTATATTTTTGTTTGCTCAAATTATGAACGTGTTAAAAATAAACCCTCAGCCTTTTCAGCAGGGCTCAAACAATAGTAAGCATACTTTTACTTTTCAGCTCAGTTCAAAAATGTAGTGGAGTAGAAAGTACAGAGACCTGCTCTCAAATAAAGTGATGTACAGGTAAAAAAGTATCTACTTTAAACTTTACTTACTTATTTTCCACCAGTGTATATAACCCAAAGCCTGTTAAATATGATCAATAGCTCCTATTACATGGCATCATAGGCCGACCTGTCTCGATGTCGGGACAGCAGACTCTCTTTGACAATTTGCTGAATGTCCCTCTCTGTTCAAAGACCACTAGCCTAAAATATCCAGGCTGAAATTAATAAATGTGTCAGATTTCTAATGTGGCCCCAAACAAAAATAATCTAAGTTCCCTGTAAATAGCCTACTGACGGATTGTACTTTGCTCCAGTAGAGGTGACAGCTGTGCAGATACCTGCTCTGATGTCCTCTGTCCTGTGGACACCTGTGCAGATAAACATGTGGACAAAATTGTTGGTACCCTTCGATAATGAAGGTTGTCCAGGCTTCTTATATAAGTTTATTTTTAAAAATAGTTCTGTTGAAGCATGGTTGAAAAGCAATGTCTGACTTTCATTGGTTAAATTTCATAGAATTTTTATTCATTATTACTTTTGTCAGATTCAAGTTATTTTTGTGACCAGTGTGAGTTTTTCTTTCATTAACCGAAGGGTACCAACAATTTTGTCCATGTGTGTCCCAGAATGGAATAAATATGATCAGGATGCAGAAGGTTTGTATGCAGCCTTTCTGGGGTAAGTTATATTTGCTAAACTAAAGAGAATGAATTATCCCCCCAACAAGGTAAGAGTGATGCACAAGAGCAAGAAACCTTTACAGAATGTGGTGCTTGTTCACATGGGTGTGGGCCTGGTAACTAATCTAGGATTTGGAGAAAATGACAAAAGACCATTTTAGAAAACAAATACGTTTCATTTAAATTTGAGAAAATACAAAAAGAAACCATGTACAATCTATGTACAAATGTTTTGTACAAGAATATAATTATCAGCAGATTATATTTGATAGTCAGGTAGATCAACTCAGCACCATCAATGCATAGATGCACACTTTGGCCATGTCCCAATTCACCAAAATGCCCTTAAATGCACTGTTTGAAGTTCGAAATCTTTATTACAATAATAAGAATAACGCGAGAATGTTCGTTTCTGGTGAACCAAGAGACTGAAACATAAAATCAGAAGGTTTAATGAGTTCCACAGATAAAATGACCAATGAAGCAACAGACTCTCAGGAAAGGACAGAAGAGAGTCCTGAGATGTGCATGGTACAGCTTTTATAGGGTCTCCCCATAAAATGAAATGAACTGGCACAGCATAGAAGGTAAACGGCGCCCGCTACTGGTATTAAAGTGGTTCAGCCACAGATCAAAGAACCTGCCCAAATACCGAATCATAAACTGCAATATCCCACTTTATGTACAACTAAGCAGTGTTCTCTGGTTTATAGACTATGAATGTAAAAATTACATTGTTACCTCTGTCTCTGTTATTATGTTTTCACAAGGTGTATTTTGTTAAAGTTATAAAGTAGCTACAATTGGGAAAAAATAACTTCAAACATTATATTTGCCTATTGATATTCAAAGGGAAACATTAATTCCTTACTTCATTCAGTCTAAACAGACATAAACAGATGCGACGACGACACCTTGACTCTTCTTCTATTAAATAATAAATAATGATAAAGAATTAAAAATAATGTATGTGACGTACGCGCAAAGACAGCTGTGGAAGTACAGTCCGTGGTGTAGGCCTGTCCCATTTAAGCAAGATGATGGCTACACTAAGAAGTACACATTTTCGGCCGGGTATTTCGATGGGTATGCATTTGGCGAATTGAGACACCGCCTTTGGTTACAGTCGATCTCCATGGAAACGCTGAGCACATTTGTCAGGTGCGTTGAAATGGGACAGTACTTGTCGCGCCGGAAGTTATGCAATGCCCTTCAACGCACACTTCGAACGGTGCATTTAAGGGCATTTTGGTGGATTGGGACACAGCCATACTGTTCCTGTTCAGACTCCGCCCCCCCATTCTCCCCTTTAGTCCTCCAGACCCCGCCCCTCCTCACTCTCCCCTTTAGTCTTACAGACCCCGCCCCTACTTCCCCATCATTGTCCCCTTTAGTACTTCAGATCCCGCTCCCCTTCCCCCCTCACTCTGTCCTTTAGTCTTCCAGGCACCCCTTGTGCTATTTGAAATGTGGTTGTGGGTGGAGTTTAGGAGTTTAGTCCCACTTAAAAAAAAAAAAATTACAGGTTTCTGATCAAATCAGAAACAAGAAAGCATTGAAATAGGACGAGGCGGAGGCAGAGGCGGAGGGTGGAGGAGGAAGAGGAGGAGGAGGAAGAAGAAGAGGACGCTTGGACAGGCTTGTCTCAATTCGCCAAATGCACCTTTTGAAGGTGCCCTTCGAAGTACTCCTTAAAATGTAGCTTGAAGATTCCGGACGAGAATCTGCCCTCCTCTGTAGCCGCCATCTTGCTGAAATGGGACAGACCTACACCACGGATCGCACTTCCACCGCTGTCTTTGAGCATACGATACGTACATTACGTAGGTTATTTTTAATTATTTATTATTCAATAGAAGAAAAGTAATCGCAGCCATTTCTTTCTGTTTAGATTGAATATCAATAGGCAAATATAACGTTCAAGGTGATTTTTTTCTCAATTGTAGCTATTTCATAACTTTAACAAAATATACCTTGTGAAAACATAATAACAGAGACAGAGGTAACAATATCATTTTGACATTCATAGTCTATAAACCAGAGAACACTGATTAGTTGTACATAAAGTGGGATATTGCACCCCACACACACACACACACACACACACACACACACACACAGGGGAAACTATGGAATTACTATTAACTAGTCACCTGGCAAATCCACACTAAATACCTTTGTATATTTAAACAGGATATCGGTCTCTACCTGGCACCACTCCCTTGTTATGTCTCGAGCCAAACAGTAGGCTACTGTGCAATCAGATTTGTTGATTTTAGTGATGCTTGAAACTAAGTTGCTCATTGGTCACCTATCAATTTGAACACAAGGAAAATTCTCTCACCTCAAAGTTTAGTGTGTTGCTCATTGAAACCCACCGAGTGTGGTGTGTCTGGTCTGCTGCAGGAGGAGCCCTCGTTCGTCACCACCAGCTCTGTGGGAACAAACAAGACACAAGAAGAGGGGGAGCAGAAAACAAAATATCTGATCTCTAACTTTTTTTTTTTTTTTTTTCCACACTAAAACACAAAAAACACACTATTTACAACAAAACACCTATGTACATTATGATACAGTGTCATAGTTAGTTGACACCAGTGGAGTCCCAGGTCAGAAATGATAGAATACGGGACATGAATGATCTGAGGGCCCCTGGAATAGCAGCCAAAAGCGTAGCAAACGGAGCAAGGAGAGCCTTAGCAGGAGGAGCTGAGAGGGCTTTGGTAGGAGGAACAGAGAGGGCCTTAGCGGGAGGAGCAACGCGGGGCTTAGCAAAAAGAACACGGCGGGTGTCAACAAAGCGAATAGTGGGGAACAGCGGGGGTGGGCATGGCGGGAGCAGCGGAGGTGGGCATGGCGGGAACAGCGGAGGTGGGCATGGCGGGAGCAGCGGGTAGGGGCATAGTGGGGGTAGCAGGGTAGGGCATAGCACGAAGAGCAGAGAGGACCTTAGCAGGAGGAGCAACGCGGGCCTTACCAAGACGAATACGGAGCAGCTTAGCAAGAGTAGGGAGGCACATAGCAGGAGCAGCACGGAGGGGCATAGCATAGCTCCCGATGTGAGGACGTGTGCAGGAGGTGTGGACGGAGTGCAGGAGTATGTGTGTGTGTATTTGTGTAAATGTGTATGTCTGTGTGTGCAAGAACGTGTGAGGACTTAGCTCCTGATGTGAGGACGTGTGCAGGAGGTCTGGACGTCCGGAGCAGAGCTGGCCTTTGTCTCACACAGATCTGTGGAGAGACACATTTGTGTCAGACACTGATGCTGCAAACAGGGCTCACATACAAGAATACAGCAAACCCAACAGAAGGGGCCTAAATGACAAAACTGTATAGACCAAAACGCTTCTCTCGTTGGCTTCTAAAATTTCAGTTTATGCCAAAAGCTGAACGCAGATAGCAAAACAGCAATTGTTGAGCTCTTTGCATACATGTTAAATTAGAAGATATTGTTTTGTTATGTTTTAATAACCCCAAATGCATGTGAATGTTTTGAAATAATACATTGGTAGTTGGCCTTACCCAGTTATTTTGGACTCTCAGTGTCTAACATGTCTGCAGTACTAGATCAACAGTGATTTTGATTGATTTATCTAACTCTTATGTATTATCCTGAACTAATATAGTGGATTTTTCATGTTTTAGGTCAACTATATTTGCAAAGTGAAGACATGTTACAGTGCTTTTATGCACAGAGGTACCCAGTTAGTGAGTGCCTCTCTATTTCAACATACACATACAACATACACATTCATCTGACACACTGTATGGACCTCTAAAGTGTCCTATACAACACTGTATTCTCAGCTGCTGAAAGGCAACAATGCAAAAAGCAGGAGGTGAAAACATATGGTCTTCTGGTAGTCTAAGGTTAAATCCAGAAGGTTAATAGTTTTGTTTTGTTTGTTTTTTAAAAAAAAGATAAAATATTGAATAATGCATAAAAAGTGGTATTTTCAAATGACAGACCACAAAAATAGCACAACGAAATCATATCTTAAAAACCCTTTAAGGACTGAGCACATTATAGACCATTATAGTTCGCCTAGACTTTTTTTTTCTATTTTTAGCCATAAAAATCATGTTAAATGAAGTATCAGCATGAACTTTTGCCCTTTTTCACACAACTACCTCTATTTTACAAATCTGTCCTTATTTTTATTTTGATGCATCAAATAAATGTGTAATACCAGTTTAAGTAGAAGAAAAAAAAAAAAAACAAATGTACTTTTGTGTAACTTTTATGCAAGCAAAGATTTAAAAAACTATCTGACCAGCTCAGAAACCCTTTATAAAACATATTTGAACAATAATCAATATATATACAAGACATTATGTAGATTGTACTTAGGGTTAGGTTTTTACAGCCCTTCCTATAAAAAAAAGTCAGGCGTTTTTGCAGCTAAGACATTGATTTTGCCAGGTCAAATTTTTTGGAATGTTTACTAAAGACTATCTGAAGTTCTGCAGCTTATGAGTTTGTAATCTTTAGTAAAATATCCTTTTTGGAATATTTAGAAATGGTTTAAAATCAGTGCATTGATCATTATGTACAATAACAAGTGAAAAAACAAAAATAAGAAAATCAGAAATTATTTTATATTTCAGTGAAGAGGAAATTGAACAATAAATCAACAGTGCAATATTATATACATTTACAAAATGAATAGAAATATAAACATGAACATTGAAACATTATATACAATAATTTACAAAATGAACTGAAATATAAACACAAACAGTGAAACATTACATACAATAATTTACAAAATGAAGGGCTTTCAATGTCTTTTACTGTTCTGATTCAGGCAGAGTGTGGTACATCCTGAAACAGTTCCTGTCCACCTGCAAGCAAAGCCCCACCTTACACTCCTCACACTGCCAGGGAGTGCAGCGTCTGCAGAGCACACACTGACGCCGTCCCATACTGGCCTTTTGCCTTTTTGATTGTCCAGAACTGGTGGGGACAGGGAGGTGGTTGGAGGTGGGCACTTTGGGCTTTGTTTTTAGGGGAACTCCTAACAGTTGTGATGTCAACATCTCCTGAAAGTCCTGCCTTGTGGGGGGTCTCTCGCCACGGATGGTCGACATCTCTTTGAAAATAATAAAGCTGTTGGTAACAGCCATGTCCAACATGTGTTGGAAAACCGTGATGTACCACCTCCGTGTTTTTCTGTGGACCGTGTTAGTGCCCAGCAGCTGGTCAGACGTGTCCACTCCTCCCATGTAGCGGTTGTACTCGCCCACCGCTGTGGGTCTGGGGATAGGCACCCTTTCATAGGTGCCATCTGCCTTCTTCCTCCACCGCAGCACCGTCTCTCCAGCGTACACCGAGTGGACATTTGTACACATGGACACCTCCCTCGTGTCCATCCACTTCACAAATAAAAGGTCTCCGTCCCTCAACCAGCGAATGGACCCTCGTGGAGATCTCTTTGTCAGGGCATTCTCTGTTGTTGTGGGAACCCCGATCCTCCCCTGCCTGTAAGTTCCACAGGCTCCAAACCCTTGCTGACCCAGGTGGCGGAATAGTAGTGGGCTGGTGTAAAAATTGTCACAATAGACAATATACCCACTACCCAAGTAGTCCTTGTTGACAAGGGAGGAAACGACATCAAATGAAAGTCCATTCACTGAGCTTTGGGATTAGGACTTTCCGGTGTACAGCTGGTATTCGACGGTGTAGCCATTCTTGTCTACCAGTACAAAAAATTTCAGGCCCCATTTTGTAGGTTTGTCCCTCATGTACTGCTTGAAGGACAGCCTTGCTTTGGTGGCTACCATCCGTTCATCCACCGAAATGTGCTGTCGAGGATGGTAAACAGCCATGCAGTGGGTCCGCAGCATCTCAAGAAGTGGCTGGACACGGTGAAGGACGTCATACTTCTCAGTTCCCCTGGCTAAGTCATTTTGGCCATCTTCTTCAGGGTCACTGATGTGGAAAAAGGACAAAATGCTCTTGAACCTGTCCCGTGTCATGACCGTAGCGGGGAGGAGCACTTCAAAGATGGTCTGTTTTCTCCAGAAGTCTGTCATTTTAGGGAGGTTCATCACTCCCATGTAGAGCAGAAGACCGATGAATTTCTTCAGCTCCTCAGGGGTTACATCAGTCCAGTGATATTTTCTCCCTCTCTCCTGGTGTCGAGCTGCACTTTTGTTAGTGTTGGAGCATAGTAACCTCCACACCTCTGCATCAAAAAACCTGGAGAAAATGTCGAGAGGAGTGTGTGTCCCACTTTTAAGAGGAGCTTGGATTCCTGGTGTCCGCCTGGGAACAAACTTCAGTTTTGGTAGCGCCACATCAGGATCCTCTTCTGTCTTCCATGCCCTGGAAGTGGGACTAGGTGGTGTGCAGCTCCTGAAAGTGCCCCCCCTGCAACTACTGTGGCCACCAGATGATTCATCTCTCAAATTCATACTGAAAAAAAAGAAAACAATAACAAAAACAAAATTTTGTGTGATAATTGTATGATAACATTGTGATAAAAAGACAGATTTGCTTCAGTTTATTACTTACTCAGGTGAATCTGGCAAGACAGTCTCTCCTTCGCTCACTGCCTCCTCAGCACTGTCCACGTCCATGGAGACACCCTCCTCTATGAGGCGCTGTGGTGGCTTGGATACCCGTGCTGACCTCCTCAAACAATCCAGCTTTACTCCAGATGTAGAAGCTGGACTGTGGGGTGACCTGCTCCTGTCACCTCCTCTCTTTCGCCCCCGTGGCCTACAGCGACCCCTCAAAGGTTCCATGACATGGCTTGTTGTAAAAAAAAACATAATTTAGTTGTCTGACAGTTGCAATAACAATGTTGTAATAAATTATATCAGTAATTATCAATGAACAATGTGTTTTGAACATGCACTGTCTCTGAATGACTCACAGCACATTTTATTTGGTGTTTCTATTGTGCCAATGAATTTGTTCACAATGCATTCATAATTTAGTGCTTATGTGTCTAATGGTTTTACATATGCATATACTAGATTAGTATTTTATTTGCAATACAGCAAACGATACTATTTTTGGCACTCCAAAATTGACTGAACGAACTGTAACTCCCACTACTACTGCGAGGCTCTCCAGAGTGACGCCTCAGTAGTGACTGTGAGAATCGCACCTGCGCTCTGATTGGTCGTCTCCGAGGGACGACATAAGCACATTACCGTAATGACAGTAACACATTTAAAGAGCCCCATGCCTCTGCTTTGAGACACCGTTTGAATTTACTTGATAGTGCAATCGGTTGCGGAGTTACGGTAATGGAAAGTCCGCAACCGCGAATCTATCGCCGGCGATAGCATCACGCTATAGGGTTAAGAAGCCCAAAGGGCCATGTGTGGCCCTGGGGCCGTAGTTTAAAAAATTAAATCAAACCATAATCATAGTACAGCATGGCCAAAGCTTCTTCATTTATTTATTAAAGAATTTATTTTTATTATTATTTTATTTCACCATCATCATTTCCTTTTATTTTTCATCACGTGCAGAAAATGTTAGCTAGTCACTGTATTTGTTAGCTACTCATGTTTCAGTCGCTGTTTTACACAAATTCCACTCGTTAGCCCCTGTAGTCATTTATAAAAGCTAATGTGGATTTATTTTTTTTAACTGTTGTCTCGTTTTGAACGTTTTTAGTGGATATTGGATGTGCTGGTGGAGCTGAGGAGGTGCAGCAGGTCACAGCGTCTTTAGCGTTTGTAGAAAAGCAAACACTGTCCACACACTTACGCTCGACAACAACATCGTGTAAACGTGAAAATAAAACCGTTTGTGTCCTCGCCAATGTTCCCTCTAATTTTTCATGAGTCTGAGCAAACACACAAACTCCCTGAGCGTCCCATGGACCAGAGCGACATCAGACGTGGTCACTGTGGTCATCCATCCAAGTTAAATGTTTTATTAAAAGAATCAAATTACCACATTTACATTTCTGTTATAAGACTTTTAATGAAGTGCTTTGGCCACTTATACAATGAAAATGACAAACATCCTGACCTCTGTAGTATGTTAATGCTATTGGAAGTATAAATATTTAATTTTAACTATGGCAAAACATGAGCTTCCAATCAAACCAAGACAACTGTAAACTCCAATGTTGAAAACACACGTAACATTTTTATGATAAAGCTCTGACTTGTATTATGAGTATAAGTATAAAAGTATATATAAGTATAATCCATTGTGTGAAGCTTTTGCTGTGACTGAGTGAGATTGTCCTACTGTGTCTGGGAGACAGTCCAGTCTCTTTTTCAGTTTATGACACGATCATTTGATTTTTACAACAATAAACTAGTGACAATCAACGACCAACACACACTGAGAGGAATCTGTGTCTGCAGCTGCTCTATTACTGTACATTTATATATCAAAACACAATATATAATGTGTATTTGTATATAAAATATATTCAGAACAAGTGGTATGGGTCAAAATCAATAAACAAACACACACTGGAAACTAAAAACACACTGTACATGTGACGGTGTGAGTCATTCTGTGACAGAGGTTGGAGGATCGAGTCCCACTTGGACCAACTTCTGTCCAGATGCCTCTAGTTTAACTTGTACAAACATCCACAGTGTCCTCGGTCACGTACGTCCTTTGTTTTGTCCGTTTCGTCATGTTTCAAACGCAAAACTACTACAAAACAGTGCGTGTAAAATTCCGAGGGCGGGCCGTCGGAGCGTTAAGGGGTTAAACACTTAGCATCATTAGCATCATTAGCATCATTAGCAAGTTTTCACTCCACATCGGCCACATCGGCTAAAACTTTGATAGCGGTGCATAAGGACATGAGGACATAAGGACATGAGGACATGAGGACATAAGGACATGAGGACATACGGACATGAGGACGTCTGTCAATGACGTGGATAAACTGTGCAGATCCTGACTCACTGACTCACACTGACAAATAGCGCAGAATAAATTGTTGTGTGTTTATTTTATTTTCAACTCCGGTTCTATTTTTTTGTGCAGCGCAGATTTTCTGTGCGCGGAGACCGTGTCAGCGGTGTGCCAGTGCGCACGCGCGCAGCTTAGAGGGAACAGTGGTCCTCGCTGTGTCCATCCTAATAATAATAATTTGGTGGGCCAGATTAAAGAGTAGTGCAAGAAACACAAATGTTCAAATAATGTAGTACTGTCAACAAAAGCTTGTAATCTTACTCACAGTGAGAAGTTAAAGTAGCCAAAACTTTTACTCAAGTAGGAGTACTGTTACTTCAATAATAGGTAAAGTAAAAGTAAAAGTATGCTGCTAGAAAAGCACTGTGAAATAACTACCCCGAACGTGAACGTGGAAAGTCACAAACCTCACGTTTTTTTCTCTCAGAAGTCTTGTAGTCAGTTGAAGTCTAGGTGAAAATGTTCAAAAGTTATGTCTCTTTCCGAAGAAAACGTCGAATAAAGTTCGTAAAAACAGTTTTCCTGTCGCAGCCAAGGTTTGCAAAGTTTGCATAAATACGGGAATGTTTGAAACACGCGCTTGGCAACAACAACATGCATGTGCGCACTGACGTCAACACAGCGCGCATCTTTGCGTCATCTATAACAGCCTGTAAAATATGATCTAGTGATTTAGCAGTTTTTGTTTTTTTAATCAAACTATGATTTCATTTGATTATCACAGGATTACTGTCACAACTAACTGCTTCTAGTCCACTTTCATCTAGACTACTGCTCTTTGCTCCAGTAGGCCCAGGTGAAAGTGGCGCAGATACATGCCCCAGAATGGAATAAATATGATCAGGATAATAAATAAACATAAATCAGGAATAATAGTAACATACAGTGAATAGATAAGAGGATTAGAGCTGTGACTCACGGGGTCAGGCCCTCTCCCAAAAAGAGCCAAGTGCGTTCATCCGCTGATAGCTAACAGTATATGTACCAAGCTAACAGTATATGTACCAAGCTAACATTATTATTTACCAAGCTAACGGTATATGTAGCCATGGTAACAGTACATGTGCAGAAGCCACTCCCTGTGCATTATAGCGGCTGCACTGAGAATGGATTAGCTCAAAAATTAATTCAAGTTTATGAGTAAGCCAAGCACTGTTCCCTCTAAGCTGCGCGTGTGCGCAATTGCGCACTGCTGACACGGTCTTCGCGCACAGAAAGTCTGTGCTGCGCAAAAAATCGAACCGGAATTGAAAATAAACTAAACACAAAAACAAGTCATTCTGCGCTATTTTTCAACGCGAGTCAGTGAATGCGACCGGGAACGAGCTGCTCCAGCAAATTATGTGATTCACATTACGTATTTGCGCAGCTTATCCACATCATTGGCCGTGTCCCAATTCGCCAAATGCACCTTTTGAAGGGTCCCTTCGAAGTACTCTTCAAAGTGTAGTTTGAAGGTTCCGGTCGAGAATCTGCCCTCCACAGTGTAGCCGCCATGTTGCCGAAGTGGGACAGGCCTACACCACGGACCGCACTTCCGCGCTGTCTTTGAACGTACTTTACGTAGCTTACGTTACGCCTACAAAAGGTGATGGCTGGTGATTAATTAGCAATACGCCGTTGGATGTGAGAGCATAGCTGTAAAATGGACAGTACATTAATGACCTTTTTATTTTTCATTTGTCATAGTTTAATAGAAGAAGAGTTAAGGCGTCATCGTCGCAGGCGTTCAGTTCTTTTTAGATTGAATGAAGTAAGTAATTCATGTTTTCTGTGGAATATTAATAGGTAAATCTAAGGTTCCAGGTGATTGTTTTCCCATTTGTAGCTACTTCATAACTTAAACGAAATATACCTTCTTAATACGTTATAACAGAGACAGAGGTAACCAATATATTTTTTACATTCATAGTTTATAAAGCAGTTTATAAACCACTTATTAGTTGTACAAAGTGGGATGTTGTGTGTTTTAATGGTCCAGTATTTGGGGCAGGTATGATATATTCCATGGCTAAATCAGTTTAATACCAGTAGAGGGCGCTGTTTACCTTCTATGCCGCACCAGTTAATTTAATGTTATTATTGTTATTACTGCAATAATAACTTGTCATGAGAATAATGTATTATTTTATTGTTGTTGTCAGGGAATAACTGCACATACCTTTATTGAATATAACTGTTTCTTTCCCCAAACCAGACCCGAAGAATATACTGCAGAGTTAACCTGAGTGTGCCAGTGCTGGAAAGGTTCTTTAATCATGAAGACACACGGCCTGACTTTCGGCTGAGCAGGGAATCCTTGGCAGTGCTAATGCGCCTTCTGGAGCTGGACCGACGGCATGGATGGGGTGCTGAGCTTGAGGTGTTAGTCTTCCTCTTCTGGCTGGCAAGTGGAACGTCATACCGGGTGGTCTCCCGAGTGTTTGGGATACCACGCTCCACTGTCCACCGCATCATCCACAGGGTCACTGGGGAGGTGGTGGCCCTGCATCACAAAGTCATCCACCTCCCTACCAATGATGACTTTGAGGCAGTGACCCGTGGGTTTGCACGGCTGGCGAGGCACAGGGCCTTTAGGAGAGCAGCTGGGGCAATAGATGGCTGCCATGTAAGAATCAGGCCACCCAGTGGCCCTGATGGTCAGAGCTACAGAAACTGTTTCCTAGCATTATCCTACAGGCTGTCTGTGACCATCAGGGCCGCTTCATAGACACCTACGTGGGGTGGCCTGGTTCTGTCCATGATGCGAGAGTCCTTCGATACAGTCCTCTGTACCAGAGAGGACTGTATCCTCCTCCAGGGCACTTCATCCTCGCAGATGGAGGGTACCCCTGTCTCCAGCGTCCACTTCCCCTCATCACTCCCTACAAGAGGCCTGTGCACGGTGTGGGAGCCCAGCACTTCAATTTTCATCATTCCAAGGCACGTTCAATTATTGAGCGTGCCTTTGGAATGATGAAAAGAAGATTCAGGGCCTCTTTTTTCATGCTCTGGAGGTCCATCACACCTTTGCACCACATGTAAGTGAAATGTTAAATATCATGAAATATGTGATTATGAAAGATTAAATCATATTTTCTTGTCATAGGTCATCACTGCCTGTGCCGTCCTCCACAACATCTGCCTTGGGGCAGGAGACACTGTGGCCCTGGAGGACGAGCCACAAGAGAATGTAGTGGAAGATGAGGGGAGCAATGAAGTGGAGGCCGTCGCTGGAGCACAGTGGTGGGACCAGCTGTGTGCTGAGGTCTCTGCCCTGGAGGAGGTTCCCACGGACCATGATTATGTCTAGGTATTTACATAATACCAAGTTTGAAATTGTTATTAGAAGTGTTTCAGGGTGATTACCGTAAATTTCGGATTATAAGCCGCTACTTTTTTTCCACGCTTTGAACCCTGCGGTTTATACAGCAGTGCGGCTTATTTATGGATTTTTTACTGGATAACGGCCCCTGGGTTTTATTTTCACGGACAAGCCTTCTACACGTGGCAGATAAATATGGCAAAAACAACTTAAGTGCATTAAAAAAATACAACTCACCAAACCGCTGCATCAGAGGGAGCCCTGCGCTGATTATGTGATTATGTCTACTCTGCTCCGCAGTTTCTTTCAAAAAAAACAAACAACAAAAACAACAAAAAAAACTCTAAAGGCGTATCGTTTAATCCCAGGTGCTTATTCTCCATGTGCCAAAGCAGTTTTGAAGGTTTCATTGCCTCATTTGCTTTTCCCGTATGTTACGTAGAGCGGACTGTGCGCGTGAGTCACCTGCAGCGACAAACCCAGATTTTAAGTAGGCATTGTCTGTTAAATTTATCTTTCTTTTTCTTGGAGGTCGTAGTCTCCTCTTCTGGCTCCTCAGTTATCCTTTTCCCCTTTGTTAAAAGCTCCCCAAAGACTTTTGTTTTGGCTCATTTTCACTCGCTTGTGGCTCTACTTTTGTGCGTCGTGTCTGATGTGTTATACGTGAAACGTCATCGCAGAGACAAGAGCAGATAATATACTTGCTACTACATCAAATAGATTTCTGTGGCGATTTCCAGCAGGATTTTCATGATACATCTACGGACGAGCTTATTAGTGTGTCATTAGGGACGGGCCAAAGTTGCTCCTGACCCCTGTGCGCACAGCGTCTGAAAATCAGGGCTCTTTACGCAGGACTGTGAGCTGTGTCTGTGTCTGTGTCTGTGTGACGTGAGCGGTGTTTGTTTTGAACATTGTTCCGCGAGTGTGACGCTTATTTTGAGCAACGAAAAATAAGAAAATATAATTTTATTTTAAGATCATAATAATCTTCCAATTTAAACTACAACAAAAAAAGAGCTAACACAAATAAAATACACTTCAGCCACGCAGAACCGCAGTATAAGGCTGAAAGAGGCGCATACGGCTCCGGAGCCGCGGGTTGCCGACTCCTGAAATAGAGCCACTGCACGTAAGCTCGTCTTTCTGTGTAAATGTCTCATGTTACAATATGAAAACCTGCGGCTTTTATTCAGGTGCGGCTTATATATGTACAAAATTGATTTTCTCTTCAAATTTAGCTGGTGCGGCTTTTATCCAGGTGCGCTCTGTAGTCCGAAATTTACGGTACATGTAAACACTGTAACTGTAAATAGATGTGATGTAACATGAGCAGTACTATCAATATTCTTTCTGATTCCTTTTAAGTGACATGCCAGTCATCTATGGCCCCAGCCAGCCCTGCAAACCCAGCCCATGAACGATGCGGTGGACAGTGGAGCAGCACCCGGTGTGAGAGCCCCACGTACCAGCCAGAACATGGAAGACCTCAATCTCAGCACTCTCAAGTCGGTCCAGGCAGAGAAGGTTGATTAGCACTGCCAAGGTCCCTGGAAGTGTGTGTTCATGATTAAAACCTGGCACTGGCACACTCAGGTTTATTCATTTGCACTTTACTTTAGTCTTTAAACTTATTATGTTAATACATTGTAAATAGTACTTTATTTTCCTTTACGACATGTAAGATGAATGTAAATATTTGTAAATAAAAACTCATAAATGTTTCAAAATCAAAGTTTATTGTTTATCTATTAATTTTTCTAACAACCCAAATAACTTGTCAAAACGCTCCTTCCTCTCCTCCGCATCCCTCTCATAATGTTCTTTTTCCATCTTTAAATCCTCCCTGTACAATTTGACCAATTCACTCTCCCGCTTCCTTTTCCTTCCTTGCCCTCTTCTCCTCGCTTGTGGCTCATCCTCCTCCCGCTGCTGTTGCTGCTGCTCCTGCTCCACCACCTCCTCCTCCTCCTCCTCTTCCTCTTCCTCCTCCTCCTCCAGCGGCTGTGGCTGTGGCTGTGGCTGCCAGCCAGTACTTGGTCCTGGTGTGTCCTCAGGGATAGAGGCGATGAGGACAGGGGGGTTGATTGAGGCCCTCTGCCCCAACACCTCATCCATGAGGACAAACCAGGGCCAAGTTTCAGCTGTCGCCTTCCCAGCCACACCTTCTCCACTTTTTGGATACTTGCAGTCCTTTGACAGAATAAATATTAATACAAGACATGTGAAAACAAGATTAACACAATGGTTTATAAGTACAAATGAAAGCAGTACACATTCAGATCATGTACATACTTTATATTTCTTCTGTAGGTTTTCCCACTTTTTCTTGGCCTGAAGGGGGGTGACCTTCCCCTCCAGGCCCATCTTCTGCAGTATTGTTCTGAGTGACACACAAAAACATTGACAATTTACCCAATTATAAATACAGCAGCGTATAATACATTGACAATCAGAAAGTTCTACAACACTGTTACAGATTTCCAAGAGTTATTGGAAGCATTTGTTCAGTTAGTATGCAGCACATTCTATCATTCCATTTATGTAGTTCATTATGTCCTTTTTTAAAATATATTTTTGAGTCTTCTTTGGTAAAGAAGGTAGTTTTGATGATGATCAAATGAATAATTCCCACGTTTTTGTGAGCAACAGTCTACTGAAAAAACAGGTATGTTTAGTTCTCCACTGTGATCTCAGATAAGCATATTCAGGGCCATCAGTGAGCCTCTTCTGTACTTCTGCTCACAGAAGTACAGGTTATGGATAAGACGGGAATGAAATAGGGAAATCGGGCGCACTGTTACGCACTATTTTGCAGCAGTTTTGGGTTTTAAACATGACGAAACGGACAAAACAAAGGAAGTACGCAACCGAAGAATACTGTGGATGTTTGTACAAGTTAAACTAGAGGCATCTCGGACCTGGAGCGGTTCGTGGAACCGAGTGAAGATCTCATGGTGGACTCAGGAGCAGACGACCTTATGATTTGATGGACTGGATGAAGTTCCTGATCGGTAAGCGTGGTTTATTCTGCTATTGCCTTAATTGTGGGTCAAATGTGTATTATGTGTAATTAGTAGCATTAGCTAATGCCAATCTGCACCCCCGACCACCACCAATCATCACACACACACCACTTGGGTGAAGTGTCTTGCCTAAGGACATAATGACAGAAACTGGTCCGAGCGGGACACGATCCTCCAACCTCTAACCACTGAGCCACTGTAGCAGAATAACTGTCACACTGTCACATGTACAGTGTGTTCTGAGTTTCCAGTGTGTGTTTGTTTACATTTTGAAGTGTGTGTTTGTTCACTGTTTGCAGTGTGTGGTTTGTAAATATATATTTATTTTGACTCATACCACTTGTTTTGAATATATTTTATATACAAATACACATTATATATTTTGTTTTGATATGGTATGTAAATTTACAGTAATAGAGGAGCTGGGTGTGCAGATACAGATTCCTCTCAGTGTGTGTTGGTCATTGAATATTGTCACTAGTTTATGAGTTGTAAAAATCAAATGATCGTGTCATATACTGAAAAAGAGTTACTGGACTGTCTCCCAGACACAGTAGGACAATCTCACCCAGTGCACAGCAAAAGCTTCACACAATGGATTATACATATATATATATATACTTTTATACTTATACTCATAATACAAGTCAGAGCTATGATAAAAATGTTAAGTGTGTTTTCAGCATTGGAGTTTACAGTTGGCTTAGTTTGGTTGGAAGCTCATGTTTTTCCATAGTTAAAATTAAATATTTATACTTCCAATAGCATTAACATACTACACAGGTCATGAGCAAGATTTTTGTCATTTTCATTGTATAAGTGGCGAAAGCACTTAATTAAAAGTCTTATAACAGAAATGTAAATGTGGTAATTTGATTCATTTAATAAACCATTTAACTTGGATGGATGTGATGCAGCATGACCACAGTGTGCACGTCTGATGTTGCTCACAGTGGTCCATGGGACGCTCAGGGAGTTTGTGTGTTCGCTCAGACTCGTGAAAAATTAGAGGGAACATTGCCTGGGACCAACAGACACTTACAGTTTTAGACAAGAAACCCCCTTCCCCACACAGCCTTTTTTGGGACAATCTAATTAGATTCACTAATGTCTGTCTGATTTATAAACTCTCACAGGTCCTGGCCCCTCCTCCTCTCAGTGAGTTGCTCAGGTCCAGCACGAGGCGGGTCACTAGAGGATCATAGAGAGATCGTGTCATTCCTCTCAGAAAGAGCCTTTAGCACATTCTCCATCAGAATTTCTAAGGAATTGACCACCACCCCAGTTACTGTCAGAGAAATCCCCTCATATCTCATTTATTCCGCACCCATCTAAAAAAATTGGTCACGATAACAAATTCTGAAGCATGATATATCCCAATTTTTAAATAAACAGTATCATTAAAAAACCCTGAGCTGCAACAAATAAATGGCAGAATAAACTGATAATTAGCAATAGAAGTTCTTAGCTCTACTCTCTATAGTTCAAATCTGACCTTATTACATAAAAATGTCTAAAATGCCCCCACTATTGCAAAGAAAAAGTATCCACCATAAATACGGAGCCTCAAAATATGTTGTTGATAAGTTGATATGGTAATTATCTTGACAGCCCCATTATTAGGCAATCAAACCTGTCAACACTAAATCTGTCACTGCCACCGTGCGTTTAATTGTGCATGTGCGTTTTTGCTCAGCTCTCTTTTTAAAATGCTTTCAGTCTGTTTAACTTAAGTGTCTGTAAATAATACATGTTTTGTCCTACGTCTGATTACTTGTGTGTTTACCTGCATGTTTTAATGCTGCTATATTCACGCTGCCTCTTAAACTTTGCTTCTGCTGCTCTATCTGGACTTGTAACAATTCTGTCACTGTCTGAAGGGTTAGGGGTAAGGGTTTAGGGCTTAGAGTTTAGGGGGTTAGGGGGTTAGGGTTAGGACTGCCTGCTTTGTCGCAAAGTGTCCTGCATTTTAATCTATGAAATGTTTGTTTTATCTCATTGTGATCCCTGTTTCCAGGCACCTTCTGTACATCTGGCAAAAAAATAAAAAATAAAATAAAAAACTAGCCTCTTGGTTAACAGCTTGGTTAGCAGCTGTACTGTTGGTCAAAGTGTACTGTCCTTGTAATAAATAAATGAATGAATAAATAAATAAATACATAAAATAAAATAAATTAAATAGTAGCCAAAAATTGTACTCAAGTAAGAGTAACGCTTCTTTAAAATAATATTATTATTATATACAAAGTAGTGGTCCAAGATATTACCAAAAAGTATTTGGGTAAAGTAATACTCAAGTAAGAGTAACTTAAAGAGTAACCAAATTAACTATGACTGAAAGGATTTTAGTCTCCTTTGTTCATTTGATGATGATTATTTATGTTTTGATTTGTTTTATTGTTATTTTAATGTCTTTCTTATTCTGTAAAGCACTTTGAATTACCTTGGGTATGAATTGTGCTGCACAAATAAACTTGCCTTGCCAACTGTTGGGACGTAACATCTGATTTATAGGAATTTAAAGTTAATGAAATCGGAAGGACAAAACATTAAATAATGCAGAAATCTGGTATTTTAAGGAATAGACACAAGGAATAGACACAATTTAAGGATAGACACAAACAATTAGACAAACTTAATCATATCTGAAGGAGCTACAAGAAACACAAAAGTTCAAATCATTTCATATTGTCCACACAAAGCTTTTGTCACTTAGACTTACTCACAGTGGGAAGAGGAACCACAACTTGTACGTCTCCAGCACTTGGGGGCGAGCAGGCCGTATAGCAGCTGACACTTCTCACCCTGGACATGGACTATTTGAGCCACTTCCCTCTGGCAGGAGGCTACGGTCCATTGGGACTAGAACCTCTTGTCTTAAGAACAGTTTCTTCCCCTCTGCTGTTTGGCTCATGAACACTTTACAATAGCTGCACTAACTTGGACACTTTATAATACCGGTCACCTTAATAAAGTCATGTTTGCACTGTTGTTCTGATGTTGGTGTATACATCTACCTCTATGACTATTTTATTTTTAAGCCTACCTTTTCATCTTTTTCACTTTATGCATGCCCTTATTTGTATTTATAATAGCTATATTTCTACTTTTTTATATAAGTAAAAGAGTAAAAGTATGCTACAGGAAAAGTACTCTTAAAAGTACAATTTCTTTAAAAAAGTTACTTAAGTAGGCCTATATGTAGGGCTTAACTGAATGAAGGTAACTGACTCACCTCTGCCTCAACCACATGGAAACTGGTCATGTTTTCCAAGTGCCATATTCATTTTCTGCAGTTGTCCAATTAACTTCACAGTAAAATATATGTTAGCTGTAATTGATCCTTGAGAATAAAAACGTGCTGGGTTAAATCAGTCGGGATGCGAGCGTTAGGACATGCGCTCTTGTCTCACACTGCCACCTGTCTCCTGCTCTTCCTACTACACTCCACCTCCATCCCGAAGCTTACACAACCACTGCCCGGGACTGCGCTTTCCGTCCGGCCTGGCACCACCATGACCTCCCCTCTCTACGCCTCCCGCCTCCTCCTCCACCCCCCTCCCGCAGAGGATGGTAGCGTCCGGGCCGGAGCATCATGGCGATAGACGGTGAGTACGGCTCTGGGGCTCAGGTGTGCGAGGGACAAACTTTATCGGGACATGGAGGCACTGTTTTGGGGGAGGCGTTGCGTTTGGACTCACGTGTTAACTGCAGTTTGTAGCGGGCTGTTGAGGTAGTCACACAGCGGGCATGTCACTGCAGTCCTCCGCGGGACAGCAGCGGGGACTCGGGCTGGTGCAGGACTGTTGTGGTCCCGGGCTGTAGCCGTGACAGAGCCCGCGCAGGTGTGCTACATGACCGGGCTAACCGCAGTGTTTACGGGCAATGCTATGTTATTTTAAGCTAATTAGCCTATACCTCTCCTTAGGCGGTCACGTGCGTCTTATAGAATATTTTAAACATTACCACCAAGCGTTTACTCTTTTATTTAGTCACGTTTTATCTAAATGTGTATGTTTTTCTTGTACGGTTAGCCATTTTCCTCGCTGTGTTTGTGGTGTAGTGTGTATAGTGGGGACAGTGTTGGGGACAGAGATGCAGCAGAGCGGGCGCGTGCAGTGTCCCGTCCCGCGCTCACTGCACTCTGCTGTCACGTGCGCCCGTGCGTGCCATGCGTGCGTAAAGCCTGCGTAAAGCGAGAGCAGCGTCAGATACATTTGGGTACAGTCCATGAGCAGCAGTCACAAAATGAAAGGGAGTCATTAAGAATCCAATAGAAGATGAAAATGCTGTTCTTGATTGAGATGTGTGTAAATGTGTTATAATTATGACGCTGGAGGCTGACTTTTATAGGCTGAGAAAAATGGATCTAAGACTTTCTCCATGGCCTAACATCAAAGTACATCTCCATATGAACTATTTTGCACTCAGGGACCGGCCTCCTGCTGGTGCCCAGAGTCAGGACTAAACATTTCAGTTTTCTGCAGCTAAAACCTGGAACAGTCTTCCTGAAGATGTGAGAAAGGCTTCGGCTTTGACAATGTTTAAATCCAGGCTCCAAACAGTTCTGTTTAGCTGTGCATATGACTGAAAGGTTTTTATTCTGCCTCTTCTATTTTAATTATATGAAATTCTATTATGATTATTTAGGCTGTAGATGAATAATTATTAGTTATGTAATTATTGTCTTGTGATGTATTTTAAATGTAGGTTATACTACTTGAAGGAAACAGTCACTCACTATTCACATAGGCTAATTATGGAGCTCTAATGAAACGTTTCTGAAGCGTATCCCATGTAGGATATATCAAGGGGCGACCATGGCTCAGTGGGCTGAAAGTCTGAGGATTGATTCCCGCTTGGACCAAGTTCTGTAGTGTGTCCTCAGGCAAGAGACTGTAGCCTCTTATACTCTTGCTATATGAATGTGGTGTGTGCATTAGTGATTAGGGTGGCTAATGGTGGAGATTGGCAGCCTCGCTTCAGTCAATCTGACCCAGGGCAGCTGTGGCTACATTAGTAGCTTACCACCACTGAGTGTGGAGTTAGTGAATAATGACTACACTTAGCGCTTTGAGGCTCCAGCAAGCCTGTAAAGCACGTTACGAGTGTAAGGTATTATTATTAAGGGGAGAACAAGACTAAACCAGGACTCAAGCAATTCTACTGAGTCGACTCGGATCAAAGTCTGACAGAGGACAGACTAAACCAGTTCTTAACCAGGTCTAAAGGACTAGAAGATGGCTATAAACATTTCACTGCACACTGGATTGTATTACCTTAAACGTCCTTAAATGCTCTCAGTATCACATACTGAGCTGACATGATACCAGTGCTGGGTGTGTGCATACTCCACAGCGTAAAGTGAACCACACCAGAGCCTTATAAATCACAGCCGTGAGACACTAATCCCTTCTGCACGCTCAGGCTTAATAAGGACTTTAATTGCTTTTTCAATATAACAGCCTGTGTCCTCCCTCTGTTTTAGAGCTGCTAACATGTTGAGTCAAATGTGAAGGAATAACTAGTGTCAAAGCTACAGGGATGGTAAGGTATATCGTTCTAATAAGTCCTTAAAGGCGCTGTACCTGATTTTTACTGTCTTAAAAACATGAAAAACAGAACTAGTGCATTTTATATGGTTTGCAGTGGTCCAAAGTTATTCCTCACTTACCTTATGCATTCAGAGCATCCTAATTATTCACTGCAATGAGTTTGTAAGTCCTTTTCACAACTCTCAGAGACCAGTGAAGAACTTTGGCTTGATGGTAAAGTTAACAACTACCATACTAATTTATTTATTTTATTTATTAGTTTATTTGAATAGGGACAATGCACATTAATCAACATTTCTGTAAATGTGCCAGTATTAGCTATACAGCTAGTTTCCAACTGCAGTCCCTATGGCAAGATGTAAAATGCCACCACACATAAAATACAAAATTTGTATTAAAAGTTAAAATTCAAGAATCCCTTGCACTTCTGAACATGTCTAAAGGTCTAAATCACAGGTACAAGATTTTGCTTTACTATTTGATCATTACAGTAACTCTGACTGGGATTTCAATTTGATTGCAACATATGGTGCAGGCCTTTATTGTTGTGGTGAAAATAGCATGTTGGACCCATTCATTGCCCATTGTTTGAGCTTGTGCAAGTCCCAGTGCTGATGTCCCTAATGAAGATGCGTCACTTTGATTTTACACATTAACTGTTTCATTCTGAGCAGCTGCTTCTTGTTAATATGAGATCACAAACGTCTGTCTGCTCATCTAACCTGGGGATGTGCCATATGGTATTACACTGTGCACAAATGACTTACAAACAAAGCATGATAAATAGTTTATGTTTGTAAGTTTAAACCATTATTGTTGTTAAAGAGGGAGTATTATGCAAAAAACAACTTTTTGGAGCTGTCTACCAAGTTATTACGCCTGAAGAGGTTTTAGATGTCATCAATGCATGTTTGAGTAATCTAGTGATCTCACCCTGGTGCTCTTCAAACCATCCTTATGGTTAGCAGTACACAGCCCACAAGCCTACACCACCCACATTCCCCCATGGCCAGTTTCCATAAATGTACAAAAACATGATACAAAACAATATACTAAACTTCACAAACCTGCTGACCTGTAGTTTCATCAGCGATGCATGTCGATTATAATGTGATAGTGCTCTGAAAGGATAGTGACTTAACATGGAGAGTGAGGGGGGAAAACAGAGTGTCAGAAACTAATTAAACATGTTAATACATTGCTTTTGGCGAATATATAGAATAAAAAAAAACAACTAATAAAGGTAACATGGTGATGTTATGTGTTAACAGCTGATAGAAGTAAAATACTCCCTCTTCCATGTGTCAGTAATGTTTTTTTGTTGTTTTTTTTTGTCACTGGTTACACATTCACAAATTGCCTTCTAATTTGTCAGGTCAAAATGTGGCACTACCAGTTGTTGTCACCAGAAGATGTGAGATTGTCCTAATCCAAGCATGCCCAAACTGTGGTCAGGGGGCCAAATGTGACCCTCAGACCAATTTTTTTTTACCCTTAGGCTTCCAGGTGAATTGGGTTTTTACTGTACATTTCTGAATATCTACTTGAACAAGCCCATATCAAATATTTAAAGTGTCCCATTGAGGATGTAGGCATGAATAAAGGTCTAGTGGTTCAGTCTAACTTGTAATAATAACGCCGATTTGAAGTATTCTCTGTATTGGTGACCAGTCTATGGCCCTCAATTGGCCCTCAGCTTTGTCTGTGTTTTTATATGTGGCCCTTAATGAGAAAAGTTTGGACACCCCTGTCCTAATCCAAGCCTTTTCTCATGTTTTACATTTCAAAGGTGTTTAAAATAATAGAAAAAAGTTATTATAAAGAATAATCTTTACATTTTGAAATAATTTGTTGTGCTGTGTGTTTTCCAGGAGGGGGGCGGAGCTGTGGTGCCCATGAGCTCATCTGTGCGCGGAGAGGTAAGACTCACTCATGAGGAGAATGGATGGAGGAGATTTGTGATGTACATTGTGTCCCATTAATGTATGCCTTTGTACATTACATTTTATACACAATAAATGAGCTTGTCAGTAATAACTATAATGAAAATATGCATTATTAGTAACAAAAGACAAAACACAGATTTTACCATGAGAGTGTATTTATTTGAATGATTATTTGACCTTAATCTTTACTTGTATAAACTCCATAGTTCATATGGGAGGTTAGGAGGTTTATAAGGATGTATCAGTTATCCACTGCTACATCTCCATGAGCGTGATTCTTATTTGACCTGTTTCTATGTAAATGTTGTTGCTGTGGCTATAGTCTTCGTGCAGGTGACATGGTGTTGCTTTAATTCTGCTGTGAAATTGTGCTACGTAATGTAAAAGTGGCATTACCATTTTCTGTTGTGTAAATGGCTGTGTATTGAACTCCAGCCTCCAGCTTCATGTTTCTCTCTAGAAGTTTCAGTTGGTCGGTCAGTGTGTGTTTTGGGTGCACAAATGTGTCTGCAGTGAGTCAAAAAGCGTTCTGTCTCTGTGTGCATTATGTATGTCAGGATCAGGTTTTGTCTCTCATCTCTCTCACTCTCTCTGTCTCTCTCTCTCTCCCCCTTTCTCGCTCCTTCTCTCCCTCTCTCTGTTTCTGGTGCAGTAGAAGCAGCTGTGCTCTCATGATTCATTCATTCAGCAGGTTTGGTTTCGTACCAAAGCAGCAAGTGTAAGCAACATGCCCGGATTGTTCAGACAGTATTTGAACAAGCCCGAAAATGCACTGTTCTGCCATTTGGCCACAGTTTTGAGACTGGCTGAGACATTTTCTTAGACAAACTGTATTGAAACATTCTTAACAAAATAAAAGCGAGATTACTATTCCAAATTACTGCATAATAACTGCACCTCAATTAAGCACAATAAAGCAGGAGCAAAGACTTCACAATTAACTAGTCATTGATTAAAGCAGATTAAACCCATTCTGCAGAATCGACTTTTTACAGCTTTTAATCATGTCATAGTTGTTTCCACTTCTAATTTCCCCTCTCGAAGTTGTATTTAGAGAGATTCATGTATGTTTGAGTAATCTTTATTCTCCCTTATTCAAGAAGTCGTTGCTCTAATCTATCCCCGTTTTCACAACCTCTGGTACACGGCCACTGTTCTGTACTTTGTTCTCCAAATTTATTTTCTTAATTGATGATATGTGTAGACTTTGGCAACGTTACATAGTAATTTTGTACAAATTAAAAAAAAACAAAAAAAACTGCTCATTAGTGTGATGCACCATAGGAGGGACCGACAGCTACATGGCTCTTTGTTGTGATGTTTATAGCAATGTCAGCTGCCATTGGGAACCAGTTTTCTAACACAAAAGTCAGCGAATGACTTCCTTATATTAAGTCGTTTTAGATCAATGTTGCAATTTATGATACACCATAATCCACGCGTGTCATAGATTATAGTTATATAGCAGACAGATAGGTCTTCTGTAAATAAATGTAGTGGGTTAATGGCTTTTGTCTGTAATATAAATGTTCAGGTTTAACATTGGTGAATTTTCCTTTTGTCCAGTTCAGATGGCGTCAGCACGTTGTATGAAATCAAGCAGTTTTCTTGTAAATTCATAACATATAGTCCACTTAATTTAGGCATAGTGCTGAAAAAGTGTTGATCCTTTACCTGCACAGAGCCCATCATCACTACTCTGCAGGCTATGCTAACAAGGCGGATCAGGTGAGACAGATCCGGTTACCTCACGACCCCTCCATTATTCATGCGGCGTTGACATTTACAGGGCAGGACTATGTGTGAACGGTCCCATACTCAGCACTATAGGTCAGGAGGAGTCTTCGGACAAGTTCAGCACATACAGGTCACTTTGGCTCAACCTTAGAGCAAGAAACGACAGCACCTATGGGCTCCGTGGATTACCCCTTCTCACTGTGACGGGACATTTCGTAGGACGACTATAAGCACGTCTTAAGCTGGAATGTTTGTTTAGAGGAGGTAAGCTCTATCAAGACATTTTAGGTTTAGTCTAATTTAAGTCAACTAAATCCATTATAGTTTTAGTCAAGCAGATTTTTTTTTATATGAACTATGGTGAGTCTGTCAATACAAGGTGTTTCTTGGACATATAATTTGTTTATGGTCTGGTTTTGAAAAGTGGAGCTTAGATCTAGTCTCCACTTGTTACTTTCTCTAATTTTTGTTTTTATTTTTTGACAAAATAAAACAAAAAGTAAAGTTTTGTTTGTCTTTAGCCATTACAACATTGATTGCGAACATTTATTTATTTATGTTAAAAATAATGACAACTAAAACAAGGATATTTTAGTTGACAAAATGAACACTGCTATACTCCTGTGCACATCGGCTTGAATTCTTGTTCTTTTTGTGACTGGGTGCTCTGTGTTAGTCCTGTTGCCATGGTGAAGCTGGTCCATAGTTTTTCTCTTTAACCTGTTCGTAGATTGCATTCACTTTTTAACATTGATCTCATAAACGTACGAGCCCACATTATACAAAATGATGAGGCATAACTTTAGTTTCAACCCATTTGAGATGTCTATATTTTGAATCTTCCTATATTCCTGCCATAGAACTCTGAGCTAGTTGGTTTACGTAATTTCTGTAGTTTCTCAGCTTTTCATATAAAACCCAATAATTTCAACTTTTTAAATCTGAATTTGTTGTTTTTGAAGTTGCCATCTGCATACAGTTTGAGATGCAGCCGAATAGAGCAGGTGATGCAGTTCTGGTTATGACAAATTACATATACATGTTTAAATATACTTAAAACAGTACTTTTACCTCCAATTAAAGTAACAGGGTGGCCAAACCTCCTTGTCAAAGCCTGCTTTCACCAGATTTCAGAAGCTAAGCAGGTCTGGGCTTGGTTAGTACTTGGATGGGAGACCACTTAGAAGATCAGGTGCTAGAATAGGGGGACAGTGGCAAATACTGTAGTTGTGTCCTCTGGCAAGACACTTCACCCGTATTTAGTTTAGTATGAATGTGCCATTTTCATAGTTACCCTGTTCGCGTTTAGTGTTAAAATACCCAAGTACGTTTCTGCTTACACATGGTTACCCTTCCGAATGGCTCTTTAAAATGGCATCTATACTTCAGCCTCATCCTCTTCTCTTCCCAGTTCATGTCTATATTTATGTTCCATACAGTGAGCCGATCTATAATGTCTTTGGCTGTTCTGAGTGACCAGTTACCGAATATAGATGCACTTTTCCTGTGAGGAGCTTGTTAAAAATAGCAGCATCATATCAGCAGAGGCTCTTCAGAGCATGGGTGGCCTACATTCACGCTCCAGCCCTTTGAAGTGGAAAGTACAATGGCTTAGACTCCCTCCGCTAAACAGGGATTAGCCCGCAAAGAAATGATGCCATTATATTTAGCTAAAGTTTGACAAAAGTTAAGTTTGTGAAGTAGATTGTAGCGCATTCAAGATAATTTTAAAGCTGTACTATGTAACTTTTCTAGTGGATGGATCCTGTTACTGCTTGTCTCCATGGAAAAGTTATTGCTTAGCTTGGAATACTGCACTGTATGGCATTCAACTATCTGTTGTGCATATATTGGATATATGGATTCTTTATGCGGTTGGATACTCCCTAACACAGATCTGACCTAACTTGATGGCATCATTTGCTTGTCTTGTTTCCACGGAGATACATATATTTTAACCCATTCCATGGAACATTCCAAGCAAAGAAATTCCATCAGAAATGTGCTAAATTGTGCCTCTAGATGTCTGTAGGTTGATGTTTGAGCATTGCACAAAACATGAATGTACTTACTTCAAATGAAATACAAAAGCACTGAAATTCAGATGGGGGTACAGTTAGATGCCTATAACTCCTAAACTATTATCCATTAGTGCATGTTGAAGCTCTTTAGCAGCCTCTTTGGAAGTTCAGATTTGATATTCTAAATTTGCATATCTCCAAAACAACTATTGCGATATATCTCCCACCTCTTATATTCAGCCATGCTACTCTTCAAGACTCTTATTTTTCTGTAAAGTACAGCTTCACTATGCAAAATTTCTAGCAGAGGGTTACGCCAAATGCTTGTCTCCATGGAGATGCTATTGCTTTGGCTGAAACGTTCCACTGTATGGCATTAAATGTATCAATGTAGCATTCATTTCACTACGTGTGTTTTTATTGCTCAAACATACATTGAAAAACATACTGTGAGCAGAGTTGCCTCTCCACAGATCTGACATATAACTTGGCTTTAGAGATGAGTTTGATGCCTTCCTTTTGTACATTTGAGACAAAGAAACAATATGGACAGAAGCACGGGGCAGAGCTTCCATCAGAAAAGTTACACAGTACACCTTAATAAGCTTCATGTTGAGCTTAGACGTTCACTACGTCTGCAAACAAAGTCCGCTATTTTGTATGTTTTATTACTGTCCCATAGTGCTGTCCATCATACCTGTCTCACTCCTTCTCTCTTTCCTGTCCCCTGTCTCTCTCTCTCTCTATCGCTCTGTGTCCCCAGTGTCCCCCGAGCTCCTGGGAGTCCTGTCCTCCATCGCTGCCTTCATGGCCCTCATGGCTCTGTTCTTTCTTTACCTCAGCAACAAGCTGTGTGTGGAGAGCCCCAGTAACAACAGCCTGACGCCCCAACTGCACCACTGTGACGACAGCCTACACACACCAGGTACACCAAACACATGATGGACCATGTTAGGATGTTCTTCTTCATCAAAAGTTTTTTGATGAAGTTTTGTTTATCGTTTACACTAGGACTGCATAATATACTGCAAGATTTCTCACAATAAATATATAATAAATATTTATACCATATACATACCACAACTACAGGTCTTCATTGGCTAAGGATTCACTTTTTATCAAAATGTAAAAATGACAGATTTTAGTCATGCCTTTGCTTTTGGCACTAAATGTGGTCTTGTTTTTGTCTTGGCACATTCTAGTTAAATACAGAGAATGTAGGATGTGCCCTTACTGGGGCCAATGCCTAAACCTCCATCTAAATGACTCCAACTGTTTTTCCTCATTCTCAGTTTATGGACAGGCCTCATGTGAAAGCTTAAAATCTCCACTGAGCTGCAGAGGCTGCCCTTGCACAGATTCATGATTAGCTACAAGTGCTGGGGTTTAGACAGTGACAAATCAGATCAGAGAGAGGCATTTTAAGTTTAAACCAACTGGATTTAGTTGTAGGATCTGGCTTTACTTCATATCTTAGGACAAAGATAGATTCTGTATATGAAATCTGAAATAAAAATATTACATACCCTCCCTATATATTTTTATTTGACACAGTTCAACTCTAAGCCTAAATTAAGTCTTTTACATTTTAGTTTAATTTGACTAAACTAACATTTTGCTTCCTCTATGCTGAAATATTGGCAATACCTGACCTTGTCTGATCCCTGAAGCTAAGTGAGGCCAAGTCTGGTTTGTACTTGGATGGGAGACTGCTGTGAATACAAGGTTCCACAATTGGGCAGTTATTTTGTCCAAATCACTGTTATCATCATCAGGATGTTCATTTGGAGTTTGATGATTAATCAACCAGAAACAGAATAGTAAACATAGTTATGAAATGCTTTCAACTTTTTTTTAACGTCTATACACCTTCACTGGACTCATTCTGTTCATTTCTGTACTCAAATTGCCTTCACTATAAAGCATATATTTGTTTGTGTAATGTTAACAATAGCCATGCTGCTAATATGTCAATTTAACATGAGTCATTCCCTACTGTGCCAGCAGAGGGCATCAGATATCTAATCCTAACTAAATTAATTAAAACATAAAATTCCAGTGTCAAGTTATCATAAAAAGTAATTACAAATAAATAAAGTAAATAAATAAATAAATAAATATTAGGCCTGTAAAAGAGCTGTATTAGATTTTTGTTTTAGTTTTGATTTTGAGTTTTGAATATACTTACGATACCAGACACTTGTTTGCTAAAGTGCTTTCTCAAAAAAGCCTGGATCAAAGCTTCATCAACTGTTTAAACAATACACAATCTTCTCCCGGTGTTTTTGACAGACTACCACACACCCGCGTTTTGTTTTCAGAAATGATCCTGTCTTTTGCACAAAATGAGTTCTAAGTCTCCAGTGAAAAGATGAATCACTCCAAGCTTACGGTGATTGTGAAGTTTAACAATGTAAGCACTTGAATTTCAAAAGAGCCGCATCCAGTGTTTCTAAGAAACATATTGAAATGAGAGGAAAAACAAATTCAAGATTATATTTTAAAAGTTGGAATAGACTCCTAAGTTATGCTGACATTTTTGCGTTGGCAGTAACTTACAACTATGTTTATGTTTGTGATTTCTGTTTTAATAATTATAATCTGTTAAAGTTTTAAACACCTCTCGAAGAACTGATAAAAATAAAAATATATGAA
The DNA here is from genome assembly GCF_009829125.3 of Periophthalmus magnuspinnatus. Taxonomy (NCBI): domain Eukaryota; kingdom Metazoa; phylum Chordata; class Actinopteri; order Gobiiformes; family Gobiidae; genus Periophthalmus; species Periophthalmus magnuspinnatus. Next base: position 6,372,858 of record NC_047149.1, read on the forward strand.
ATATGAACTGACAAACTAACAGAAGAATTATATTTCAGAACATACAAATATAAACTACAGGGTTAGCAGTTTTTATGCAGTTCTTGTTTTATAAGTCCTTGTTTGTGGGAGAAATGATGGTATGAGAGCCTTTGTGATTTGCTAATTGTGTCCATTTAAATTTTGAATTTTGATTTCACTGAATCTTGCAGCCCTGGTATATGTATATAAACATTGTGTAGCAAGTGTAAATTGCAAACACTTGGGTTAGACATTTGATGCTAAACATCATGCCTGTTTTCAAATTGATCCTAACATTTAAGTGCTTTGTGCTATTCATAGACTGTGTATATAAGTGGACATAGCTAATCCGTTAGCCTCCGCATTCCAATTGGAAGTGATCATGGGCAAGCCTCCGGCTCCATCGACTCTGGCTCTAATTCACTTTCTATTGAAAACCTGCTCTATATGATCCTGTTATTTTTATTTCACAATTTTGTCCATAAATCAAGATATGAACATTAATAACAGACAAATCAGGTCTTTTTTCCGATAGCATTAGCAATAGGTTGGCTTGATGGCACTGCTAAACCAGCCTCGCTCTGGATTGGTTCTTTGGTTGTTATGATACTTGTGGTCAGAATTCTAAATATGGAACTTGACTCCAAATTGGCCTCGATGAGCTTCATTTGGCTGAAACCAAATGCTATGGGTGACGTCACACTCACTCAGTCCACTTTTTCGTGCAGTTTATGGTACTATTAAAATGATCAGAACAATTCCAAAGAAGTTGTATGGACCTTAAAAACAAAGGAGAAGCACTTCCTGGTTTAAGTAGCTTCTGTAGAATGTTAAACCTAACCTTGTATATAAATTCAAATGGAGATTTAAGCTTCATGATGTAAGTTTTCTGGTAGAGGATGATGTCATTGCTTTACCAGAGCCATTTAATATAGGATTAAACATATCTATCTCCTTTGCCACTTTGCTTGGTGGCATCACCTTCTCGTTTCCATGGAGAAAGTTTAATGCCTTTTTGTTAAACATTCCAGGCAAAGCAATAACTCATCTCTGAATGGAGACAAAAAGGTGGCAGAACCTCCACCAGAAAATTACAAAGGACACCATTAACCGCTGTTGCCATGTGTACAGCCCTAAAGACAGACTAACTTACTCTCTGAAAATGTATGGTATTTTTAACGAATTGTATGTAGCCTGTGCTCTTTGCAATCACAACTGAGTCTGTGTTACCAGAGCCTTAACCTGCAGATAGTGACACATACAAGTTTGTCTCATTCTCAGTTTATGGAAGCCTCATGTTAAAGCTCAGAACCTCTAGAATTCACTCAGCTGCAGAGGCTGCACTAGCTCTGAGTCATGTAGGTGCCGGGGTTTAGATAGTGAGGATTCAGATCAGAGAGAGTCCCTTTAGTTTTAAAACAACTGGATTTCATCGTGGAAAATGGCAACACAAATGAAACTAATGTGAAGCTCTTTCTGCTTTCTGATTGGATAATCATCTTGACAAACAAAACTCCAAATTATAACAAATACTTTGGCCATAATGCCCAATGTGTTTTTGCAATTATGAATAAATCAACATAGGAAGTAAAAACAAATTTGATCTAAACATGGTTACTTCATATCTGGGGACACAGGTCATGTTTATGGAATTTGAAATTAAAATGCTACAGTTTATCTTTATTTTTCAACAAGAACACTAACTTCTACCCATTAACCACCTCATCTACACACAGTTTACCACATGCCAGAGTTGTGATGACAGAATCTAACTTACATCCCTGAGAAAGAGTTCGAGAGAGAGAGAAAGAGGGAGAGCCATGGCCTTCTTCAAGACCTTCCAAAACAACCTCCCAACCGTCAACATCTCCTCCATCTTGGACTCTGTCAGCAGCCGTGTGGACGACCTAGCTAACAGTGTTAGCGACGCCACCTACGCCGTCAGCGACCAACTAACCGAGGGCGTGACCACCATCGTGAAAAAGGTTCAGGATGTCGAAGAGGGAGATGCCAACGGGGGCAGCACAGGGCAGGAGGGCTGTGCTGAAGGGAAACCTCGAAGCAAAAGCATCTGGCAAATCACTGGGAATACCGAACCAGAGAGCCAAGCCAGCGAGGGCGCGGAAAATACCTACGCCCCAAGTCAACTAGAATGGGAGTGGAGGGACGGATGTTGGAGGGTGAAACTGACGGAAGCTGAGTTAGCCGAGGAAGAGAGGAAGAAAAAAGAGAAGCAAGAGATGGAGGAGAAGAGGGAGCAGAAAAGGAAGGAACGCCAAGCAAAACGTATGGAAGCGCAAAAGCAAAAGATACAAGAAGAGGAGGAAAAGAGGGAGGGAGAGGCGGAGGAGACGGAGAGCGTGCAACAAGATGATAAAGTGTCTGAAAGTCAACCACAAGAGAGCGAGAAGGAAGAAGAGGAGGAGTGCATGGAGGAGAGCGAGAGGAAGATGTCCAAAGGAGAGGAGGATGAGGCAAAGGATGAAGAGGATGAAGAGGAGGTAGAGGTGTCCAAAACAAAGAAAAAGAAGAAAAAGGCAGATAAGAAGAAGAAGGGAGAAAAAGAGGGAAAGAAAGAGAAGGATAAAGAGGCGGAGCGAGAGAAGAGCAAGAAGAGAAAGAAAAGTAAAAAGAAGAAAAGCAAAGGTTAGAGGAGTGTGGGGTGTCATCTCCAAACGTCTGTTCTTCTCACTGATCTGAGGCTGTCCTCTGGGTCACTCTGTAGTGCCGTGTGCAGATTTGTGAATGGTGGTGTGCAGAGTGGTGGAGTGGTTAGCTCTGGGGAAGAAAATGATGAGTTTGAGACTGCAGTTCCCAACGTGTGGAATTATGATATCTTCAGTGTCTGCATTTAATTACTTTAATGGACTTACTGAATTGGCAGAAAATTTGGGTCAAAACCAACAAGTTTGAAATGTCTATGATGTAGCAAATAATCTATTATTATTATTACTATTATTACAGTTATTATATACATTTTTAGTCTGCTAGTCTCCACTGAGATGTTCTTGTTTTGCCTTTTAATATTCTGTGGTTTGGCTTTAGATTACGGATTAGAAACAGAAAAAGGTATTTCACCTCTGGCTGGGGTTGCTTATTTGCCCACCAACCAAAGGGTAGTGGGTTCAAATCTCACCTGTGCATACAATTGTGTCCCTTGGTAAGACACTCCACCGCATTGCCCATTCCAGTCTTCAGTCAGTAGACCATGGTTGGCCTTTTCTTCTTCTGTTCTATCCTCTGTGTGGTGCTGTGTTCAGGTTTTGACTATAAATGTTGTTGTGTTTCATTGAGTTGTACTTGTGCGTCCCATCCAGAAGGGGCAGTGTCGGACAGCGAGGGGGAGGAGGGGGAAGAAAGGACTCCAGAGCCCATGGCCCAGCAGAGGGCATCAGCCTGGGGGAGCAAACAAGACCAGGAGGGCTACAGCAGCGAGGCCTCCAGCGAGCGCGGTGAGACACTGTTACTGTCAAGATTCAGACTGTATTATAATAATAGTAATTTGGTAGTATGTTGGCCGACCTAAAAGAGCAAAGGATCATGTTTTTTTAGTTTCTTTCATTTTATTATGTTCTCTCAGAAGCTAACATTATAAAAAGTCATGAAAGTCCATGCAACTATTTTGAGATAAACATACAATAAAAAACATGCTTTTCCTTAGGGCAGTGGTTCTTAACCTTGTTGGAGGTACTGAACCCCACCGGTTTCATATGCACATTCACCGAACCCTTGTTTATTGAAAAAAATAAATAAATAAATAAATAAATAAATAAATAAAATATATATATATATATATATATATATATATATATATATATATATATATATATATATATATATATATATATTTAAAATTCAAGACATATGTATGTTTTACTGGTGCACAAAATGAACCGTGCATTAACATCACTGTGTTCAAAGAATAAAACCAATAAAATGCATGAACTCACAACAAATGACATACATACCTTTTTACAAAGACATGACCTTTTTTAATACTACCACACTGAAATTATTTAGATTTTGAACCTTATGTATTTCAATAATTAACTTATTGTATTTATGCTATTTATTATTTTTAACATTTTAACACACACCCATCACCTAATTTCCATCACGCTACAGGGTCGGCAACCTTTAACACGCAAAGACCCATTTGGACCCAGTTTCCACGGAAAATAAAACACTGGGAGCCGCAAATACTTTTTGACATCTAAAATGAAGATAACATAGTATATAATTATAACAATAATGCAACGGAATAATGTAGGTTTTATTTTCACGGACAAGCCTTCTACACGTGGCAGATAAATATGGCAAAAATAAGTTAAGTGCATAAAAAATACAACTCACCAAACCGCTGCATCAGAGGGAGCCCTGCACTTGTGTCTTTGGGATGAGGTGGACCCATCGAGGAGTGATGAGAGACAATGACACCTGCAGTGTGATTATGTCTAGTCTGCTCCACAGTTTCTTTCAAAAAACTCTAAAGGCTTATCTTTTAATCCCAGGTACTTAGTCTCCATGTGCCAAAGCAGTTTTGAAGGTTTCAGTGCCTCATTTGCTTTTTCCACATATTACGCAGAGCGGACTCTGCACGTGAGAATCACTTGTGGCGACAAACCCATATTTAAGTAGGGCTCCTGGTGTTGTCTCTTAAATTTATCTTCCTTTTTCTTGGAGGTCGTAGTCTCCTCTTCTGGTTCCTCAGTTGGCCTTTTCTCCTTTGTTAAAAATCTCTCCAAAGACTTTTGTTTTGGCTCATTTTCACTCGCTTGTGGCTCTACTTTTGGGCGACATGTCTGATGTGTTATACGTGATACGTCATCACGGAGACAAGAGCAGATCTATCACAGATATAATAAACTTGTTACTACATCAAATAGATTTCTGTGGCGATTTCCTATCAGGATTTTCATTATACATCTACGGGCAAGCTTTTTAGCGCGTCATGAGGGACGGGCGAAAGTTACGTCCTCCTGATCCTCCTGCTCCTGCGCACAGCGTCTGAAAATCAGGGCTGTGTCTTTACGCAGGACTGTGAGTTGGGTCTGTGATGTGTGAGCAGTGTTCAAACGGCTCATTTAAGTTGGGCAGGTACTTCGATAGACACATCAAAGGGTGCATTTGTTGAATTGGGCCAACGTCTGGAGACGCTCGCAGTCCGCTAATCATATGAGTCAGGTGTATGTCTTGACCTCCGCCGAACCCCTGAGACTGACTCACCGAACCCCTAGGGTTCGATCGAACCCAGGTTAAGAACCACTGCCTTATGGCTAGGTGATAAAAAGCTAATCATGAGTTAGAATTAAAGCTATTTTTGGAGTGATTTGTGCATGTTTGAGTATTTTTGTTTTACCCTCCTGTATTCAAGACATCTTTGCTCTGATTTACCCGTTTTCACCACCACCAATTAGTTGTTTAGATTGAAGGCAGATTGACGGCAGTGCGTGTGACAGGCGTAACTAGCATCTCGTGTCTGCGGTAACCCAACACTGTCCATCTCACCTGTCTGTCTGCTCGTGTTTCTGTCCCATCTCGAGAGCAGCCACCATCCAGAGAATCCACAAGGACGCCTCCCTGAACGAGCTGCAGCCTCCGCCCTATCCCGAGCAAAGAAAGACGTCCTGCACCTCCTCGCGCTCCAACAGGGGGCGCAGCAGAGCCTCACACGCCCAGCACGGCTCCAGTCAGGCCAGCGAGGAAGAAGAGGAGGAGGAGCCAGACACGGAGAGCTACCTCAACAAGGGCTGTGATGAGGACATACCCAGTGACAGCACCGCCGTCCTGGGGCAAGAGGTGAGAGAGAAGGTGTCACAAACAGTTTGCATGTTCTGCCTGTGTTTAGATGGATTTTTGTTGCTTATGTTGAGCCCCACCAACCCAAAACATTTTAGAGTTGGCAGTTCCCCATTGCTCCTAAAATGTTGCGCTATATAAATATTCAAATACACTTTACAAATAACTATATGCCAAATGGTATGAGAACTAATGTCAAAACCTTCCAGTGGCTTAAACTAGAATTTGGAACATAGTAATTCACAACTGATTCACATTATATTATACTGTCTGTAAGTGCAGGTATTATGGTCATCATCAGTAACAGTTTTTGAATGGATAGATATAATAACAAAAAACATCTTGTGTTGCAGTTTTTTTTTTATGCAAGTATTTTATATGGTCATAAACACATAAGCAAATAGTAACTGTGGAAGTAATCGCCCTGATGAATCTAGATGTAGAGAACCTAATGCATGGATATATTGTTTCTATTTCAAACAACACTAATACCAATAAAATTTATTTATATTAATATTAATGAATGAACTATACAAATTCTACTAACATTTCAGAATTAATTTTTATAATTTGGAAAAGGCTTGATACTGGATACTAATTTTGATACCCCATTTATTAAAAAAAACAAAACACTATTTTTTTTTACAATACATAGAACACAATTTTCAACACAAAATAATAGTTCTTTATAGGATTTCAGTTCAGTTCAAGTTTATTTATATAGCACATTTTTAAAAAACTTCAGCTGACCAATTGCTTCGCATAAAAAGTCAACAACAAAAAAGCAAACAAACAAGTACATAAATAATACAATACATAAGCAAAGAACAATAAAACACCAAGATATCCTGTCTAGCTAGTGTTAAATGCCAGGGAGAAGAGGTGGGTTTTCAGTCTAGTCTTAAACTGTGTTAAAGACTGCGAGGATCTGACAAGTAGAGGGCGCTGTTCCATAGTCTGGGTGCTACCACAGAAAAGGCTCTCACCAAGGATATTACCATGGCCTTAAACAAGTTCACATAGATCAAGACCATTCAGAAACTATTCAGTATATCACATTTTGTCCAGTTAATGTGATTTTTTTCTGGACTGAAACATGTTCAAAGGAATATTTAGTTTTGAAACTAGTTGTAGTAGTGATGAGTGTCAGAGTATCGATACTTTTGACAACCCTCCCAGAGTCAGTAAACAGTAAAGGATGTGACTAAATAATATCATAAAACTTTGTTGTAATGGTAAACAACCACAGTGGCCTAGTTTTGTTAATAAGTGAGCTGTGTGCATTTGAGCTCGAGCTGACAGAAGTTTACTGTAAAAACACAGCTAAAGTTACAGGGTCTGTTTCAGTGTCATGTCAGGTATAAGTAATGGTGCTGCTAGAGTGACGGCTGATGAGGGAACAGGAGAGAGACAATACGCTTTTAAAGATGTATTTTAACTAGGAGAGGTAAACAAACTAACAAACAATCGTCATTTGGGTTGTATTATTTTGCATGGGGCTGCAGCTTGACAGTAAATAAATTCCATCAGGACTACAGAGCTGTTTTAAAGCCTCCAGATCCTCCGATCGATGCAGTGTTGGCTTGTTGGTCACATGAACATTTACACAACTCAAAACTACTTTAAATCATTTTAGCGGCAACATTTTTCTCAAATTGAAATGTATGGGATTCCTGCTTAACCAGAAGTGCCACCACAAAGAAAATGCAGTTTAGCAGTTTAGTAGCATTTAGGTTTCAAAAGTGGGTGGGGCAGAATGGCCTACGTTTTGGTCTTCAGACACTTGTAATAAATTTTCTAACCACGTCCTGTTTAGGAGATGTAAAGATATTTTCAGCCACTGTAATATTGAGATCATAGCATCGCAAAACTTCATATTGGTCCTCACCTTAATCAATGGGCACATTTACATGGTCAGCAAAAATCAGATGACGTAACGTAATGTAAAGAAACATAATCAAAAACATGTGCCATTTAATTAGGGCTGCAACAATTAATTAGAATAATTATTACTTACATACATTTCAGACTGTAAGCCACTACTTTTTCCCAGGCTTTGAACCCTACAGTCTATACAGTGTGGCTAATTTATAGATTTTTACTGGCTAACAGCCACCAGGGGGCACTCTCTAGCAGTAAACACAAAAGTGTGACAAATGGGCAAGATTATTCACTGAAGAATGCACTAGTTTAGATTTTGAACTATCATTTTGCGCATGATGCACACATCCTCATCATGGAAAACACATGAAGAAATGCAGATGATGCAGCTTTTAAGTTAGAGGCAATGGATCTGGCATCAAAGAAGGAAATAGAGCCGCTGCACGTAAGTTTGGCATTAAGGAACCGATGGTGCGATGTTGGAGGCGGCAGTGGGAAGAACTTAGTCAATGTAAAAAGATGACAAAAGCTTTCAGAGGAAATAAAAGCAGCTGGCCCCTGTTTGTACTGTTTTATTTTCTAAACATGCAGGTATGTTCATCCCGTGTTGATGGCGTGTTGGTGCCATACTGCCACTTTTCAGACACAGTTAAAAAAGGCAGTAAAAAAACCTCTTAAAAAAAACCTCTGTGTTCTGTCTTTCTGTGTAAATATCTCACGCTACAACATATTTGTAACATGTGGTTTATATACGTACAAAATAAATTTTCTTTGCAAATGTATCTGGTGCGACTTATATTCAGGTGCGATCAATAGTGCCAAGTTTACGGTAGTCAACTATTAAAATAATTCTAATCATATATTTAGAATCCTAATTGTTATCTGGACTATTCAGATTGCTCACATCAGATGGAACAGTATCAGGTGTTCTGGTGTTATCAGTAACCTGATAACACCAGTAATCAGATTAATGATCTGATTCTGCTGCACTTGTTGCCCCAGGATGGCTCTGTGCCCCCCCTGCCCGCTGCCTACGAGCCAGAGCCCATGGCCAAATACGGCACTCTGGACGTGGCCTTTGAGTACGACTCCGGCGAGCAGTGGCTGGCCGTTACTGTCACCGCGGCAACTGACATCCCTGCCCTCAAACAGACTGGCAACATCGCCTGGCAGGTAATGTGATGGTTATGTACTGTCATCTTTTTATTTACAGTATCGATGGTTCTCAGATTCAAGAATGTGATGATATCAGACTCCCAGATGGGGGCAAGAGGCAAATTTCCTCATTGACGACATTTGCCAGGAAATATCCAAAAGGAAAATTCACAAATATTTAACCTGATCATTTCTGCTAGTGACTGGAACATAGATCTAACTGTATTACAACATAAATTGACCAGATTTTGGTATACATTTTCTTTGCACTACTTGTAAATGTTTTTTTTTTGGTGAGATTTAAGGTCCTAAGGATTGAATTAATAACTTCTATGACTCAATACAGATGCAAACTTAGCACTAAAGTGTTTCATTTTGCTGTTTATTTATTGCAGCTCATATTTTTTTAACAATATTGTAGCTTTTGAATTGTTTTTGTGGTTTGTATTTGCTCTTGGGTTATCATGTCAGTCATCGTCTATATTTACTTCAGCAATATGTCAAACTTGAAAATATGCTATTGTGATGGGCCTAACTGTAAAAATGCCATCCTTCTGGCAGGTTCATCTGGTCCTGCTGCCCACCAAAAAGCAGCGCGCCAAGACTGGGGTACAGAAAGGTCCTTGCCCGGTCTTCACCGAGACGTTTAAATTCTCGCGGGTGGAGCAGGATGCGCTAGGGGACTACGCCGTCAGGTTCAGGCTCTACAGCATCAGGAGGATGAAGAAGGAGAAGGTCCTGGGCGAGAAGGTCTTCCATCTGACCAAACTCAACCTGCAGGGCAAGATGGCTCTGCCTGTCACTCTGGAGCCAGGATCTGAGGCTACGGTCAGTTTGGTGTTATTATATAAAAGCGACATTTAATAGCTGTTAATCATGTTTTCCTTTCTCATTTACCCACTCAAAGCTGTATATTATAAAATTGGCAGGTACAAAATGCCATTGAGATATTATTGACGCCATTTCACACATGCACCAGTCCCAGAACATTGCTGGGTGTGCTCTGTTCACACATAACCTGCATTTAGCTCTCAGCAGTCTCTCACACAAATGCACTGCTGCATCATTTCAACTGAATGAGAATGGAAATTAATGCTAAGAAAGATAAAACATTTGTCGTTCCCCTCTTTGTACCCCCACTGTATCCTACCTCCTCTGCCCCCCCCCCCCCCCCCGTGTCCTCCCTCTCCTCTGCCCCCCCTCTGTGTCCTCCCTCTCCTCTGTCCCCCCTCAGGGCTGTGGCTCAGTGGTGAGTGTGTCCCGCAGCGGTGGAGCTCTGTCGTACCGCTCCACAGAGGACACGTGCCTCCCTGAGATCCTCCTGGGCCTCCTCTATAACTCCACCACAGGACGGCTCTCTGCGGAGGTCATCCAGGGCAGCCATTTCAAGACCTCCGCCACAGACAAGCCCATCGGTCAGGACTCAACTGTAGATAAACTTACTTTGTGTGTGATGTGGGTGGTACAGGTTGGGTCAGTTATTGTTCAGAATGGTATGGACTCTTTAAATGCTCTGCCATCTGAATGTTCACAAACTCAATCCTGATGCACTTAAATATTTTTAAAGGTGCACCGTGTAATGTTTTTTTAAATCCCGATAATGATGTCACTCCAGGATCACTAGTAGTGGTCAGTATACACCAAAGTCCTCTATTATGTTGCATGAGGGTTAATGCACATCACTTAGAGAGGCTTCAACAGGCCTATAAAGCAGTTACAAGTGACATTATTATCATGTCACTGATCAACAAATCGAGCCTACTTATTGAAAGAATTCCTATAAAAGCATCAAACCTCGTTTATCTGTAAGCCTGTGAGTACAGTGTGCATGTGTGTGTGGGTGCGTGCTCATCTCAGTTCATTCAGAATCTTAAGAGTCTTTTTACAAACGTTTAAAGAGTCTATACCTACTGAAAGCATTTGCAGTTCTATCAGTTACTAATCCAGCCCGTTACCACTCCGTAATCTCACCTTCTGTGTCTGGCCCTGTTTTGACGAGCAATTGTTTTTATGACATGTTCAAACTCTCCAAAAACAATTGCCAGTGACAGTTTGATTTTCAGATTCGTTTTTATATTATGATATTATTTGTTTTTAGTGAGTTGTCGCCTCTAAACCTCTTCCTTCTTCTTCTCCTGTGTGTGTGTGCTGTGTGCTGTGTTGCAGACGGTCTGTTTTGTTGTGTCAAACATTTTGTGGGTGGACAGCTGTATATCATGAGAGGTAAGGCCTTAAGGTTATGGTTATGGAATGATCATAATTATCATACCCTGGGACAGATAACATCAACTTTAATACTCTTATAAATCATGTTGACTAAGGTTACCTATGTTGCCAGTGATTCCAAATCACACAACAGGCACATGTTATTCATACAGTTATATGGTTGGTAGAGACAAAGCATTATTCCTATATATATGTTAGCTACTATAGTTTAGACCTCTACGAACATGTTCCAAAATACATGGGATTCATATATTAATTTAGCTGTTTGTATCAGTTTTCCAGCCTTCTCTCAAATACTGATTTATCAATATTGCAATATGTAGATGTCAAAAGGGTTGCATTTTGATATAATTTGTTCATCTTTATCTGAAATATATAAAACTTTATAGTTAATAGATTTACAAAAGTAACAAAGTTATTAAAAACTCACAATTTTTAATTTAATTTATTTAATATTTTAACTTTCAAACACTGCTTTTTGGAACTCGGCTTCTCAAGAGGTGTAACTCACAATTGGCAAAACCACTTTTTTCCCAAACCAAGATGTAAACACCTGTGCACTGTCCTGTGTTATACCTACAAATCTGTCACTCACAATTAAAAATAATTTCAAGTGGATATTTTCTTGTAGTTAACCCAAACATCTCAAGATTTCTTCTTTATACAACGCTGCAGTTCTGATTCTAACCACTTGATGTCACTGTCCCCTGTCGTCTCCCTCACAGACACATATGTGAAGCTGGTCATGCTGGACTCTAAAGGCAAAGAGATGTCCAAGTGTAAGACCGGAGTGTGCCGAGGCCAGCCCAACCCCACCTACAAGGAGAGCTTCGTCTTCCAGGTGGCCCTGTTTCAGCTGTCCGAGGTCTCCCTGGTGCTGTCTGTGTTCTGCCGGAGGAGCACCCTAAGGCCCCGCGAGAGGCTGGGATGGGTGTCACTGGGACTCAACAGCACCAGCGACGAACAGCTCAGCCACTGGACCGAGATGAGGGAGGCCGAGGGGCAGCAGGTGTGTCACTGGCATACGCTCACAGACACATAGGGAGGAGGGAGAGAAGATGCCATCTGGTGGACGTGAGGAGAGAGGACACCACAATTTGTGAAATGACACTGATTTTACAAGTGACATATGAAGGTCATTGGACAAATATAAAGAATGAGGCATGTTCACCAACAGATACATAGGAAGGAGGGAGACAGAGTGAGAGAGGACGCCATCTGGTGGAGACGTGAGGGGAGATTACTACAAGAAGTTATCAATATTTGAAAAGAGGCACTTTGCTAGTGAAATATGAAGGTAATTGGATTTATTTTATTGTCACTGGGTCACAGATACATAGGGAGTATTGGAGAGAGAGTCGGCACCATCTGGTGAAGAAGTGGGGGAGAGAATACTATAAGGCATCAATTTGTGAAGAGACATTGGTTTTTACTAAAACAGAACGATAACTGGATGAGGAAGAATGAGGAATGTTTGAATTAGGGCTGGGCGATACGGACAAAAAATAAAACCACAATTTTTTTCTTTTACTGGATGATTATTCATGAAATTATAAACTGCCTTTGATTTTTTGCAAGTCAATAGTTCAACTCCACAATAACCCTTCTTTGCAAATAACAAAGTCTGGAGTAAACGTATGTCATAATAATCCTCGATTTCAAGATTTTTCAAAAACTCAGTTATTAAAAACACAAATTTATCGAATGAATTTGATGAATTATCCAGCCCTAGTTGAATGTGTGTGATGATCCAGTGATGATGATGATGAGGTTAAAGAATACAACAGTATTTGTAAAACTGTAGGTATTAACTGTCACAAACTAGAGATAAGGAAAAGCAATAGCGCTATGAACAATAATGGACTTTACAACTGGAAATGGAAGCAAATGTATTAAAAACCAAACTGACAGTAATGTTGAATGCACAAAATGGTTTAAGGACATAAGCTAATACATGCAAAGTAGGACAATCCTCCAGCTAGGCACTCCTGACTGAAACTATCCCTCAAGATCTGGAGTCCTTGGGCGCTACTTTGTGGTCACCCCAGCTGCATTGAAGGGTGGGTCAAATGCAGAGGACAAATGCACCCTACCTTAACTCTATCTACGTTGAAGATAGACCTACGCAACTGCATTATAAGCAAATTAATTGTCAAATACTGTTTTTGTTGCATGAATGGAGCTCCCTTTAACATGTGAACCTGCCACTGACAATGACGCAACAATGTACAAGAACTTTTCATTTCGAATTTGGATGCTTCATTTTTTACCGTGATGTAGCAGATTTTTAAGCCCTTCCTGTTCTTGCCTCAACTATTCATTCAAAACTGTTTGGACTGGTCTTGCTGAAGGGTTGCATGGAAAATATCGCAGCTAACCACTCTGCCAGTAGCATTGTATAAGAACAGTGACCATTCCAAAGACCTGGAGTAACACTGCGCTCTCTAGTGGTCAAGATGAGACATGGAGAAACTGAAGGGAAAAAAATCCAAATGGACACATCATTTTAATTTGGATATTTCGTTTTATTTTGGGGGGGAAATTTTACATATTAACATAATATAAAAATAGATGTAGCTGTATTTCCAAACCATTGCCTACTGAGCTAAAAACGCATGGACTCAAAAAGTTTACAAATTTTTTCAACTGTGGATCAAAATTTCGATCAATTTTTCCAGAATTTTCCGCAGCTTCCAACCACCAGCACTCCGGACTCGTGTCTCGATGTCATTTTTCCATTGACAAAGACGATACACTGAGCAGACTGTTAAGAAGAAGCCCACTGCGACATGCTGCAATGCTATCTATGCTTGTACACTGTGTTTACATGCACATGACTAACAATGCAATATCTGTGTTTTAATATGGGACCAATCCGCTGTGAGCAAAATGTTCTACACATCAAATATAGAATTATACGTTTGGCAGCCTGGCTTATTTTGTTGTGTTTGGATTCGTTCATTTTAGAATTTACGAATGTTTAACTGGTTGGTGGTAGATTAAGTTTATAAGAAACGTGTTACATGAAATAGATGAGAATAATTCCTCACTATTGTTATTTTAAATGCTCTTAGGTCTACTACTATGGCTTTATCATCAAATATTTAAAAAAAAAAAGCTCATTATAAAGGTGATTTGAATGTTTCTAATTAATATTTAAAGAAGGGGTGTTAAACAAAATGTACACGCTGGAGCTTTCTACCAAGTTATAATGTTCCCTCACCAAAAACATGTCTGAAGAGGTTTTAGATGTCATCCATACGTGTTTGAGTAATCTAGCGATCTCTCCTGAGTCTAATCGCACCCTCCTTATGGTTAGCAGTATGACATATCAAACCTCAGCCCACAAGCCTACGTCACCCACACAGCCATTTTCCATAAATATACAAGAGCAGGATATAAAAATACACTACAACTTCACAAACCTGATGCGATGTGCAGTAGTTTCATTAGCGAGATGCACGCTGCTGGTGTGATAGCGCTCTGAAGGAGGAGTGATCTGGTGCAGAGAGCAAGGGGAGTTGTTTTCAGCGATCTAAATATGTGTTAACAATTAATACCTCATAGAAATGTAACACCTCCTCTTTAAAACCGTAAAATACAGGGCCACAGTGTCTCAGTGATTAGAGCAGTGGCCCCCTAACCCAATGTCAGAGGATCTAGATCGATTCCTTCTCTCCCCGGTGTCTGTGTACATTTGTGTATGAATGTGTGAGTGTTTCCTTGAGGTAAAGTGCTTTGAGTGCCTTGAAAGTGGAAATGTGCTATATAAAAATGCGATCATTTATCATGACCATTTACAGTTTACCATCAGCAGCCTCGCATCTGTCGGTCTGTCTACTGAGTGTGGAGGGAATGAATAATGCAAAAAATTGTAAAGCACTTTGGGTGTCTTGAAAGGCACTATATAAACCCAATGTGTTATTATTAAACATTGTGTTATAGTTTAGTACCAGGATTTTGCCTCACACAGTTTGTATTATGTGCCTGGCGCCCTCTGCTGGCAACAGTGAGGTTTGACGCATTATATCACTATCATTTTTTCATCATTTGGTCCACAAACACTAGCACCATTTGATTGACTCCAGTGAAGATGTATAGACAAACATTTTCAGGAAACATCATGCACCATTCTTACCTTTCACAGGTTTAAAAGAGCAGATTTGTGGTCCTCCTGAGACAGCTGAGCCCGGTGAATTCATGTAGAAACACGGAGCTTCTGCTGAGGCTCCTATAAAACTCACACTGCCTCAGGAGCTGTGCACACTGTAGCCAGGGTTAAAGGAGAGAGCTTACACCTAAAGACTCACAATCAGAGGTGGAAAGTCACTTATTACAAATTGATACTTTGCAGCTGATCATCAACGTTCCCTGGGGGTGTGATGCTAACTGTAGGCTCTGCTCTGTCTGAACCTTTGTTACTCAAGTTAGACTTTAATCTGACCTTATTTTAACACAGTCTGTCTGAAGAACTGACTTAGCTGGAACTACAACGGGTGAACTGATTTGACCTGTCAAAAATCATTCCAGTGATGGTGTAGATTTTGAACTTTTTGAGCATTTTTTAAACCTGTATCTGTACTTGTAATTGAGTATAACATGTAATAGTAATTAGTTACATTTTAAATCATAGAGGTTACTGAGTACTGTTCAAGTTTCAAGTGTCTCCACTCCTTTCTACATCGACAAACACATAACTGCTCTGCATCACCTGCTCTGATTGGCCAGAGCTTAGATAATATGCAGACTACTGTTTAAAATGTAGTAACCAATAGTGGAATGTAATGAAGTACTAATAGTAAAGTACCGCACTTAAGTAGAGTGTTTAGTCATTTGCACTTCACTTAATTAGATTTTACATTGGATACTTGTTACTTTCAGTTCACTACATTTGAGAGCAGGCATCTGTACTTTCTACTCCACTACATACAGGACTGAAAAGTAAAAAGTACTTTTCATATGATTTGATATCTTCATATGAGTTATTTTTGCCATGTTCATGGTAACATCCAAGCTTCGGCTTTGAGCAAAACAAAAATAAATACACAAAATTCATGAGAAACATTAAGAAACTGATGACTTTTACTGTGACCAAAATATGTCAAATTTTTGAATCAGCATCACTAAATTTAAAACATTTACAAATTAACAATATTTGTGTGAAATACTTTTACTTTTTTGCTCTTAAAGAAATTGTTTACATTTGTTTTTACCTCTGTGGCTGTACTTAATTGTACTTAAGTAATAAAATTGAGTACTTCTTCCATCATTGGTTGCAACTAGTACACTGAGTAGACAGCAGTACTTGTACTTGTACACACTTTCAGGACTCTTTCCATAGTGGCAACAATCTATTCTGACGTTAATGTGATGAGACATATTATCTGTCAGTGTAGTTAGAAATTGGAAAATAAGATCAATTTCCATACCACACTAACTAAAGTATTTTCATCTCAAACTTAAAGCGGCGAACCCCTACTACTGCCCTGTTTAATATTATAATATCCTATAAAGCATTTGTTATAACCACATGTTTTACAGTTAAGGATCAGCCGACTCTACACATTCTAGTCTCTGTGTCTCTGATGTCAGAACAGCTGGAACTACTGACAAGAATCCAAGTTTGGTTAAATTGGCCATGTTTTGCAAAATCAGCTTTTAATCACCTTATAATTGTGTCCCAACATGGTCATTTTACTCAAAGTTGTACTATGATTGATTTCTGTATGTTTGAGTAATAAAAGCCAAAGTTAAATCAACTGCACAAACATCTTCACTCCTACAACTTTTGTCCAGTTGACAGATTTAACTTTGGCTTTTACTATGGATCAGACCTGGGCGCCTGAGGGATTACACAGACATGTTTTAGTAATCTTTATTCTCCTGAATTTGTTTGCGTTCACCTACCCCGTATCTCCACCATTTTCAGGAGACATCCAGCACCATTCTTACCTTTCGTTGGTTTAAAAGAGCAGATTTGTGGTCCTCTTCTTATTTGCAGTTATTTTTAAACGTCAGACTCCATATTATAGGTGTTACATGTGCAGGCAGGGTGTGCTGGGACCCCTATTTCAACCCGGGAAATGTATAATCTGGACTGGCCCACTTTCCACTTACAGATAGATGTTCTCTGTATTTCTGTATTAAAGCAGACTTATTCTACAAAATCGACTTTTCAGAGCGTCTTAACCATGTTATACTCGAAGTTGCATTTGGAGTGATTTGTGCATGTTTGAGTAATCTTTAATTATTTTCATAACACCATTTTGTCAATCAACTCCTGTTTTCACCGCTGCTGGCACACACCCACTGCTCTGTACTTACTTCGTTCTCCAATTTGATTTTCTTAATTGGTGATACAAATTGGATTTGGCAGTATCATGTAGTCATTTTGGTACAAGTGAAAGAAAATCTGCTACACGGCTCTTATTGTGATGACATTTATGGCGACGTCAGCTCCCATTGGACATCGTGTCAAGTCAGCGAACTTGTTTCTTTTATTAAGTCGTTTTAGATGAACATTGTGATTTAAAATGTCCAAATTATGTCATAACAATCTATGTGTGTCATGGATTATAACTACAGAGCAAACACAAGCACAATAGATCTTCTTTAACTTACAACTTCTATTTATTTCATTATTTTTTTCTGCAAATGCTCATAACTCTCCAGACGAAAAGAAAAACTATGGCTGTGTTGTTTGCAAAGGATCAAAGTGGAACAAAACTCCTGTTGAAAGCAAGGGATCAGTTTGGTTCCCTCCAGAAAATTATAAACAGAACTTATATTATCTGGTATATTTTAGAGGCTGAATACAGGACATCATTGTTTTAACCCCTGATCTACAACGTCAATGCTAAATAGCCTGTAATTTGTAATCCAAGCAAAAGATGCAGCTGGGCCTGGTGTTTACCACATGACCCCTCCCTCCTTCACAGTTTCACTCACTGTGGACTCCAGTAAAAAGTAAAAGCCAGTCTTACCTTTAGCACACGCCCAGAGAGAACGCTCCTGTTTGTCCTGTAGCTTTAGCCGTTTTACTTTAGCTCTTGTGATGCATAAACTTCTACACTGCCAACCACAAAACACAGCACTTTAATTCACAACTGTCTGGTTTTACTTCATCGTTTGGACGTTTAGATGCTGCTGTTGTTATGCTGTCCTCACTTGTACTCGCTTCGTTTTGCAGCACAAATACCTCTTTGTTCCAGTCCATCTGACACATGTGCCCAGAACTCATAAAACATTGCATACATTATGTAGAAAATGCTTTTATTAGATCATGGTTAGCTTGTGGTTTCCTCTTTGGCCTGACTCTGCGTGTGATTCTACTGTCTACTGTAAACAAGAAGTCAGAGGAGCTGAGTTAGATCAGTATTACAGCTCAGAATTAACCAAATTTTAGGTCGTGATGTATGAGTTTTAGTTAAATACTTTGAGCATATGTCAGTATTGGGGTTGTCAAAACTCGAAAATCAGATACTAATCAATACTAAAGCTAGTATTGAAACATTTGAGCAGGTATTGATACTAAAAAGTCACATTCACTGGACAGAAATGAACCTTTTCTGAATATCTTTAGGATGATCAGACTTGTACATAACCATGGAGCACTATGGGACCTACCTAGACCACTGAGGGATTACACATATATAAGACTGCATGAGAATATACAAGAAAGTACGTACTACAATTTCATGTTCAAAATAACATTCTACATTAGTCCGTACTCTATCAACTGATCAAACTGACAGTAAAATGTGTCTGATATGTGTGATACTGAACATAAACAAGGCAAACATTTGTAGTTGAACAACTGTAACATTTATTTCCATTCTTTTGGCCTTCACTCTGTCGTTGTCAGTGTGTGTATGGTACATAGCACTGCGGATGGTGGACCAGACCCATGTTTTACAATACTGGACATTTTACACAGTTTTTGAGCTGTGGAAAACCAGCTGTGCCACTGAGGAGGAGCAGTGACCTATGACCTGTGACGCCCCAGGGAGGACGTTATTAGGACTGCGGATTTATGGAGGAGACAAATTACAGCAAAATATTGTTATAGAGTAGTGCTTCTGTTACTGTGGTAGTTTAGTTAGTTAGTAAGTCTGTGGTTTGGGTAATTTAGAGATCATTTTATCCACTTTTTTGTCCTTCAGAACTACAGTGGAAATGATATAGTCCACTTTTAGACCCGTTTTAGTACTAGATTAGACCTGGAATAGTCCTTTTATAGACTTGATTTAGTTCTGGTCGTATTTGGAAAACCACATCTTTTATTTGGTGGTACTCGGTGTGGAAAGTTTGAGAGCGATTGGGGAACATTAGATTATTCACATTTCATATACTCTGAAATAGAAACTAAAAAGCTTGACAAAAATACTCAGCTTAGGTGTTACTTATTATTTTGTAACATAAGTTTGGTAACAATTTGGCACAAAATAAATGTTCTATGCGGCATTTGTTTTCAAAATTCAGTTTGAACTGTTAGCTCCGCCCACTTAGTCCCATCTCTCAGTCAAATGTCGCACCATGACAGAGAAACAACAGTTCGTCTGTGCAGTACAACATTAACCGCCCACAATTTGGCTCCAAAAGTACTTTTCTCATTCATATTTCCCCTTGATTTCCAGAGAAAAAAGTTAAGTTTCAAAGATTGCTAATAACAAGATCTATAATTTTATTTAAAGTGAACTAAACACTAAAATTATGTTAACATTTTTTGCAGCTTAACTCTGTACATGGTGTTTGAATTGCGTTGTCTGCTGTTCCTAGTCCAGTTTTGTCATTTTTTTGTGCTTAAATTCTTGATATTTGAATGTTTGGAAGTCTATAAGGAAAGTTATTGGGAAATGTAGTCCCGGAAACGACAGCGGGCTTTGATGTTTGCGGACAGATGCTTCCATATGGTTCTCTTGCCTAATTGATCAAAATGATATGTCGGACACAGGGAACTTTAAGTTTTATGTTACTTATAGGCTGACAATGTACGATTTTACACTTGTCAAATCAATTATGCCTCATTAATTTGAAGTGTAATCAACTGTAAGATAAAATGTATTTGGTGACATTTCCCTGTCAGTGGTACAGCTGGTTTCCAAGGCTCTGCGCTGATGTGCGATCATAAACTACCCTTCTGTTATTGCATGATTTTATATAAAAAACCCTTTTAATAATATTTTCAATAAATATACAGGGACTGCAACATCGCTCTAAATAAAAATTACACCTAGAACCTCATTCAAAACCAGCCTTTTAGAATCTTTTAAAGGGACTTAAAGCTTCATCAAAACACAAACGATCTGACCAAATGAAAGGAAGGAATAGTGAATTTACATCTCGGTGGACAAATTGATTTCGGGTCAAGTACCGTGCAGCTCCCTCTAAGACATCGTACCATTTGGAGAGGAAAACATTCATGAAGTTTGTAAAAGAACTAAAAAAAACTAAACAAAATGGCATCTACGCAAAGCAGCTTTCCTATGTGAGGTGCTTACAGTAAAAGACATGATCCATCTCATCATATTGTGCTTTTCAGTTCTGAATTCCTCTTATAATCATGATTGCAAATGTGTAACATCAATGGTCCATTTTCAAAACTGTTCTTGTTTATGCAGTGAACAATCTGTTCATTTGGCAGCTCATGATTTGAGAACATTTAGAGATATTTCACCAGTTCTACAGCTCAGGGGTCTCAACGTTAACATATTACTGGATATTAATTCATATTTAAAATCTAAATATAATTCTGATGATTTTAGTGCAGCTTCATTTCTTTCTCTTCATTTAAAAAAAAATTTATTTATTTATTTTTTCACTAGTTCAAATGTGTTTACTTAAATAACATAATTTCACCCTAAACATTTTGTGCAGCGCAGCAAAGAAAATGTATTGAAGTATATTGCTACAGTTTGGCGTTTTTACTTCAAATTTTTTACATGTCATCGAGACTACATTTTGGACCGCAAACTTAAAGAATTGGTCCGCAAATTGCCCGTGTGCCACGCATTTGAGACCCCTGAAACTGCAGTGACAAGATGGCCGCCAGTTGTGTGTCAGTTATGAGGCATTGTGGTGATGTAGTGAATTCCTTTCATACGAGCACATTTTAACAGGTGAAGGTTCGCTGTAGGCTTGTCTACTTGTAGGACTGTGCGTAGTAGGATCTCCCAGTAGGCACACCAAAAGTACACATTTACACAGCGTCATAATTAATAATAATAATAATAATAATAATAAAAATAAAAATAAAAAAACAAGATTGTTCAATAAAATTCTTCACGTCAGTGCTTTTCCTGTACACGATTTTGAGTTTGTAAAATGTCTGCGCAGAAGTTAACCCTTTAAACAGGCTTCGGTGCTGGTGGGAGCCTGATGTCAGTCCATGTTATTTCAGCTCCATTATCCAAACAGGAGTTCATTCCAGGTAATGTTTCTGTACACGCTTGTTTGCTTCTTTTCGTCTTCAGGTGCAAATGTGATTTCTGTAGTGGTTCTGAAGAGGTTGCGTTCTTGTATTTATAACATTCTGAATTGGGACATTTAAATGGAGGGCAGGTGAACTTCTATGGGAGAACTTAGGTCAAAATTCAGATATTTTAAACCGTTTTACGCTTAATTTATTACTGTGTATATTTACGGAAAAACAGCCACGAGTTTTAAAGGCCCTGTACCAGATTTGTTCCCATGTTTTTGAGCAAAATGTGTCTCGCCCTTGTACAGATATGTGGTATAAGCAGCTCTGGAGGTCAAAATAAGTCTGCTGTGTACTGTCTGCATCTAAATATAAAGCGTTTTACTATCCATGAATCAGGAAATGAGTGTTAGCATGCTAGTTTTTGTTGGCTATACCGTCACGGCAAAAGTCCGCTCTGGAAAGTTGCGATAAGGGCTTATAAACTCATCATGGTGAATAATTAGGGTGGTCTGAATGCATAAGGTAAGTGAGGGATAACGTTGGGCCACACAAAGCTTTTTAAAATGAACTAGTTCTGTTTTTGACGCTTTTAAGAGAGTAAAAATCAGGTACAGTGTCTTTCTGCAGATATAATTGCTGATATAACTGCTTTGCCAGAAATGTCCAGCAGTATGGCATTACATTTATCCATCTATGCCACCAGGCTAAGTTACAATTCAGATCTGTGAAGAGGGAAGCCTGTTCACAGTAAGAATGCATTTATGTTTGCCAATAAGAAACCTATAATTGAAAAGTTTAATGCTACACTGTGAATACACTCCAGGCAAAGCAAGAACATCACCATGGATACAAGCAGGTGGCGTGGCATGGCATACCGCCCGACAAAAAAGTAGCGCACCTTTAATAAAATTTGCAAGTTAAACATAAGTGGATTTTATGTGGATATTTCTTTAAAACTATGCATTTCTTATAATACTGCTACACTACTATATTTGTCCCTGCCTTCCATTTAACACGTCAGCATCTTTCTAGTGTCAGAACGCAACCCAATTTAACATGATTTGGACCAGTAAAACTCCATCTGATGAGCAAAATGTCAACGCACTCCTTTCCCACTTACGAGCAAGTTCAGATTGACGCTAGCTAGCCTCTCAGTTTCACTTTTGGCTCAGCTTTTGGCAAGTCTTTCCCGGGTGCTAGATGAACTTGAAGCACTTGGTCTTGTCGTGCGGTAGGCGCGTCTTGAACAGTACAGAGTCCACCCTGAACTGCGTGTAGAGGAGGGGCATGTAGCCGTACACTTTGACGAAGAAGTTGATGCACTTGTGTCTCTCGTGGAAGTGCGAGTCGTCGTGGGACAGGGCCTGGGGGCAGCCGGGGCAACGGAATGTCCAGCGGGAGGTCACCTGAAAAAAGAAGAGAGGATAGAGTCAATGCTTCAATATATTTAATTTGCGCTAGATAAAAAAAAAAAAAAAAAGATTTACACAAGTTTAAAGGTGCACTAAATGACTTTTTCCCAGTGTGTAGGGTCCGCTATCTAAAATAATCCACAGTACGGTATTAAATGTATCTGCAGTTATGTAATTACAGGTGGTTTTATTGGTTAAAGGTTATACATTTTGGAAAATTGACTCTTGTGAGCTTTAAGTCATACTATAATGCTAAACTTACTTCAGTAGAAATTGATAATTCCAGGACTGAAATCATCCAAACGATTCTAGTGAAGGTGTATGGAGTTTAAAAACACAGTGAAACACTTCCTGTATTACCACATGACATCACAAGGTGGAACCATGTGTTTTCTGTTTGAGAAAATAAATCATGCAGGGTTTGTGTGTTAAACATATGTGACTGAAACAAAACTCCAGGTATGTTTTTGATGAGGAAACAACATTATAACAGATCAGAAAACAGCCTAATATGGGCCCTTTAAAATGACCTTGAAGAACATGCATTCTTACTAGGATTGGGCTCACCTCTCCACAGATCTGGTCTGTATCTTGGCCTGTTAGTGCTTGTCTCTTTGGAGATAGAATGCCATAATGTGGAGGCAAAGCAAGCAGTTGGCAGACCTCCACCAGAAAAGTTGCACATAAATATTGCGCCTTTAAGAAATCTGTATGACATTGAACATCTCTCCATCTCTTTCCGGCA
Source organism: Periophthalmus magnuspinnatus (assembly GCF_009829125.3). Lineage (NCBI taxonomy): Eukaryota > Metazoa > Chordata > Actinopteri > Gobiiformes > Gobiidae > Periophthalmus > Periophthalmus magnuspinnatus. The sequence goes on from NC_047149.1 coordinate 6,396,496, forward strand.
ATAGTTTAAGACCATACTGTGAAATATTTCAGGCAAAAAGAATAAGTCTTTACCTTATTAAATACTGAGATAAGATTTATGAAAAAAAGATTGTTTTCAAACCCGACTTCATCACTTTCTCTGGAACTTAAAGTGCGAAAAACACCCACACTCACAATGTGTCAGAATCTTCAGCAGGCACATTTTAATAACCTCCTCACAGCTGGTAACGCTACACCAAATTCACTTAGATCTAGTCATTACAAACTGAATCGAATTAGCCTAATGGACAGATATGCTACGCTATGTTCATGTACGCTCCTGATGGAAGTATTGTCCACAAACTAAACTCAACACAGTCAAAGATGCATTCTTCAGTCACATTTAAAAAACACATATTATGCTTTCTTCTGGCGTTTCACATTGTCTAACTTAAAATAATATCTACATTTGAAAAACACATTCTATAAATTGCACATTAGTTTCCAGTGAGTGTAGTTTTTAGTTTTTAGGCTTTGGAGCTCCCACTGTTGTCAGCAATGGGAATAAACATTTAGAAAGTAAAAGAATCAGCACATATTCCCTGTGAAAGCTATGCTAATAGACACAATTTAACCGTAGAACAAGAGAGCAATGATTTATGGATATTAAAACTGCGCAGAATAAGTCCAAAGGCAACAATCTGGGCAAAATTTGAATAGAGCGTTTTTTGAGTGTTCAAAGAAGACAACTTTGGGTTAATGTGTTAGTGAAACAAGCGTGAATGTGACAAAGCATAATGTGTCCTTTAAAAACACACATCTGTCCTAGATTCATAAATCAAAAAGCATAACATCCCAGAGTAATTGCCACGCTGCGTTAGGTCTGTCCTTACCTCACCTCCACAACAGACCTATTAAATCAAAAATAACTGGAGCCGGACGTTTGACATTTTTGTCTCGGTCGTGATTGGAATCATTTTGTAGGTCTGTAAAAATGCACTCCGCCAATGAGTGCACTTTCACTGAAATACAGGGGACAAAAGTCGGCCATTTTGTAGTGGGTAAGCTGCAATACTACTGCTACTACTACTACTACTACTACTACTATTCCTACAATTCCAACTATTGCTGATACTACTACTCCTATTTCTACCGCTGATAAACCCTCAAGACAATACAAGAAAACAATAGATAGGCCCACTATTACCCACATTTCCACAATTTCCATTTATTCAAAGGTACAGTATGCAGGTTTAAGAGTGCACTCTCAATTTTTTAAAAGAAGGAAGTACACAATCACAACAGAACCTGAGCTGCCAGAGCCTTAACCGGCAGACAGAGACACATACAAGTTTGTCTCATTCTCAGTTTATGGACAGGCCTCATGTGGAAGCTCAGAACCTCCAGAATTCACTCACTATCATTTAAAATTAACTTGTTCTTTTTTTAAATGTTTTACAGTAAAAATGAACAACACTTTTAATGTATAGCTTGACATTGATATAGTGGCCTATGCTTTGATGGGCTGAAATAGAAATGTGTCCTTCTGGAGAGTACACTGGGTGCTCTTGGGTGTGGTGGGTGCTCTGTCACTGACCTTGATGGGCGGTTTTCGGGTGATGTGCGACACCAGGAAGTTCATAGCGATGTCCTCACAGTTGATGTACTCGTCCACCATGTCCCTGATGGCCTGGGGCATCACGTACGAGTACAGGTAGGCATAGTACTAAAGAGGACAAGAGGACAAGGCTCTTTAGAATACAGCCATTACCACAGGAAGGAAGAATAGACTAATTTTATTCAATGGTGATTAGGATTAGGGTTATTGTTACTACACCATCAAATACAATCATTTTGAATTAGACTCTGCTTTTTATTTCAACTTAGATAATTATTGGAATGATATACCACTCTGACTTATTTAAAGGTGCACAAAGTAACATTTCTGGTGGGGGTATATGCCAGCTGTTTTTCTATTTGGAGATGCCATTGCTTTGCCAGGAATGATCCACAGTGTGGCATTAAACAGACCAAGCAAAACCACATTTTAAATCCAAAGTGCAGTCATGAGTCTGCACAAAACCTGCAAAATTAAATTTGAATTTAATAGAATTTTGAATATCTATTGCTAACGTGTATGAAGCTATTGCTAGAAAATAAGCATTCATACTTATTCATCTTGACAGAGAAGACACTGAACTTTGTGCCAGTGTTTATAATTACTGGACCTATCCACATGAAACAGAGATTAACCATAAACCAGGTCGACAAATCTGTATTCTGACAGCAAATTTCACCATAGAAATCTGACCTGTCTCCAGTTCAGTTTAAACTATAGAGATTATACAATGCTGTGACGTCACATGCCTGGAACCTTTTGGATTTGTGGACAGAATCATCAAAAAGGTACTTTTTGACATGGTAGATGTCAAAGTGTCACAGAAGTGTTTCACAGAATATGCCATAAGGCAGGTGTACTGAGGGTGTGTGTTGTTTACCTTGTGGAAAAAGGCGGCTCCGGTCAGCACCATGGACAGCTCACAGGAGTAGTTGGAGTTGTAGAGCCAGGACTGGTGGTTGACGTCCCAGGCGTGGTAGCGTCCTGGGAAGCCCACGATTCGGTCCCTGGCCTCCCTCCACACTCTGGAACACACAAGGGTTAATAACATTAGCTCAAAGCTCCTCTAGGCACATTACCACTCTCACAGCACACAGAATAGGCTGAAGCCATATTGAAGAGGGTCTATTCAGGGTTATAAATCCTATTACTGTTTATTCCATTAGAGACAAAACCACAAAACAAAGCTAAACAAAACAACAGATAGAAAGCCATGAGCTGCATTAATTTTTAGACCAGTACTGCCATTATAATTAGACTAGTGATTAAAGGTGCAATGTGTTCACCTGGCTCACACCAGGCTCATGTGCTGCGCTCTGAGTTTCATTATCAGTCTGGAAAGACTTTCACTGAAAGTGATCAGGACCCATCAGGATGCCCAGAAATCAAACTGTTTTGTTAAATCAAGTAAAGCGAAAAGCATCTTTCCCATCGGATGCACAAAGTTATTTCTTTTGCATGTTTTTATAAACAAAATATTATTTGAGCTAAAATAGGTTAAGTATGTTTGACAGTGTCGCTGCCATGTTTGTTTTGGTTTGGAACCTGTGGTTTGCTACCTGCTCATCTCAGGGAGATGTTCAATTACAGAGGTTTTTAATATTCAGATCATTTGAAAATGGGTATTCTTATAGTAACAGAACAAGTGTAGATATACACATTGTAAATATCTTCAAAACATAAGAATGAGTTGTGTTGGCATTAAATCCATGCTAGTGCGGTCACAGTATACGTATCTCTCTTCTTTACAGTGCATAGTGTTAGAGACTTCCATCTGTTTAAAGAAGACTCAGTCTGTCAAGTGTCTTTTCCCTCTGGGCTAATTAACATCACAATCTGTCACACTTAGACGACATATAGTCTGCAGATCCTTACTGTGACACTGTGGTATGGTTTCTGTACATGGTTCCACGCTCTACGGTTTGATAAAGTTGGACCCAATTTGACTCTTCTAGCGCTGCACAATGTGATATTCAATAATCAAGTAATAGTATGATAGGAATCACAGTATTTATAATACAATATAATAGGAGTGTGTTTACTTAAATTTGCGTATACCGGTAACTTTATTTACTTGTCAAACGGTGTTACAAAATGAAACTTTGAATTATCTGCATTATTTCTTTTCATGTGATAGTTGTGGTTATTACCATACACAATTTTGATACTTAGGAATAAACACAAAATCTGAATACTGATTTCAATACAGTGATAGTAAGAAAAAAAGTATTTTTAATAATAGAATGTAATTATAGTCCTTTTGGTAAACCAATAACCAGCACTGCATTATTGCCATATACAGTGCTGTCTTTTTTAAACCTACAGAAAAAGACCGAAAAACAAAAAAAACATCAAATATCAGGATGAGTTCACACGAGTCCACATCACAGGGGTTGGGCTGCACACTGCTACATTCCTGACACATTCTGGGAGAAATCATGACAACTGCCCTGTGCACAACATGAGGTTAAATGTGTGGAGACGTGTGAGCTAGTCTGGACATGCTGCACTGGTACAACAGCACACAGGGGAGGGCATCCAAACTACTGCAGTTAGCTTACTTGACACCTCAAGTCAAGCAAATGAATACAAGATGTCACGTTCAGAGTGGTCAGAGATGGGTTTAAAATGTTACGAATGTGTATGCAAACTGTAATATAAATATGTATATATGTAAGTTTTATAAAACATGATAATTTGTTGTTTTCGATGAATATAGCATTTTCAAATCAATAAAAGGTAACATGGTGATTTAAATATGTTATGTGTTGGCAGTTAATACCCCTTAGAAATAAAATACCACCTCTTTAAGTTCCCATATGGTTCTATACTGGTGTTGATAAAGTTCAAGATTACTCTAAAACTGTTCAAGAAAGGTCCAATTGTGTCTTGTTTATGGGATTTTTTCATTATCAGTGCTTGTTAACGTCAGTATCTATTTTCGATACTGGTTTTAGTATCAAATAGTATCTGATTTTTTATACTTTTGACAACCCTAATCATAATTAAAACAGACTTACGACTGTCAGGCTTGTCATTTAGGCCTTAAAAAATTTTCATATTAACCCGCTCTACAAGATCCTGGTGTTTATGTTTGGCTACTGTGTCACTATACAAAGATATGAACATTAATAAGAGACAAATCAGCTGCCTTCTTTCCCTGAGGTCACACCCACTAGTGTTAGCAACAGGTTTGATTGACAGCATTGCCAAGTGCCCACCAACCCTGTGGGCAGGAAGGGGTGTTACCTTCCACAGCTTTGCTCCAGATTGGCTCTATGATACTCACTGTCGGAATTCCAAATATAGAGCCAGGCTCCAAATTCGCTCCGTAAGCGCTCACTAAGCTTCATTTTACTGCATGTTATGGGTGACGTCACACTCACTTAGTCCACTTCTTTACGTGAGTGTGACTGGCAGGATTGGTTGTAAACCTCTCCATTAAAAAGACCCAAGATCATAACTGACCAATACAGATGACTGAATCTCAAAATTTGATTAAAGAAGACATTGTGCCTGTGTCTGCTATACAGAAACCTACAACACCAGTGGATCATCATGTTACAACTTGCACATTTAAAATCACAATATTGATCTAAAACAACTTAATGAAACAAATCATCAGTGTGCTGACGTCCACTTTGAAAAACGGCGGTGCCCAATGGGAGCTGACGTCGCTATAAACATCATCACAACAAAGAGCCGTGGAGCTGTGGGCACCTCCGATGGGTAGCTGCACATCACACATGCCAAGCAGTGTGATCTGATTTCATTTGTACTAAAATGACTATGTGATGCTGCTGAATCCTATGCGTATCGCCGATTAATAAAATTAGACAATGAAGTTAGTACAGAGCAGTGTGTATGTACAGTTGGTGGTGAAATGGGAAAGCTGATCAGCAAAATGGTGTCTTGGAAATAAGACATTAAAGATGGCTCAAACATGCACGAATCCCTCCAAATACAACTATAACTTAGTAAAAAAAATTAAAAATATATAATGTTTGAAATGATCACAAATGATATCATTAGGTCATAAAATATTATTGGTCATAAAATATCTTCCGCTGTCACATTTAGTTCTTCTTGCCATAGGGCAGCTTTAGTGACAGAAGCAGTTTAACAGACTGAGTGAGGAGTGGATGAATCACTGCTACTGTCACAGTGCTCTGAAAAATGTGTCAGCTTCGTACAGCACAATTCTAACCTGAGACATAATTGTCATGAGCTGCGTCATCTCTCAAAAGGTGTCTACTCGGGGAACATGGATAGACTACTCATTTCACTAAAACACAGTTAAAGTCATTATATTTAACATTTGACTAAATGTTGCCCCATATTTTTTGCATTTTTAAATTTTAATGAAATGAAAAGGACTCATGTTAAGCTATTTTCTGATCTATGTTATACTGTTTGTTGTTTTTTCATCAAAAAATACCTGGAGTTTTGTTTTGTTTCATTCACACATGTTTAACACACAAGCCCAGCATATATTCATGACATCACAAGGTGGAACTCAGCATTTTGAGCTTTGGAGATGTAGACAGACTAATATGTTACTCAAATATGTGTGAATGAAAACATAAATCCAGGTATGTTTTTGACGAAGTCAAGTAGGACCTTTAACAAATTTACTTAATTGTTGAACATGGGCAGCAGATTTGACATAAATAGAAATGATTGACAGCAAAGGAGCAAAATATATCTAAAATACACAATAACTATGATGAAAAAACAGGTTTATTTCGTTAAATGATGGTTTAATCAGTCAGAAAATTACTTCCGTAAATTATCTCGCTATGCAAGTCCTGTTTGTCTCCATACAGACGTTTTACTATGCGTGGAATGTTCCGCGCTGTGTCATTAAACTATATGCATACAGCCAAGCAGGTGACGCCAGCCCAAGTTATGAGTCAGATCAGTAGAGAAGCAAGCCTGCTCACAGTAAGAATGCATGTTTTTCAAGGTATTAGCAATATATAGCAATAAAAACACTTATAGCTGAATGCAAGATGGACAAGTTTAATGCAAAACTGAAAAACAGTCTAGGTAAGACGGACAAGAAAGTGACAGGGATGTTATTTCCTCATCACCCCTCAGACCTGGAGTTATGTTTTGCTTCATTTAAACTTGTTTAACACACAAACCTTGCATATTTAGGCTTTGCTCTTCTCTCAAACATAAAACACTCATTGTGATGTCATGGGGTAATACAGGAAGTGCTCTACTGTTGTGTTTTTAAACTCCATCTTCACTAGAATCATTTGGATGATTTCAGCCCTGGAATTGCCAATCTCTACTGAACTAAAGTAAAAGGTGGCTGTAACTATCACTACATGACATGACAAGTGCACAAGCTTTGCAGATGTTTACAGACTAATAATAAAGGATTATTGAAACATGTGAATGAAACAAAACTCAAGATATGTTTTTGAGGAGGTAACAACATTATAACATGGCTTAAAGCTCACAAGAATCAATTCTGTGGAATATAGAACTTTCAAAAAATATTTACAAATTGTTAAGTTCAGACAATTTACTGACTATGGACATTCTCTGTATAAAATCTAATAAATCCACTTAATTTTGTGGGAGAGACTGACCTGAATCCAAACATGATCTCGTCATGCCGGAGGTGAGCGTCATCGTCTATGGACAGGATAGCCTCAGTCTCCACGGCGTCCCAGGGCAGGAAGCGGTTGTTCAAGCTGTTCTTCTCCGTGTGGACCACCTGAGGACCACAGAAAGAACTCAAATCAGCAAGAGGAGTTTACAAAGTGCAGCTAGAGATGATTCATAAGGACTAGCGCACAGACTAATGAGAAGTATGACAACCGATACTGTAATAACTGCCAATAACATGATCGTTTTGGTCAAGTTTTAATGTATTAGGCCAATAATGACCAGATCTTAAACCAGGTCTATTATAGGTCTAATCTAATCTAGGACTATAACCAACATATGTAGTAGATTTGTATAGTGGAGGAGGACAATAGCTATTGTGGTAGGGATGCCAGTTGACTAATCCAAGTACTTTGTTAGATTACCACACCTGTCGCTGTTTGTTTAAGATGCAAATGAGTGTTAGCACAGTCGTTGTTTCTGAAGGATAAAGAACAGGTTTCTGTCGGCCGTCTCCTGGGCAGCTCTGGCTACACAGTTATATAATATTTATTAGAGACGGGCCGGTAAAAAATGATATTGTTCATATTAATTTATGGGAAAATAAATCAGGTTTACAGTGGTGGATTTAGAATAACTGCTATAAAAATCTCATGCGTCAATAGGAAAAACTGGCTCTGCCACTCCATCTGTTAGAGTGACATCTTGCCAGTTCTAAAGTCTGAAAGCCACTATAGGCCACATAGTAAACTAAACAGTATGTGACTCTACAAACACATTACTAATTACATCTGACAAATGCTGATATTTCAAATGAATGGAAGATGGGAAGAAGCACAGTCCTGACTGAATGTACTTTAACCAGAGGTGGGTAGTTTCAATAATAGTGATTTGAACATGAGTGTTTCTCGCAGTTCTCCTTCAGACATGAATTAGTTTCTAATTATTGTGTCTATCCTTTGAAAATACCACATTTTATGCATTATTTAATGTTTTGTCCTTCAAATTACATTACCTGTCGATAAGTAAAGTCTCATTTATAATTTTAAGTTACTGTTAAAGTTACTCTTACTTATGTGGTACTTTTCCCAAATACTTTTTCACTCTTACTTAATTCCATGGGGCACCACTTCGTACTTCTACTTGAGTACATTTTATATTACTATATATTAATATAGTAATTTCATTTTATGTTACTCTTACTTCAGTACAGTTTTTGGCTACTCTACCCCGCTACCCACTGATTTTAACTGTATGTTTTTCTCTCACCACTATGGGCAGGCCAATGTCAGGCCACAGGAGGTCTTCTGAGGGGGGCTTGGGAGAGTTCCACACCACCACCACTTTGTTGAGATAGGGCAGTCCATTGAGCCTCTCCAGAGAGTTCATGAGAACCTCCTCCCTCTCATAGGTCAGCATCACCACAGTGAACTGTTCTCGGGGCATGTTCCCACCCAGAGCTGCCTGAAACTCCTTCCCCGACCCTCCCGTCCCACCTCCGATAGGCCTGAACCCGGTGCCCGAGCCCAGGAACTTGGCTTCAGAGGGCAGGACGGGGTCTAGAGGGGTGTGGGGGAACAAGTGGAAGGGTCCTGGGGCACGGTTCCACGTCCTGTAGAAAAATTTGAAAAGTTATTAAATCTGATTGACTGTAAGAATTTGAGTAATGTATGTGTAATGTAAAAAACTAATTTGATCACACATGTATGTAATTTATGTAAATGTCTGTATAAATTGTGTGATACCTTGGTTTCTATATAACCTAAATTATCTCTTGATCTTGATCTTAATCTTGATCAATAACTAGGGGCGGGAATCAAGAAAAAAAACAAAAGTAATTCATTGCAGATCTGGAAAAAAGCAATTAAAAACAATCCAATTAATTGCAGTTAATCACTATTAATCACATACATACTTAATTATTGTGCTCCAAGTTGTCAATTTAGACATATTACACACTGTAAAGCATTGAATAAGAGGTGAACAAAACATAACCATGTATTTAATGACAAATTTGTTTATAATGGCCTAGTATTTTGTTTATTCAGCTTGATGAAGACCTGTGAATGATACAATACAATACAGAAGGTTTAATAAGGCTTACACATATGGTGCTGAAATAAACTCTAGTCCATTTAGCAATTAGTTCTGTTTAGTCTGTTCCTTCTGTCCAATGTGTCCATAGAATTGGGAAGATTGACACAATGAGTTAACACACTGATTTTTCCAGTCCTATTAGACCATATAAACTAAAAATAAACAAATTTACAAACAAGACATGGATGTCCACGTCCCAGGAGTTTTGATATTGAAAATGAACTAGCCTGGAACTAACTTGCCTGGTCTCAACAATGGTAATCCAATAAAGTTTCATCTCAGCAATAATCATGACACAAAAATCTAACATTTGACATTCTCACCTGTATATGTCTGATGCTGTGTAGGTGAAGTTTCGGAGGAACCGTGGCGATGCGTAAGGGGGCTCGGTCTCCACTGGCCCCAAATCTAGATCTGCGTTGTCGGCTAGGTTAGCATCTGTCCCGGCTATTTTACCAGCCTTGTGCGGGATCTCTTGCACGGGTTCCTCTTTGATTGGAGCTGCCGGTATTTGTATGCTAGTTCTGATGCTAGCTAGAATTGTGTTTAGAACATTTTCAGACGTTGAAAAATAAGCTTCCCATAAGAATCTTCCTTGCCGTCGCATTGCTAGCAGGTCATTGTCTGATAAGCTACGCAACAGAAAATGTAACTCGGTGACTCTGGGTTTGGGGACAATAATTGTTGCTTCACTCCAACGGATTAAATGGTGGTAAGGAAGTCTTAAATGATCCCCCAAAATTACCGGGATTGCGCCGACTTCTAGCGCTTCGAATAGCCTCATGCCACATCCAGCTGAAGCTACCACTTGTCCATCTCCTGGAGCAATGACCAAAGCAAAGGTCGAAACTTTAAGGACTTCCAAGCGGTCTTCCCTGGTCCCGCAAAGAGACCACTCAGTAGGTAAGCTTGGTTGAGGACTCTTGCAGGTAAACTCCACCAAAACCTGATCCAAGTGGCTATCTTGAACCGCTTTTAAGGTGCCGATGATGCGGTCGTCATAGTCCGCAGGTGGGTCCCCTTCGATCTCCTCTTCAAACGACTGTGGAGGTGCTTCCTGCAAACTGGTCCTTAGCGACTCCACCCGCTCCCCCTGGAAAGTGAACAAGTACTTCCTCTTGACAGGAACCTGCGCAGGGATTTCTAAAAAGTTTGGTTCTGAAAGGGCATGGACTAGCGGCGAAACAACAAGGTCAAAACCCTCGCGGTACTGCTGCTCCAAGAAGGTAGACTGTGCCACCGCTGCCCTTCCTGTGCTCACATTGTACAAGAAATTCTGTATTGTGGATGTCCTGGAGAAGTGCACCAAGACGTGGTTGTGTCCGTCGTTCCTCCAGTACGGAAGGGCTTTGAGCTGCTTCTCCAGATCAGAAGAAGGAGGTATCTTGGAGGATTCCTGGAGCTCACCTACAAGTACCAAGTAAAGACAGGCAATGCTGGGGTTGTCAGTTATGTAGATGTTGCTTTTTGCTGCTGCCAAAACAGCCTGTTTCACTAGCGGATCAATAAGCTCTCCCCACGGGTAAGACGCAGGGTCGTAGACATATACAGGAAAGCCGGAGGTGATGGGGCAGCGGGCGTAGTCGAAGCAGGAGTGCAGGCGACAAGAGCGGGACGATTTGGGCGGAGGCATTCCTGGATCCTCCTTATCTGGGAATAATCTAACCGGTAGAGACAATTTAGGCTGATTTTGCGCCATCAGTTCTTTGTATGAATGCTCCGTCTGGCTGATGACGTTTTTAAGCTGGAGAAGGTCCTGTTTCGCGCTGTCGATGCTCCTCTTGCAAGCTTCAATTCGCAAGTTCAACCGTGCAATCTCTCCATTCAGCTCCTGCCTCTTGGCCTCCAGTTGCAGCAGCTCCTCACTGACTGACTCGCGGATTCGGCATAGGTCTTGCACGTGCTTGGCCTCGCACAGCTCCCCTCCGGGTCGTGGGCCAAAGATGCGCTTGTCTGGTCCCCCGGCTTCGTCGATGGTGGTCAGGTAGTAGTGGGCGATGAGTGGGAAGAAGACCAGGATGAAGAAGAGCATGAAGCTGAGCCAGGTGAGACGGACGCGGCGCAGCACCCATGGCTGGCCCCCCGTGGAGCCGCCCCCTCCGCCAGTACGCAGCATGTTTCAGTCCGCTCCTCGCCCCGGCAGACTCGGGTGGGCGTCAGCAGCAGCCATGATACGACCTTGTCAGGAGCAGCGGACCGACGCTAATCTGAAGCAAAAAGCAGTGCTCTCCTGCTGCAGTGTCTCCGCTGAGCTCTTCAAAGGGTGAAAGGGCAAGTCTCACCTCACATTACTCTCCACGGGCTTGGACTGAATCAGCAATGAAGCCATTTCTGTGGAGACAAAATGTCTTTCAGGCCTATGTGGAGAGAGAGGGCTGCATGAGGGCAGCTGTGCCCCTTACAGGGTGAAGCAGGACAGGCATGTTGCTCAGTGACAAAAAGGGCGGTGTGGGGGTCTGTCCCAGCGGAGCATGGTTGGATCAGTGTTGGCTGCTCCTCACACCAGGGCCCTGTAAGAAAAAAAGGATAGGATTAGTCATGTAAGAACACACTCTGCATGAGTAATGAGACAAATATTTGATGTAGTCTGAGTTTCAGAGGCGATAAACAACTTTTTATTCCAATTCCACATGAAAAGAGACACCAACTACTCTGCTAACCACTCTGCTAACCCCGCTACAGCCATCTACTTTAATATAATATTTTAAAATAGTTCTACAACCTCACACATCATGTAGGTATGTATCTTGTTCAGATGGGACAAGATGCAATTTCTACAAGACGAGACACGAGATTAGGTTCATGGCAACGAGACAATTCCCAATATAAAAATTGTACGACTCATATTCCCGTTTAGGCCTCACAATTTTTATTTTATTTTATTAAATATTTCTGTTGCCATTCACAAGATCATTTCCCTCATGTGTGCACAACCTTGTGAATAGTTTGTCTTGCAAGATCTTGTGGTACCAAATTTTGTCCCATCCCTATCATCGTGTTATTGTTGTTAATAATAATGGTAGAAATGAGTGGATGGATTTTCTACCCCCAAAACTGTGCTACAATGTGCCTATTTGTGCAATTTTTTTTCATTTTCTCATTTTTCATGTTGCTTAGAGAGGTGAAATCCAGTCTTTACACCAGACACAGCTCCAGCAAATCTCCTTTTAGCGTCTACATCATCCAGCCGTCATCACGATCTCAGATTACCCACAGCATCACAGAGCAGCTCTATCAAACCAGGGACATCCAATCATCCGCATCAGACCAGCGCAGCACCGGGCTCGCATTTCACACTCAACTGACTCATGTTTGATTTCTCTTCAGTCTCAACAAATCACCTGGAGGTTGTTTACATTCTAAAAGCTTCAGGAAATTCATCCATCATTCATGTCTGACTTTGTAAAAAGTTAAGAAGATTCATGGCGAGCTTGTGAATTATAAAGAAAAAAGCAGGTACAAGAATAGTGCTATGGGATATCAGCATCGATAGTGAATAGTGAATTGGATATACAAACATCGATTCAACCGATATCCCGTTTGGAGATACAAATTGATGTTATAAGACTATTTGCTGATCGTAGTTGGCCTAGAAAGTCTCAGAATGTTTGAATTTTTGTTTATACCGTGTTGTTCTGTAGTTATTGAGGGATAAATAACAGCACACACATCACAACATCACACATTTGGATCATTTTTGTTGGATTTTATTTTTGTTTAAAGGAAATAAACACCATTTTCAGTCTCTGAGCTAGTATGGATTGACAAAGGGTATTGGCAGATACTTAAAGCTATATTATCGAAATCGGTATCAGAATTGAAAAAGCCGGATCGATGCATTCCTAATAAAGAATGAACTGTCAACAAAAACTAAAACAGTCCAATAATGATGGTATATACAAGTATTTTTTTGTCTTTGGTGTAAAAGATACTGTGCCCGATTTGTCTTAAAACATGAAAAACAGTAGTTCATTTTAAACAGTTTGCAATTGTCCAAAGTTATTCCTCACTTAAATTATGCATTCTGAGCATCCTAATTACTCACCATGATGAGTTTGTAAGCGCTTTTCACAACTTTCAGAGGTCAGAGCAGAGCATCACAACTCGCATGCTAACAGTTCACTTACTGATTATCAAACAATAAAACACTTTATAATTTACAGACAGATACAAACAGTACACAGCAGACGTATTTTTGCTCAAATACGTGCAAGATATGAACATCTAAGTGCTGTAAGTGATTTTTTTCCAAGTGACCCCGACAGGGACAAAAAAACAGCATAGCAATTTAAACAAGTCCCTAAGGTGTTATAAAATCGTAGCCGAATTCAACTGGCCATATCAAAACACATTACCCGCATAGCACCAAAGCCAGTTCCTCTAGTCTACACTGTCAGACTTTACAAATGCAGGTACAGTTTACCTTTTCGCTGACATACCTGCTCCTCTTGTTATATCTTAGATAGACTTTGATAAGCATACGCTCCCCCAGGCCTACTGCTGAATTTAAGAAGCATTTCATTACAGTAGAAACGCTGCACTGGAGACAGATAACATCTTGCAAAACAAACAGAAGAGTACAGCCATGTTTTATTCCATCTCCTCCATGGGACCAGCGTTTTAGATGCAGGGAGATTAGATTACGGCAGCTGGAGTCCACGGGGAGGAGGACATCTTGGAGTGGGAAGATAGGAGTAAAGGATAAGCTGTAGAAAGGAAGGCATAGCACCGTCAAGGAACAAAGATGACATTTATAATCTATTCATACTCCTCCATGAATTTGCAGTTGTTCAAGAGGAGAGCGCAAGAGCTGACTAATATGGTGAAAAATACTGGATATGATTAGTATTAAATAGGGGGTATTAAACTTTTATGGGGTATTAAGTGCACATGAAATATTTTTGATCACCATGTTGGCTTTTGTTGTTTTAAGATGTTACATTCACTGAAAACAACAAATTTGACATGTTTCATAAATTTCATGCTCTCTCCCTTCAGATCACATCACTCCACTAATGATACTATTTACACAATGTATCAGGTTTGTGAAGTTGTAGTATATTGTTTTGTATCATGGCTTTGCATATAGAAATTGCTGTGCAGCTGCATGGGTGACGTAGGCTTGTGGGCTGAGCTTTGGATATGAAGCTAACCGTAAGGAGGGTTCGAATAGGGCCCGGGAGAGATTGCTAGAGGGGGTGGGGGCTGCCTGGAATGTGCAGGTGTTTTTATTGCAATGAACTACTTTGGAAAAAATGCATTTTTACTGTGACTGGGCTCGTCATTCCACAATCCAAACCTAAACTAGTTCTAGTGTGATTATCTCAGTGCTTATTTTTGAAATACAGATCTTCCAGTTAGCCTTAATTTCAAATAAAATCTGAAGATGCTAAACCAGGACTAAACACAGGGATACATTTGGGATTAAATTAGTACTACTTTAAAGGGTCAGGACCTTATTTTTTCATGTAATAAATAAATAGTTTCCAAATGAGACCGCTTATGCTGCATCTAATCATAAAACATTTTTCTCTGTCCACAAACCAAGTATAGCGCTGATCCTCTGTTAGCATGCTAGTTGTTGTTACCATTACCATAAAGAGTGCTTATAAACTCATCACTGTGTATATTGGATGCTAGGAGTCTGTCAGCAAAGTGAGGAATAACTTTAGACAACTGCAAGCTGTTTAAAATCAACTAGTTCTGCTTTTCATATGTTTAGGACAGTAAAAATCAAATACAGCGACTTTGCCTGTCACAATTTGCCATTTTCAGAAAAAATATTGCAAATTCATTTTTTTGTATTTTTAAATCAGCACATTTTATGACACCCGGGAGCATTAACATTTGAGAGAAGACTGAAATATGAACCGATAAACTATTTCGAGAACCAGATGCATTTCAGAAATAGTTTGAAGCGGTCTAAACTTGCATGGCTACAGACAAGATATGTTGACAGACTTGTTGAGGACTTGACTTTACCCCGCTGCAGACTCCAACTTCAACATGCAATTTCCGTATAATTTCAATTCAAAATCAATAAGAACCTGCTAATGATATGACCTGGCATGACTATACAATATAACAGCCTACTTTACCTGCCTTGAGCTGCTGCCGTCTCCAGCTAATAGCCCTCTACGTACCCCCCATGAGGCTGACCGCATGACTTCCTCCTCGACCTGCCCGCCTTGATTACAGCGATCAGGCTAACATTATGTCTGCCCACTCTCCCGTCCACTGCAATTAAAAGTCTGGCCCGGTGCGGAGCTACCTGTTTCAACCTAAGACTGGAGGTGTCATGAGGAAAAAGGTGAAATTCCGGCCTCCTCCCCGCAGCGTTTATCTTGTCTGGGGTGCGGAATGATTGAAGACATTAGGAAATAAATGGCTGCCAGTTGCGGTGAGAAGTCAAATCGAGACAGGAATTTCCAGAAAGCAATTACTGAATACCTCGGTGACAATTTGTTACGGGTCATTAATTTATGTGGGAAAATAACAACTAATAACAAAGTGGATAGACTGGTTTTGACTTTTACATTGTAATAATGAAATTGTGAAGAGAGCTCGTTAAAAATATTGTTATGCGTTCGGTTTATTCAGGAGGTATTCACATATCTTTGACCACTTTCTTGTGAGTCAGTGCCGCTGAGTACATGCTTTTGCGATTGTTATTTTCAAGCACATTTTTCTGTATTTTGGCTAAAAGAATACAATTTATTTCCCTCTTTACTGTTGGCACACATCAAATTGGTCAAAAATAGGGATGCCTGGGATATTTGTTGTATAAAACTGGGACAAATATACAATGGTTTGGGATAAATATACAGTGAAATCCTTTTTTATGAAGATTCCACACATTTTCAGAAAGTCAGACAAAGTCATTTCATTTTGGCTATGGAAATTTACATAATTATGCAATGAGAAAATTATTCAAGAAACATGGTGTAGAAATCTTGTGGGATGCTAAAGTATTTAAGGGGAAAGGGGGTCTGTGGGTCTTTTAATATTTTACTGTACTAGACTTCAGACAGTCCTGATTTAGTCGAGGGTTTAACCTGGTTTAATTCCAGTTTAATCAATTTTTTTCATGATTTATTTATTTTTTTAACATAATTACCAAATCATAAGTGGAATTATTTTGATTATGTCGATTGCCCACTATACACAAAAAAAATACTACTAACAGACCTATAACAACATCTTGGATCTCAGCCTTCAAACGTTAACGCTTCTGAACATGTTTGAATTAGCTAGTCTAATCGCAAATTGCATAACTTGCCTGAAAATAAATAAATAAATATCACAATTAGACGATTTCCAAAACGGTGCAGCCCCATAGTTAAAGTAGTGAAGCAACCAAAAAAATAAAATCCCCAAACTGCTGATCTCCACTAGCGTCCATGCTAATAGCAGACAGATGTTACTCCCGCTCTTAGTCCTAATCTCCTCCCAAAATATGGTGCTCATAATCTGTGTGTAGGAAAAGGAAAGTCAAAATCTGTACGGGGATTTTAATCCACAGTGAGTCTTGTGTTCGTCATCAGGGAAATAGCGTGTTATGCTAACTCGACTTTGAGCAGTTAGCCACAGTAGTGTGCAGTTTTATTCTTGTTGGGGGAAAACCTTTTTGAAATCTAGTTTGGTAGTGAAACAGAAATAAACTCTACTACATAAGCAATTAAAAACAAATTGCTTCTCTGTATTTTTAAAGCGCACACATTCTTGATTAATTTAAAGGCCCCATTTTGGATTTTTCTCCCATGTATTTCAGCAAAATGTGTCTTGCCGCAATACAGATATATTATATAATCAGCTCCTGATCTGTGTGTCTTCTGCATCTTATTAGCCAACATTTTATTGTCCATTAATCAGGAAGTGCATATAAGCATGCCAGTAGTTGTTAGCATCGTCGTTACTGCCTCTGAAAATTGTGAAAAGTGCTTATGAACTCATCATGGTGAATAATTAGGTAGGTACATATAAGGTAAGTCCATAATGTAAGTGAACTAGTTTGGTTTTTCACGTTTTTAAGACTGTAAAAATCACCAAAGCGTCTATCCGTTAGCATCAAGACTATAACCATGCTAGGATTTTTTATTTAGCTTTTTTTATCAGGCCTACTCAAATTAAACAGGTTATACATAAATGATTTTAAATGATAAAAAAGGCAAAGGTGTCCAAAATGATTACATAAAAGATCAATTAAAAGGCACAATGTGTTTTATTTTGAATGGTGCTGGCTCTAAAACTCCCCCGTAGTTCTGGATGGACTGGCCCTGTACTCAGAGAATCAGTGGTAATGTCCTCATCACCTACGGCTGAGGGGAAAACAGCTAGTGCCAAAAAGGTTAGCATCCACGCTATTAGCACATTTTACAAGGCTTCATCTTAGAAAACCAAATAGAGGAGTTATGTAACACAGTAACAGTAGGTTCATATTAGAGTATAGTGACAAATGAATAAAGTTTAATGGTTGAAATCAAACCTCAATGTAAACAGACACGGACAGTTTGGCACAAAGGCTGCAATTAAAGAGACAGCACAGCCTCAAGTCCTCTGCAAATAATAATAAACTACATTTTATTGCTATTGATAACCGATTTGTAGCCTAGACCGCTACAAACTGGTTCTGATATACATGGGATTCTTGTATTAGTTTAGCAGTTCATAGTTCAGTCTTAGCTAGCATATAGCATATACTCATTCACAATCATCATTTTTGGCTATGCTAGTTCTATAAAGAAAAACAGCTAGGGATATTGATCAAGATTATTTGTTTAATCCATAATCATGATAATTCAGATCACAACATGTAGGAACTAGTAAAATCATTATCGCCGCAATTTTAAAAGCAAAATTATTATTTGTCTGTCTTGAAATGCGTGAAGCGTCTTTGAGTGTTGAGTATTAGTATTATTAAAACATATTTTTAAATGAATCCAATATATTCCATGAAGTACATCTAAATCTGAAGTGTTTATCTGGCTGTTTATGTCACATTAAGTTGATTTCCTCATTCAGAATGTTTAATTTGATAAAACTGTGCACAGAGGGATATTATTAGACAATGAATATAAGTGAATATGAGAAAATTGAGGATTTCATTTGATCATGGTCTCAATAATTGTGAATAGCTGTTAAATTGTGAGAATACTTATAATTCCCAATAATTGTAACTTGATATACTGACATGCTTACTTTACTTAAAAAAACATCTACAGCATCTCTCTCTCTTAAGCCAACGAAATCTGTTTAATTGTAACCTAAACAGCCTTATAAGTAACTACTCTCTGCTGTTACGAATCATGACATTTTCGGGGCGTCCGCTGAAGTGCTTTTAATCACGAGGTCCGCAGTGTTCACGGGGGGGGGCAGAGTGCTAAAGCGATGCCAACCTGATGACCCAGATAAAAAATAAACTCCAGTCCACATGGGAAACTCCAACCACACCATCAGCAGTTTACAATTCTATAACAGGTCAGCTCAGGCCTACAGCAGCTGGTGTGAAAGATGAGGTACTGCTTTAAGTTTTTTATTTATTCACTTTTTTGGTACAGAAGTGGAGTTCTAATCGTCTTTGTTGGGGAGTGGAGGAGATAAATCAACACAATTAATTTACTAATTTAAAAACATTTGGTCCCTAAACATGACAGAAGCCATAACACGGCCATGTTGGGATTAGCTAATAGCAAAACGTAGCTGAACTTGGAAGAATCTGTTGTTTGTTTTGGCTCATTTGGCAGACATGAATCCCACAGGTTTGGACAAAAAGGTCTGGATGGGACAGAGCCAAACGAGCCCAGGACAGCAGCAGGTGTGAAGAGAGGAAGAGGGGAAAAGAGGAGAGGAGAGGGAGGAGAGGAGGGGTAGGCATTCTGGACCCAGCCGTGTCAATGTTTGAACAGCCTGTGCATACTGGCAGTGGCTCCCAGGGCCAGGAGCGCTGTTGACAGAGGAACCATGTACTGCAATGATTCACAAAGTGCTCACACCAAATACCTGCTAGGAAAATATTTGAGATCTAGAGTATTACAAATGAGCAAAGTCAAACTAGGTAGAAACTGGGACTAACCTGAGGACATCTGGAACCAAAACTGCAACTGAATGCTGGCAAAATCACAAACGCTGCTTCTTTTAGTTATTGGCAAACAACAAAATATTCAAACTTATCATTTAAAAATACTAACTAGTTCAGACCTCTACAGACATGTTATATATGGGAGTCTTGGATTATATCAGTTGTCAGTCTCCTCTCAAATGTTAACGCTTCTGGACATGTTTCAAATGTGCACTTTGAACATAATCAAATATTAAAACCTAAATCACCAATCATAATGTAATGTCTGTCAGAAAAATCAGTCATATACTTTGCCAAAGTCATTTAGCTCCATCTTGAAAACTAAAACTGAAAATTAATCTACTACAGTAACAAATCGTACGAGTCTCCCAGCTCTGAAGCTCGTAGACGTTTCTGGAGGAGGGCAGAATTTGTTATAGCCTTCTTAAGACATTCTGCCACTCTGTTCTCAAAAACTTTAAGTGTTCTTGAGTAAACGAAGCCGTACAATGGTCCTGGAGCTTTCCTAATGTATGCTGACAGCAGTTCTTCTCATATGTTTATTACTATTTATTTGGTTGGTATTCAAGATGCTATCGAATCATCAGGCCTTTGGCAGATTTTTGCAGGTGGGTTCTGTTTAGTGCAGAAGTCGTCATTTCCCAAAAGGCTTTGTTTGCACCTGTTACGCCTCAAGCTTCTGCATGGATGTCGCCTATTGGTTTGAAGCTTGTGCCTTGTGTGACACATTACTGACTGGAATCAGCTGACTGTTGTCATGACAAATGGTGCAAACTAGGGCAGCACAATATGGCCTAAAAATTATAATTCATTAATTCATTATTATAATTCATTTCTTTTTTTGCAAGGCAACCTGTACTCCTGTGCCCACTTGTAAATTATCAAATACATACAAACACATATATAATTTTTTTTTAAAGCACACACTGCTCCCACAGTGTAGACTACACTATTTACACAATATAGAGTCAATAATCAATCACTGAAGCAACTGCAGAGACTTTGATTCCGATGCCAAAGACGATGTAAAAAAAAAGACACTGAGAGTAGAAGAGCATATGGTTATGTTGCATAATAAAAACAAAGACCATACGTTCGCTCTGCTCCATAGTTAAGGCTTAAGAGAGCTTTGTCAGCCAGACAGACTACAGTGCTCACTTTAGTCAAAGTTCAGCTTTCACTCCACTAACCCAGCATCTGTCATTATTAGTGTTTTTAGCATCTGCAGAGCCAAGCGTTTAAGATGCTCCAGGCGTTAGCTGTAGCATTTAGCTGCATTCTTTCATCGGAAATGAAAACAGGCTGCAGTGCACATGCAAATATGATAAAAGATTCATATGACCTACCACTCTTACACCGGTATCTCCAGAACAGATATGATATGGTCCATGCAAGCCAATACTACAAGTATGCATCCCTTACAACCCTAAGATAAGAATTTGGCGACAAAAGTTTAATAATCTTATTTACAGACTACAAAAAACAGGAGAAGGGGAGTGTGCAGAGAGAGTGCAGCAGTAGACCACATTATTAACACCAGAACAGAACTGTGGTGAGGTGTGACTTCCAGTGTTACCCACTGTGACAGATGAGACAGCATTTCAGGACAGAGCAGGACCAGAGCTGGACTTGGGTTTTAATAAGGCCCTCGGCACCTCTGCTTCACAGGCACATTATGAAAGATTGATGTTTTAAAAGAATATGTTAGAAAAATTAGAATGCAGCTTTTGATGCAGAGCAATTTAAAATGTCTAAAGTAATTCCACATAATTTTGAAAAATAGTCATAGCCTGTTTCTAAGGGTGCAAAATTCTCTGCAAATTTTGAATGACCAATTTTGTTATTTTTACTGTCTGTAGGGCTCAGTTCATCTTGAAGGCCATTTTCCCAGTCTGATATCAGCATGTTGTCATTGTGTCCATAGGCAAGGCACTATGAGTTTTGCTGTAACACTGTTTATCTGGTTATTTTGCTGGTCCATTTTTCCAGTTGTTGCCAGAGCTAACCAGTTCCTGTCACCAGATCATATTAGTATCACTGGAGAGAGGAACAGGTATGAACACAGACAAAAGCGAGTATCAAACCAGCTCCACCACCTTCTGATCTGAGGGTTAATGCCTTACCAATAGCTCTACTATTATTATATAAAACGAAGAAGGGATACACTGAAACAGCTTTTTACTACTATACGTTCAGGAACTTTAAATAGCATTTATATCTTTAAAACACAACTCATTACAAAAGCTACCTACAGAAATGTTCATATAAAAACTAAAACTGGGATTATAAATGTGATTCTTGTATTAGTCTGGCAGTTCGTCTAGACGCGTTGACAATATGAACTTTGAACAGAATCCTATAATTACACATCAAGTCTCAATGCTCATCAGAAAAAGCTTAAAAATGCCCAAAAAAGCTCAAAATTGGCAGAGCTGATCGGCTTTCAGTTGCTCTGTCTTCTAAACAATATGGTATCGGCATCGTCTATGGAAAAACCCATATTGGTTGATCTCTTCCACAGATATTCCACTATGTTGGGGCCATATTTGTATAGTTACACTTAATACTTGAAGTTCCACAGAGCACATCCAGATCAATACAACATCACTATAGCACCATAAATAATTGTCCTGCACCTGTTGTACATTAGACACGGTGGTTACAGCATTGACTTATTTTCCTTCTCTGCTCGCTTCATATAGATTTACAAGCTTGTACTGTGCAGAGGGGATTTTTCACAGTCCAGACTCATTAATCTTTGTTTTGCATCTGCCATGGTGAGAAATATACAAGCGTGGTTTGCATGTTCTCCCTGTGTCTGGTTCATTGTCTTTTTGGTACTGCGATTTCTCCCATCAATCTAAAACTCCTCGACATGACCTTGGCTCATCTTTTGGAGGGTCAACAGAAGCTAACTGAGTCAAAAGTAGAAATGTTGTTTTACTATGGGGAATTATCTGTATGCTTACTTTTACCTCTATATTAGACTAAAAACCAATAGATAGAACTAAAAGAGGAAACTGATAAAATTCTAAACTTGCTTATCTCTATTCTGTTGCCTGAAAAGTTTCAAAGTACAGGAGCACAGGTGTATATGTTACATTTAGATCACCATGTTACTGTTTATTATTTTAAAAATGCTATATTTCGCCAAAGACAACATATAAACACGTTTAGCAAATTTCTGTTTAGTTTTTGACGCTCTGCTCTCTCCCTACTCCCCCTTCAGAGCGCTATCACAACACAATCAACGTGCATCCCGCTAATGAAACTACTGTACATCGCATCAGGTTTGTGAAGTTGTAGTATACAGTTCTGAATCATGCTTTCGTACATTTATAAAAATGGGTGACGTAGGCTTGTGGGCTGGAGCACTGGATAGGTTTGAATAGGGTTGGGAGAGATCACTAGATTACTCAAACATGCATGGATGAGCTCTAAAACCTCTTCAAGCATGTTTTTTCTTGAGAGAAAAACTTTATAACATGGTAGAAAAAGTAAATTTTTCTTAATACCCCCTCTTTAAAAAAGATGCACATTTACTCTCAACAGGCTCACCGCTCCACAGATCCGTCACTAGCTCGCCACCATGGACAAGTTTTATGTTGTAAATAAAAGTTACACGGGGCACCTTTGAGTTCAAATATTCTCTCCATAGTAAAATCTTTGAAACCTACGGCGAGTCCTCGGTGCCCTTGATACATGGGTTGAATAATGAAACCGAGGCTGATTGTGCTTGCAGTCCACGGTCGCCGCGGTGATTAAAAGTGATGAGATGAAGGAGGATGGAGGTGGGGCCTGTCCCCATGGAGACTGAGGGAGTGTGAGGAGGTGAGGAGAGGGGGAGCCAGGGGGGAACAGCTGTCGGAGCCCTGGCTCACAAGTCTGTCTGTGGACGCCTCGATACATTCACTCAAGCAGACTGTCTATAAAGGGTCAGACCAGGGACAGTGGTGCGTTTAACATGGCCAGTAAAAATCTGATCACAACCAGATAAGCCAATAATCATGGATTGTGGAGATGTATTTGGAAGAAAAATAAAATGAACTTTAAAGTCCTATCAATATTTAACATTTTCTCTTTCACTTTTGTGACGTGAATAGGGTTCATCTTATTAATGTTGATAACTTAAGATAAAATTTGAAACTGGAATTCTGAAGTGAACTTATTTTACAAAATAAGTAAATATGTACGCTAATCTATAAAAAAAACTGGAGCTGGCCTTACAACTAGGAGTGTGAATTCCTTGGGTCATTTAACTCTAAATAGGATTGATTATTGTTAAAGCAGAACAGTGGCTAACAATAACAGAACGTTCAGGGTTTGACGCCCAGTTGTGGAGTTTGTATGTTCTCCCTGTGTCTGGGTGGGTTTATCTTAAGCACTCTGGCTTCCCTCATCAACCCAAAACATGCACCATAGGTCAAATCTTCCAGCTAAGGTAGTCCTGACCAAGATTAGCTCAAGATCTGGAGATGGGTATCTGAGCACAGCAATGCAACCCCCACTGCTTCTGACAGGTTGCCCCAGAGGCACTGAAGGATGGGTCAAATACAGAGGACAAGTTTCCCTATGGGAACAGTAAAGTGCACCCTAACCTTAAAGAGTTGGTTTTACTTCTATTAACTGCTAACGCATAACATATTTAGATCACCATGTTACCTCTTATTGTTTTGCCAAAAACAACACTAACATGTTTTATAAGTTTCACTTTACTTTTACCCCCTGTGCTAAATCACTCCCCTTTCAGAGCACTATTGCAACACAATCAGGGTGCATCCCGCTAATGAAATTACTGCACATCACGTCAGGTTTATCAAGTTGTTGTGTACAGTATTGTATCATGTTTTTGTATATTTATGGAGACTTGTCGTGTGAGAGCATGAGTGACGTAGACCTGTGGGCTGATCATTGGACAGAATCTTACAGCGATCCGTGAGGAGGGTTCAAATAAGGCCTGGGAGAGATGGATGACATCTAAACCCTCTTCAGGCGTGTTTTTTATGAGGGAACACTGTTAGAACATAGTAGAGAGCTAAAAGAAAACCAAAACGATTTTGCATAATACCCCTTGTTTAACATTTTTGGTAATGCTAAATTCTTTCTTATCTTCACTCTCTAAAAGTTATGAGGGAAGGATGAATCAGATTTCACAGGAATTAGATTAGCTTTTTCCCAATCCCTCAACACCTCCCGGTTCCTTGGAAAATGAAAAAATGTAACACTTTATGAGGAGCTCTAAAAATAAAAGGTGTTTGACTGAAAAAGAAGGATTGGGTTTCCAGCTGGGATGTGTTCTGTATTTCCAAATTTTCCATTAATTAACAGCATCATTATGGCTATATCGGCGTTTTCTGGCACCACTCAGCAACCACAGAAACAGAGTGATAATCCAATTGCATCAGCCCCATTCTGTACACCGGGATCTCCAAACTCCAATAAGGCTATGCTTAGACACATTTTCCACTGCCATTAAAAGTTTGAAAAAGTTTGCACAGAAAGTTTCAGTTTCAGTCAAACCACCCATCTGCAGGGCTGCTAGTGTCTTTATTACACTATACTGCTGACAAAATAACAATGAGGCCATCAGGACCATCTGGAGAACCAACGACCAACGCCTTCTAAGAGGAAGAGTGTCAAGACTGCCAATTCCATCAACAGTTTTAAAGAAGTATGACACTTAAAGGGCCCAGTAACCCGTTTTCTCCCATGCATTTGAGCAGCAATGTGTGTTGCCCCAGTACAGATTTAGATGTATACAAGTCTGCTGGCTGATGTCTGCAACTGATTACAAAGCGTTTTATGGTCTGATGATCAGGAAGTGAGCTTATAAAATCAATCATGCTTATAAACTCATCCGGGTGAATCATTAGTATGCTTGGAATTCAAAAGATAAGTGAATAATATAGTGTCATTTTTCAGACCGGTATTGCAATATTCGATTTGCGATATGTTTAAAAAGTACTATTCTGTTACACATTGGAGTGTTAAGATTAGAGAGAAGACTGAAAGGGCTGATGGACCGCCTCACCATTTCAGAGACAGGTTAAAGAAATTATTCAAATTTACCTTGTTAAGCCTCCCATTAATACTCTGGGTCAACTAAATTTATCGAACACTTGAGCAAAATCTGACTCTAAAGCTAGAAACTAAAGAGTGCTAGTGTTGTCACGATGCAAAGATTTTAAACATGATTTTGATACTAAAGAATAGACCCGATACCATTTTAAAAGCTATTTTTTAAACAATATTGTAATTTTCAACACAAAATAATAGTATTTGTTTATTATATCATGAGGTCTACACACTAGTTCTAATAAAACTCAACATGAAACTGTAAAAAGTATCTAGTTTCGATAATGGTTGTAGTATCGATTAGTACCTGATTTTTGATACTTCTGACAACCCTAAAGAGCACATGCATATTTTGCCTTGCTTTCTTTTAACAGATTTTGCAAAACAACAAACCACAGTAAAAAAAAAAATTATAATGTTCTGATGAATTTAACAGAATCTACATGGGACTCCATAATGTATCTCACTTTGTCTCACTTGTGGTCAGTCTGTCCCTGTATTGCTTTATAGCTTTGCTGAGAGTTATATTGTGTTGTCATTCTGATGTTTCTTTAACAATAGCACAAAACAAAGCCATGGCTAGCTTGTTTGACATAAGGGATGTGCCGCTTTAATGTGGTTTTGCAGCTGGAGTGGTCAGGGGAGGAGTGGGGAATGCTTTACTCACATCGCTACTTGCTAAAGACATCCCAAGAACTCCCAAACTGTTTATTTCTGCCAAAAATATCTTAACAATTATAGTTTAAAACATGTCAAATCCAGGCCCGCAGTTGTATGTCCAAAGCTGTACTACTTTTTTTTCAAATCTGTTTTCTGTTCAGTCGCACTGTTGTTGTGCATGTGGATCAACTCCCAAGCGGTCACGTTATTATAGTCATTAAATCAGGCAGTGTCAGTATGAAGTGAAGTATGCGACTGGGAAAAGTTTGAACTTTGTGTTTGAGGGAACATCTCTGTCCTCACTACAGATCCACTGATATGGGCTTTTTCCAATGTCATAAGCTCATTTACAGTCTATACAGTGCACTGAAAAATAGTAAAAAAAAAAAAAGTAAAATAGTATTATAGTGCATATTAATGAACATCTATAACAAAGTAAATATGTTAGCTATATCAAAGATGCCCCTTCTTCCTATAAGAAACTACATCATATTCACGTAGCAGACACTTTTTGACCTCAAGAGCTGCTTTGACAATATATTTGTACTGGGGCAAGACAAACTTTGCTCAAATACATGGATAGATGTACAAGTAAATGGAAGTATATACACAAGTCAATGAGGTGGAAAATCAGATACTAAACCTTGTGTCGATACTCATTTGAGCAAATATCAATACTAAAAAGTCACAATCAGAGGGCAAACTGGACAACTGTGGGATTACACAGATATAAGGCCACATGGTAAATCTTTTTGTATTGAAAATGACATTCTATTCTCTAAAGAACGTTTTTTTATCATCGTGGTATCGGACTCAATATTAAGCATCGAGTCTAGTCCTTAGTATCGGAAAAAAAGTTTGTAATGTTTCCATTGTGACTATGCTAATGACTATAAGCATATTATTGAAAAAAATCGGAAATAGTTTGTTCTTTTTGATACTCAAAGATGAAGATCACAACAAGGCAAAATTAGTGGACTAGCTGTTCAGAATCATTGCATTTGATTTGCTTCACTGGCGTCAGAATCAACTTTTCACTTAGTATTCCAGTTCTATGGTATGCCAACGTGACTCATTAGTCTCGACTCGGCTGTATGTGTCTGTACTCTGTTTACGCCGTCTTTAATGAGTGATGCACTAAATACATGACACTTCTCTGTTCTGCTCAGAGCCATCTTGTCAGGGACTCTGCCTGTGAAGCTGCGGTGGCCCAGAGGGTAAAACATGAAGACGGGAGCCAATTAGCTAGCAGTGGAAAGCTTTGTGCTGGATCTACGCGCAGTCAGTGTACATGCATGTTAGGAAAACTAAATAACTGGCCTAGTCCAATTAAAAAGTTATCAAAATGCAGGTAAGCCCGAGAAGCACGATCGATAACAAATTATGATGTGCAATATGTTGATGAAGGAAATATAGATGATAAACGATAATATTAAAACTAATTAATGCCAGTGATACAATAACCCTAAAGCAGGATTACCCCCAAAAAACTATTAAATGTAAAAAAAGTTTATACAGAAAGAAACACTTACTTAGTTTGCATCTATAATGAGTCATAATTAAGTTCATAATTCAACCTTTTACAGCTTAAATCTTATCCTATAGCCGAAAAAATAACCAAAAGTTTCCCAATAATGCCAAGAAAATGTACAAATGATAAATATTCATCCCCAAAAATATAGTTCCAGTTTTAATTTATCGAACGAGAAGACGATATAGTAATTACCGTGACGGGCCTAACGATCAATGTGTTGTAGTTCAATTCTTCCAGATCCCAATAACACATCTGGAGAACCCGAAACCCCGCAGTCCGGTTACACACAGGCTCAAACTCGGAGAGGTGTTCAACTGCGCGGGGTAAGAAACAGCCATGGAAATATTAGACGTGTGTTTGGACGTGGTGAACTCGCTTGTTTATATCAACAGCGATGCCAAACAACGGCCCCTCCACCGTGAACTAGCACATATTGTTTCATTTTTTTTTGTTTGTTAAAGTGAAACTGAAGCCTACTGTGGCTTCATCATGTTTATTTGTACGGTGGAGCGTATACCACTTGTGTAAGGCAGTTCCTAGCTGTAAAAGCTGTCTGTAAAACAAATGATCGGTGCAAATGAGATATGATATGTATGGGAGCCATTTTTATTTTATTTTAATTACAGCTGCAAAGTTTTAATTATAGCACATATTTGGTTGTTTGAAGTGCTATAGACTGGGACAAGAATGGTTCAAATGTGGTTGTTTAGCGCACTCTGAGATCCTTGTGCCTGTAAACATAGTCGCTAGTACTAATTGCTAATAAAAACGACTACATACATGATTTTCAGACATGTTACAAACTGTTACGAGTTATTTGCACTTCGCTACACAAATAAGCAAATTGAGGCTCTGGCAGGTTTTGATTTCACTTCAATGTAGTGGTCCAAAGCACTGAAACAAGTCCTAGCTAGTCCGCGATGGAGGGATTAAAGTTTGTCATTGCCTCTGATCTAAAATGAGTGAGTAAAGGTCCAAACACACATCTAATATTTTTGTAGCCGTTTCCTACTCCATGCAGTTGAACGCCTCTTCCAGTCTGTAGCTAATGTAAATCCGACTGCGCTGTTCTCCAGATGTATTATTGGAATTGCTGATATTCACGACGCCTCGGTCAAAGTTCCCAGGTTTACATGCACTTTGAGTTATCTGGCTTTTTTCCGGTGAGTGTCTTTCAGGTCGACTTCCATTTCGCTCCTCCTCTGGCAAAAACAAGGACAAAACTAGAATAGTCTGGGTGACATTTTGTGCGATTGCAGCGTTGTAAAAGCCTGTTTGTGAAGGACGCACCAGTAGAGCTCTGCCAACTGGAGTGTTAGCACCTCGGGTAATTATGGCTGTATGTGCTGAAGTCTGAACAAACAGTTTAGAGGAAATTAGACATCTATTTGACAATCAAAATGTGTCAGCGAAGAAGGAAGTTACGACAAAAACAAAGTGGTGTTAAAAGATAGAGATACAGGGAATGTGTGAGGGACGGGGGAATTCAAAAGACTTTCAAATGTGACCCAGAAGCGTTTCGTTCAATCCCGGCACTCGACATTAATTATTATCGTCATGTCCTTCGGCAAGATACTTCATCCATCTGTTATTATCATCTCTTGAAATGCCCAATGAAGCCTGCTGCTGTCATTTTAAAGTTTGTTAGTAAAAACTTCATGGTTGCTCTGCTTTGCGGCGTGCTTACCTAACCACCAAAGAGGAAGAGAACATCAGTACATAAATTCAATGCATTTTGTCATATGGGTCCTAATCTGGAACGGAAATCAATCAAATGTTGAATGTCAACTGAAACATTATGATTAATACTGCTTTTAAATACTGAATTAAAGGCACAGGTGTAGCTTTTCTGGTTGGAGGTCCACCACCTGCTTCTGTTTATGGAGATGCATTAAATATATCTTGCATTTATTCAATTACAGGCGTTTTAACTTGAAAAACAAGAAATTCCTGTCAACAAACATACCTAAGTGTAATGCCCTATTGTGGAATATTCCGCGCAAAACAATGACCTCCATGGAGACACGCAAGAAGAGGAAGCTCCATCAGAAAAGTGATGTGGTGAACTTTTAAGGAAGCACTAGGATCATTTTATTTTCTCATTTGGGGAATAAATAGGAAAGATTTTTTGTACCAATGAGAAATATTGACTTTTTGATGATTAATATCAGTATTTGCATGAAGTATAGTTTTGTATTCTGTGTTGTTTTCCACTGAAGTAAAAACACGTAGCGCAACTTGGGACCATTTTTCACTTTGGCAGATTTCTGTCTCGTCTCCTCCAGGTTGTGCTAGAACTGTCTGTACTTCTAAAATAGGTGTCCTGCACTTGGGCCAGGCAATATTACAAATGGCTTTCAATATAAATTCCCTTAACATAAACAATACAGACTTTTACTCCTTTATGTTTTTATTAGTCAATTCCTCCAAAGTCTCTCTCTGGCAGTAAAAGCATGTGGTTTGGAGCAGAAGGATGACTGTAGACTAGACTAAACTCGATTTCGATACTAAAGAATAGACCACATTGATAATAAAAAACACACTTTATTTAGACAGTAGAATGTGATTTTCAGCATTAAATCATAGTACTTTATTTTATATTTCCATGTGGCCTTATATCTGTGTAATCCCTCAGTGTCCATTGTGGTCCACGGGCGTATCAGACATTTTCTTTTGACGACCCTCCTGTAGACGTCTCCATTAAAAACAAACACACTGATCGTTGGCCATTACAAATAACCAACTCCTACTAAATCTTTATTAAAATTTGATAAAATACGCAGCCCTGTCCCGCACAACTATTTGAAAGACATGTTCAACCGTATTCTTGTATAATGAACAGTGTCGTGCCCCTGCCCTTTGACACTGGAGCTGTAAGAACGTCATACAAAGAATGTCGGACCCTTTTTTTGGTTTTCGGCCCCATTCATTTACACCAATCTAATTACAGGCTCCACGTGGCTCTCGTTTAAGCTCAAGCGTCTGTGGAAGTGCTCACATGAGAGTCTAAGGCTACACGCTGAGGAGATACTCCAACAGAACTGGTTTGCAAATGCAGATGAAAAGTTAGGGTAAAAACAAAAAAAAATGTAATAAAAGAGAAACATTATATTTACATTATAGCCAGTTGGATCAAAATTAGAGTGATAAATATGTATTTGCAAGCAATTTCCAATAGTCAACTTGAGTTTAATGTTTGATGCACTATGACTACGCCTGTGATAAAAAATTTTTGAAGTATATATTGTTTCAGAAAATATCACGACAAATGAGAATACTGAGGACCACTGATATAGGAACTAGACATCGACCGATATGGGTTTTTTCATGGCCGATACCAATTTTAGAATCCAGCCCAAACGATGGCCGAGGAGCTCTGCTGATATTTTTGGGCCAATTTGTAAGGAAGATTATTTATTTAACTTTACTGCAAACTCTACCACAGGCTTTTTTTTTTTTTTACTAGAGAGCTGTAGTCACATTTTCTGCCATTATGAATTTGCACTGAAGTGTTAAAATAAGCTTTGTGTATACTCTGCTGGAGATTTAAGGACATTGGCCAGTGCTCTAAAAAGTGCAAATCGGTCTGATATATGAGTCTATCTCTAATAGTAACACAACAATAAACTCTTTTCCAAAAAAAACTATACCCATAAAACACAAGCTGCAATTACCTTAATAAATAGTACAAAGACGCAAAGTGTACAATGTGTAAGAGCACACTGGCATTTACAATTAAAAAAAATATGGCCCATTACAGCTAAAATATTAGGATACCTTAAAAAAGAAAAGGTGCTGCTAGTTAGAGATAGGACGATATACGATAATATCGTTAATCGCGATAAAAAAGGTCCGCAATTAATTGTTAGTGGCATTTTTTAATAATCGCGATCATAGCGCACGATTATCATCACCTTTACGGCACCACACTGCCTCATGTTTCCAGTTCCAATACAACATTTAGATGTTAGTTTGTGGTGTTTGCCCACTCTGACATAGCAATGACACTTGTAGCTTCTGTGCTTATCTCTGTCTGAACTATATTCTGTCAGATATCAACAATAAACAAAGTCTGATCCGTAATTCTCCACAAGAACGTACTAGTGCGCGCCTCACCCGTGCACACAGATGAGATGCTAATGTCTGCACATCTTATATTTTTACCTACAATAATGCAAACTGCAGAATAAAACAACACCTTTTAAACAATAGACAAATTAAGTCTAATTCACACAGCTAAACAACAAATGTGCCAGAGCGCATGGTCCGAATGCCCACTATGTGCACAGAAGCAAAGCTAACGATTATATACGGTATATTTTACCTACAATTAAGTCAATAGCAGAATAAACCAAGCTTACCGATCGAGAACAGCATCCAATCCATCAAAAAATAAGGTCCTTTACTCCTGAGTCCACTGTGGGATCTTTACTCTTTGCCATGAACCACTCCAGGTCAGAGATGCCTCTAGTTTAACTTGTACAAACATCCACAGTGTCCTCGGTCGCGTCCTCCCTTTGGTTTGTCTGTTTCGTCATGTTTAAAACGCAAAACAACAGTGTGTAAAATGCGCCATTATGCACACATTTCTGCATCCACTTGTTTCCCAGTTCACCAAAGTGCCTTAATTAAAAAAATTAAGTGTTCGTCGATGGGCACTTGCGTCACTTCCGTCGCAACAAGGACCGATCCATTTCGACAGCATGGCATTGAGGAGTACACATTTTCTTCCGGGTACGTCTGTTTACGGAAAACCATGGCATGTGATACATCATCCTGTCCCGCTGCTCATTGGCTGTAAGGGGAAAACGTCACTAAATGTGTGTGATGTAATTGGTTGATTCTACAAGGGGAAGAGTGGGGCGTAAACTTTCAGTCATCTGTAGCACTGATTCGTTGTCTGCGGGCTCAGTAACCCACAACCCCCACCTTATTGGCCAACACTGGTGTCAATCACAAGCTGACACGTGTGTTTAGCACTGGGGAACAAAGTTGGCGCTGTCAGACGTTTATTATGCCTGAAATCGACAAAAGAAAGCAAAGAAGTGACGGAGCAGATTTCATATTTGGAGTACTTTCCTGCAGCAGATTGGACATGGAGGATCTTATTTTGTGGACATAATTTCTTGACTGGATTATATTCTCTGGACCTTTACGGAACAAATGAGACCAACTTTGTGTGAACAGAACAGAACCAGAGCGCTCAATGGTAAGTGAAGTCCAGATACACACTTTGCGACTTTTCTGTAAAAACGTCTTTCCTGTCAGCGCTGTGGTGATTGCAGGTGAAAATGGTTTGCATATCCAGAAAGACGAGCGACGCAGCTTTCATTTGATGTGTTTGTGTGGGTGACGCAGAAGTGTATGTACATTGCTGTAAATTTGTAATGTAGGCCCGGGCCGTCGGAACGTTAACAGGTTAATAATTATCGCGATAATATCGTTAATCGCGATTATTTTGGCCACGATAATTGTGAGTGTAAAATTTAATATTGATCCCATCCCTACTGCTAGTGCAAAAAACATGTGCATTTTACTGCCTACACATCACTGTTCATTCTGTTATTTATTGAGTAATTATCATGGCAGACCAGTCTCCAGTTTTGTCCTGAATACTTAAGCATTTCCCTTCACTTTATACAGAGTCCGCATCAGTTAGTGTCATGCTGAAAATACCCACAGTGCAATCTGTCATTTCAAAATGCTTCACTCCCTACTGCTGTCTGCAGAGGGCGTCTGACAACTAATTAAAATGTGCAAATCAACACACCCTTTCCATGTACACTACCCGTCAAACATTTAGTCACACTTTTTCATGTAATGCTTTTCTTTAAAGTGGATGTATTGAGCATTTTACCATGTTATAATGTTGTTTCCTCATTAAAAAACATGCATGAAGAAGTTTTAGATGTCGTCCATGCTCCTGCACGACAATTCGCCATAAAAATATGCTGCCTGGCACACTCTAATATTTGGGATCTTGCATTGATGATGGTAGAGTCTGACCGCTGCACAAAGCCTTCTCCAGCACATCCAAAGATTCTCAATGGGGTTAAGGTCTTAAGCCTTTTCCATTTGCTTTGATCACTGTTTGGCATTTGGCATTGAGAGAAGGTCATAATTTTTCTGCAACATAATTCCATACATGTTACTTCATAGATTTGATGTCCTCCGTATGTATCATGCAATAAACATAAAAAACAAAGACACTTTTGATCAATTTCTATACTCTATAATCTGAAATATCAATGCAAGTGTCCCAAAAGTGTGAAGGACTAAAGCACACTGAAGCATAAACCATCTTCATCGCCTCATAAAGAACTTGGCACGAGGTTCAAACTGGCATAACATTTGTGGCTACGCTGTGGTTAGCGTGACAGACACGGGTAGAAAATCTCTCTCTTTGTAATATTCTCATACCTGAAGCCAAATAGTTATTGTCTGCAGAAATTAAAACACTTAACTGCACTGCCTTGTCAAAAAACATTTCAATAGGTGATTATTAGTTGCTGACGCTGCAGTTTGTCCAGTTGAGTTTCTTTTAAGTAGAATGTAGAACATGTCAAAAATCAGATACTATTCGACACTAAAACTAGTATTGAAACTAGATACTCATTTGAGCTGGTATCAATACTAAAAAGTTACATTCACAGGACAGAAATGAACTTTTCCTGAATAGTTTTAGAATGATCTTGAGCTATATCAGAACAAGTATAAGACACAGACTAGTATACACCCATGGACGTATACTATGGTACACTATGGAACCTACGAGGACGACATACACAGATATAAGGCCACGTGAGAATATAGAAGAAAGTACTACCATTTAATGTTGAAAATGACATTCTAGGTATCGAGTCTATTTCTTAGAATCAAAATAGTTTGAAATGTTTGCATCGTGACACTAGTAGAATGGAATCAAGACTTCTTAATAACTCATATAATTAATGAAATAGACGTCACACTGGGCGGTTTACGTCTGTAACAAATTGTCAGTGATGTAAATTCTTTTGATACTTTAAGCTACCATAGGCAACCTAGATCAACAACAGAACATTAATCAAATCTGACTTACAAATATTGCCCCAATCCATGACTTATACAAATTAGTTGATTAAAAAACTCTTCAGATTAAAGATGCACTATGTAAATTTTCTGGGGGGGGGGAGTCCCACCACCTGCTTGTCTTACTGGTTTAGCTGTAATTTTCCATGCTAGTTAAGTCAGCTCTGTGGGGAGCAGGATGCTTCAAAAGTATTGAAAATCAGAGGCTAATCGATACTAAAAATAGTATCAAAACTAGGTATTAATTTTAGCAGGTATCCATACTAAAAAAGACTTGATTGATTCTATTCCTTAGTATCAAAATTGAGTTTGAAATTTTAATATTGTGACAGCAGTAGTGCAGAGGCAAGCCCACTCTCAGTAAATACGTGTAGGTCTTTTTTCAAGCAGTCTGTAATGGAATTATTGTGAGATAGAGACTTTTACTGAAACCTGTGGAATATTCCAAGGCAAAGCAGTAACATCTCCATGGTAACAACAGTACAAGAGGTCACTTCTGATAACGTAACTATTGACTGTAGAGAAACATTTCTTTCAACAAATATTTCATCATGACCCCAACTAATCAAAGTAATTTACAGGAATGAACAGACTGAGGTCAGAGTGGTCAAAGTAGCACCATGACCGCAGCGGCT
Source organism: Periophthalmus magnuspinnatus (assembly GCF_009829125.3). Classification (NCBI taxonomy): domain Eukaryota; kingdom Metazoa; phylum Chordata; class Actinopteri; order Gobiiformes; family Gobiidae; genus Periophthalmus; species Periophthalmus magnuspinnatus. The sequence continues at coordinate 6,431,843 of NC_047149.1, forward strand.
GTGTGCACAATGTTATTGAGCTGCTGTTTGATCAATGGTGAAATGGAGCTAAATCCTGTTTAAAATAGAGAAACAGCTTCAGCCTTAACAGCTCCAATGAAAAGATGAACACTTATATAAAGATGAGAGCGCCAGGCTGCAGAAACACTTACACGGATTTATTCTATACACAAATAAATTCAAGCTTTACAACTGCATTATGCTTACGTGAGAAATAGAAACCTGTGGAATTGGATTTTATCTACAAAATAACTCAACTTGCAATAAAAATGACAATTAGCATCTAAACTTGCGTTGCGTTTGACCTGTAACTGGGATTGAACCAGCAATTTGGTGTCACTTGTTACTTTGGAATGAGTAATTTTAATGTATTTATGTTAAATTTATTTATTATTTATTTATTATTATTTGGGGAATTAGAGGAATGTATAGCTTTAAAACAGCGCATTGCCTGAAACACTTAATGCTAAACCTGATTTCATTTAGATTTGAACATATTTCACTGATGTGTCACCACCACCACGGCAAATTAGCAAATATCCTACCATCAAAAGTCCAGAAAAGTCTATAAAATGTTTGCTTTGATAACTGAAGCTAATTGCAAGTAGAATTCTTAACCATTTCACACCAGTTTTGCAGTAATCACACTTGGACACGGTTCAGTAAAAGGACTATATCATGAGCATTGATATTAACGGTGAAATAAAAATAGCTTGACCGGCTGCGTGTCAGAATGATGCAAGTCCATAGGGTCTTGTCCTTGTTTCCAAAATAAGCCAAAATTTCTACATTTGTTGATGGAGGTGGCTTAAAATACTTCGGGTGATTCCAAGTTCACACGTGAATTTGGGATTTTCAATGGGGAAAATTATGAACAAATGCTAAGTGCACAAGAAGGTACCATTGCTGAGTTGGTAGCTAACACGACCACGTCCAAAATTCGATTCCAGGGCTGAATTTCAATTAATCGGAGTACCTCTGACTACACTCATTTGTAATATTTTCGACTACTATAAGTCATCATTAAATACTGGCCTATTTCAGTGTGGAGTTTTAATCTGGATGCTCTGTTTTCTTCTATCACTCGAGAACTAGATCAGACATTTCAAACACAGGAATGAATGAGTCTTGAGTAGTGTTGTCACAATGCTAAAATTTCAAACTCAAAAACATTCGATACTAAGGAATAGACTCAATATTCAATACTGATTCTGATAACACAGACAAACATACAGCAGAATGTGATTTTTTTTAACATAAAATCAGCTCAAGATCATTCTAAAGATATTCAGAAAAGGTTAATCTGTCCAGTGAATGTGACTTTTTAATATCTGATATAGTTGACAGCTCTAGTCTAAACAAAAGTCAAGTAATTCGATAGGAAACAGGAAGGGCATTTGCATGTCATGTCATGTCATAAACAGAAGTCATCGAGTAATGGAAGTTCCCAAATGCTCTAGAGACGCTTCATCAGTTCATTTTATTATACGTCTATTTAGGTCTTTCATGATAATCGATAAACTACACTGACTTATTGTTCAATATATAAAAGATGGAATAATAATATTTGAATATTTATCGTGTGTACATTTACTTTGTACTACAGTGACATTTTGTTTTTTTAGATCTGAGCTGATGATTGAATTATGAACTGAAATTAACAACAACTCAACTTTTGCTTTTTGCTATTTATTTTTTGGAACTCAACAATATTTAACAATTTTGTACATTTAGAACACTTTTTGTGAATAACTCTGCTTCATGGTTTCAATATTATCGTTTATCATCTATATTTACTTATATCGCACTTCAAAATGTGTTATCGTGACGCGCCTATGTATTAGCATGCTAACGTGTGCATGTGGGTGATAGCTGCTACGCTAGCAGGAAGCACCTGTCAAGTTATGAGGGGGATATCTCACAAAGGGCCTGACCTGATTTTGGAGACATTTACAAGCCGTGCACTGGAATAACAAATGTTTAACAGAGAAGAGAAACATTTAGTCAAAAGTTAAGGTATATTATCCAACTTAAGTAGTTTTAAAAATGGTTTAACTTTACTAATAGGTTGTGAATTAATTAAAATTATTGATACATTTTTCATTGAAAGCTATATTTATTATTATATATTATTATATTTATTACATTTTGGGCATTGTTTCAACACCAAAATGTCAAAATATGGTTGTCCAAAAATCTGAATACAGGACAAAACTGGACCTGTCCTGAATAGATTTATTAAGGTGATATTAACATGATATTAGACCACATCATATTAACGAAAATGTTTAGTTTGAGTTGAAAATTCCAGTCTATTGTCTAAAAAGCTTTTGTATTTATCACTGTGGTATTGAAATCGCTATTGAGTCTCGAGCCTTTTTCTCAGTGTCAAATTCAAGGACTAAAGTCACACAAAAATAATAAATGTACAAAATGTCCTCTACTCTTACTCTAAATAGTGTTGATATAATACGAAAACTTCAAACGTGATTTTGATACTAAGGAATAGACTTGATACCGACTCAGATACCACAATGATAATTAAACACTCTTTAGAATGTAATTTTCAACATTAAATCACAGTACTTTCTTTTATATTCCCATGTGGCTTTGTGTCTGTGTAATCCCTCAGTCGTTCAGTAGGTTCATAGTGGTCCATTTTAGAAAGCTGATTTTGAGCGTTCTGAATCTATTCCAAAAATACAAAAAATAAATCAACCAAAACACAAGTCTTCCATTACCTTATTCTTATCTCTTTGTTGCAGTTTATCCCTGGAGTCGTCTTCCTCACTATCCTGCACTCACACTACACCTGCCAAGAGCTGGGGGCCCCGAGACGCCACAGACCTGCCCTTCAGACACTGATGGATTGTGGGAAAAGAGCCAGACTGATTAGACCCCGGCACAGACGAGTTAATGCACTAAACTACACAATTAATGGGATCCCACCTGGACGATGTCAGCACTTCCGCCCAATTGGTTGTGTCCGTTCACTTTGTCAACAAGTGAAAGGACAAGTGCAGCTTTGGGGCCATTGATCTGTCTCTCCACTACAACAGAAGAGTCTATCTAACATGTCCACACCCCATTGTCACGGGGACTTGTATCGATTTTATAGAGACTAGAGGACAAAATGAGTGACAGGAAGACATTCGCGCCAACACCATCCCAACTGACCGTCTAAGCATGTGTTGGTAGTTTATTCCACTGCAAAGATGAAACTTATCGCAATAATATAACAATCAACAAGCTAGTTCACATCTACTAAGCTAGTTAGTAGATGTAGGTGAAATCCTCCAACTAAAGCCTGTCACACACTACAGAATTTAGGAGCAGATTTGCTTCTCCTTGACTTTGGATCCTCCTATGTGATTTTTAAGCCGCTGTACTCCTCATGAGCTGAGCTGCTCTGTCATATCACATCTATAAAACTTCACCACCACTGCACCAGCCAATAAAACAGAGCGCAGGGGCAGACGGAGTGAAGGACACACAGGCGCCACATACAAATATGAGAAACAGGAAAAGGACCATGATTACTTTATTACTCACCGCAAAGCAACTAACTTCATCCATGTGCTTACATCTAATACTAGTATTTTCTCTGCAAATCCCTGGCACCCAGCCCGCAAAACATTTCTAATAATCCAGTTTCAAATAAAAAGTGAGAAAAGGGCGAGAGTAATTCTTAACATAAATCCACACTGAAGATCAGTGGGTGAAGCTGCTGCAGATTAGTGATCATAAAGACTTCCTGGGCGTCCATCGGCAGATTTCTGTCTGTGTAAAACATTTTCTGGGCTACATTTTAATAAAAACACACTTTTGACTTGAATATAATCTAAGTGCAATGCTCTGATGGTTTTGAACAGTTGAGAATCAAACGAGTCTCTCTCGACAGGAAACATCTGACGTGAGTGCGTTAGCTTTGCTCACAACTTTTAGCTTGTGGTGAGGGGTCTCTCCAATGTGGTCTTTGCACTTTGCACACACTAAATCACATCCGATTCTCCTCAGGTTGGTGGTCTGCACTTTTCATTTCACGTTTAAAGAATCGTTTAAGACTCAAAAATCCTGTAATGTGTGGCGGGTTTGAAGGCAGTCTGGACCAAGCCTAGCTCAAGGTCTGTCTGAAGATGGGTCCCAGGAGGGTGTCCCAGCAGCATTGAAGGTCAAAGGAGACAACCAACTTATTATGTTTTGAGAGGGGAGCCCACTCACAAGTTATTTTTTTCCGAAGTTTACTTAAAAGAAATAAAAACATATGCAACTGAATAAAAGCAAGATTAATACCATAAATAAAAGTAAATGCCATACAGTGGAAAATTCCAGCAAAGCAATAAAATGGTTTTGGAGACAAGTATGACGGACAGGAATAATGTTGAATGTAATCACGCTGAATATCCAAAACAAACAAAGAAATCTGACAAAGGCCGCGTGCACAGTGGCTGTTGGCTGACTGCCAGAGTGGGACCAGTCCGGCCCATGCGTCTGTCTCCTCCTGGATGTGCTTTTAGCAGCTGCACATTTTACTCATGCCATGTTTTCTACTGCTCTGGAGCCGCTCTGGAGCCGCTCTGGAGCCGCTCTGGAGCCGCTCTGGAGCCGCTCTGGAGCCGCTCTGGAGCCGCTCTGGAGCCGCTCTACTACCTGTCCAATAGAAGGACTTCACTCAGCAATTTATTGGGTATTGTTTGGTATTTATTTCTAAAAAGGTAGATAAAACTCATAAAAATATGATTCACACATTTAATCTGTCCTTATATAAATATATTGTTTCCTTGTACTTTTTTCTGCATAAACACTTGTTTGCATGAAATCCCGTGCAGTGTAGTCTTGTGAGTGCAGTTTGGGTCAGATAGAGAGATACATAACACTTTTGAGAGCTTTTGCCACGCCCCCTTTTTAGTCGACTAGGACAGAGAATGTCTTTAGTCGACTCCAGCCCTACATACAACTCGAGTTTGAGCTGTGGCTGAATCCATCGGTCAAATGAGGCACATGACAAACACCACTGTGATTCTGTGCAGGGGAAATCCACTCGCTTCACTCATTCAAAGACTTCTAAACAGACCGTGTGACCAAAGAAGTGACGAACACAAGTGCCCTCTGTCTGTGCTTTGTTTAGGATCACAGGCCAGTCCCAATAAAGGCTCTGTTTGATCAGTGTGTAAAATGTAACTGAGTCACTGAATACCCGCTCATACTGATACTGATACTAACAACGCTCATAGGCCTGATGAATACAGCAAGCATTTTTGTTAGCTAACATCACGCTTGGGCAGTTAGAGCAGATATCAGAGCAGTCGGCACCATACTATCAAAAGACTTTAACGTGTTGTTGTGGAATTTTTACAAGCAAAACATTACATGAACCAGAAAACCAGTTTAGACCCGTTAAAGCACAAGGTCAAAACACTTCTGGGGACATAGGATTAGCAGTTCATCTAACATGCCTCAGACAGTGGACAACAGGTCATGATGTACTGGATCTTCAGGTTAAATGGATAAGATAACTGAACTAAGAGTTAAGAGACCGGGACTGAGAGGTGAGAATACCAGCACCCAGTCTGTATGAGAAAGTACAAATTAGATTAAACACGAAGTAACGGACTTATAACAAACAAAGACAGTTATTAATCTAACTTTTGTGCGATTTTTGCTGCTTGCTCACTGACACAATGATTAATATGCACTGTTCTAATGAAATATAGACAAACAAAATAAAAAAGAAACAGAACAGAAAGCTGAAAATGACTTGATCAACTCATTAATACTAATAATTTGCGCAGTTATTCCATGTTTACATTTGTTTACTCGATTTGACACTAAGGAATAAACTGGTCTTTCCGGGTGGGTGGAGAGTCCCTGCCTCAAGTGGAGGAGTTCAAGTATCTCGGTGTCTTGTTCATGAGTGAGGGAGGGTTGGAGCGTGACTGCGTGACTGCGAACAGCTACACGTAGACCTGTCACGAGAAGTACTAGATCCACTTATTGTTCAATATGTGAAAGTTGGCACAGTATTTTTGGGGTCAGTATTTATCCTGTGTACATTTTTGTTGCAGCAGTGGGAATATTTGATTATTTTTATGTTATTTGAGCTGTAAAAGGTTGAAATAATAACTTGTATGACTCATTACAGATGCAAACTAAGTACTAAAGTGTTTCATTCTGCTGTTTATTTATTGCAGCTCATGATTTTTTTTTAACAATATTGTACATTTAGAATAGTTTTTTGTGGTTTAAATCTGCTCTTGTGTAATTGTGTCAGTGATGTAAATTAGTTTCAGTATTATTATCATCTATATTGACTTCAGTGACATAACGAACTTCAAAATATGTTACTGTGTCAGCCGAGCTACACGACGCATTGTTGGGATGACATTTACGACAAAGTCAGGTCCCATTGTGGAGAGCAGATTTCTAACATGGAAATCAGTGGATTTGCTCCTTTTATTAAGTCGTTTTTGATGAATATTGCGATTTAAAATGTGCTAATTATAACAATGATCCACGGCTGTCATCCATTATAACTATATAGCAAACACAAGTATAATAGATCGTCATTAAAAAGCTCTACTTTTGTGAGTGTCTTCCATAATGATATATCATTTTTCCAATACAAACTGAATGATTACCACCTGAGAAATTATTTTAGGAGAGAAAAAGTGTATATATAGAGTACCTTAAGTGGGCTTTGTTTGGACACGATTGACCAGGAGCTGCACATCGCAGGTGAGAGCAGTGAGTCAGTCTGTCTGGTGTCATAATCACTTATAACACCTGGTTCACAGCTCCAACATGCGCTCAGCTAGAGAGGTGGAGACAGAGAGGCAGGCACATAACAGATGTGTTGTCCAAGTCAAATCATTATATGGTATGGTATGCATTGCTAAAATGTAAAAATATAAATACTCATATAAAATGTCACTCTCAAAGCACATGAGGCATGGCGGTCAAATATAATTCAATATAGGATGGAATTGGAATGATGTGCAGCTATATTGAAATATTGCAATAAATGAAAATATTGAAACTATTTTACACCATTGATTAAGATATAAATAATGCAAGACATGAGCTGCAACAAATATATAGCAGAATGTACCAATAATTAGCCATAAAAGGGGCTTATTCACCCTTCCACAGTTCAAATTTTATTCATATTTCAACAAAAATACCCCAAATCCCACTTTTCAAAGAAAAAGTACTCATGACAAGTACTGAGGCCCAAAATATATTGTTCCAGTTCCAAATACTGAACAATAAGTCGATATAATAACTATCAAGACAGGCCTACATGTATGGCATATTATTTTGAATCATGAGGTGCCCTGTGACTCCAATTATGCCCCAAAAAAGCTTCAGAAAAATATGAGCATTTTTTGAAAAGTTTTGTGTTTTAAGGTTCTGTTTGGGTGCACATTTTAAAGAAGGTCTATTGACGTTTGAGAAATAACCGAAAATATGAATTGATACAATAATGATTATACTATATAAAAGTAGAATAAGTACTGCATGCATTTACAGATTTAGTTGGTAGAGACCGGACATTTAGCAGCTTGCGGAAGAAGTTACATTACAAAGAAATCCGCTCCATTCAATTTGCTAATTGCGAGTGTACTTTTGGCCTGTACTTGCAGTTCTAGTTCAGTAGCAGGATTTACAATATGATCATTTACAGCGGGGGGGAGGTGTTCCATAAACCTGCCCTGGGGAGTTAACCTCGTGTTCCTACAAACATGCTAAGCCTTATAGCATGGACTTGAATGCGGCGTGTATGGACAGTAGGCCTGCTGTACAATCAATAGGCCTCAAATTGCACATGTAGATATTATTACAGTAATGACAGTTTGCTTGGAGTAGTGTGGTCACGATGCAAATATTTCAAACTTGCTTTCAATACTAAGGAATAGACTCGATACTCAATACTGATTCCAATACCACAAAGACAATAATCCCTCAGTGTCCAGGTAGGTTCCATAGTGGTCCATGGGTGTACACCAGTCTATGTTTCTCAATCTAAACATATTCAGGAAAGGTTCATTTCTGTCTAGTGAATGTGACTTTCTTAGTATCGACACCCACTCAAATGAGTGTCTAGTTTCGATATTAGTTTTAGTATCGATTAGCATTTGATTTCTGACACTTTTGACAGCCCTATGACAAACACGTTGACACTACACAACTTCCTGTTACCTGCAACATTTTGAGGACCTCTTCCCATTCAAGAGATCATATTTTGTTTGTTGTTAAACTGTTAACTGCTATGACAACGACCCTGATATTTGATCTTGTAATACTGAGGAGGCGGGGGGGTGGCGGGGGGGTCCAGTACACACTTGTTAAAGTTATGTAATCCTAATAACCACAGGGCCCATAGGCTAGACCACTGATCCTAAACATGCTGCTAATGACAAACAGATGACACATTTAATGGCTGGCTGCACAACTAGTTACAAGAGAGGGGATTTTTGTGTTTATGGTTGTGTTTCGTTTTGTTTTATGTTTTAAGAGGGGGAAAAAAAGCTATTTTCAGCCTCTGCACTGGTATCGACATCAGGTAATGGCAGATTTTTAAAGCCATACTATCGAAATCTGTGTGTGACCTGAAAAAGCTAGTGCATCCTTGATCGTGACGTGTGTTTACATGCACTAACTGAATAATAGTTTGTCCTTTCTTGCATAGTCCTTGTCAAAACCTGCACAGATGTGAACAACCAGAGGGAAATCAGATTACTCCTTTCATAATTGTTTACATGACATTTCAATAATCTGATAACTCCAGAAATCAGACAATGATCAGATTTTTGGCGTGTATGTAAACATAGCCAGTGTTGGGCCTTTCTGTTTAGAGTTTGCATGTTCTCCCTGTGTGAGTGAGATACTCCTCTCTGATCCTCCAGTTAGGTACTCCTGAATCCAGACTGATATTGGCTCAAAATTTGGAAATGGGTTCCTGGCTGCGACACTGCTCCTGACAGTTCAGCATTGATTAATATTAAGTATGTTAAGTAAGTGAACCAATTTAAAAGCTGTAATATGTAACATAGAGATTTTATTGCTTTGCCTGGAATGTTCCATAGTTAAACTTAAATTTATCTGGCTTATTCAACTGCAGATGTTATTACTGCGAAGGAAACAGCTCACAAAACATTCATTCATAGTTTGAGTGGGGTCGTCTCTCTCCTGATCTGACCTTTAATTTCAACTGACGGGGTCCCCTGCTTGTCTCCATGGTGTTCAATTGGTTTAATGCTGTACTCTGGAACATTTGTGGCAAAGCAATGACAACTTCATGCAGACAAGCAGATAGAAAAGTTACATAGTTTAGTGCCATATTGTGGAAGGAACATTTTAGGCAAAGCATAGTTTAATGCCATACTGTGGAACATTTTAGGTAAAGCAATGACAACTTCATGCAGACAAGCAGATACAAAAGTTACACAGTGAATCTTTAACAAGTTCAGCATCCATTTGGTTGCATAAAAAATATGTCTTTTTACACGTATACTTAATAAAATACATAAAACACCATTATTATTAGTCTGTCTACATCTCCAAATCTCTAAATGCTCTGTTCCACCTTGTGATGTCATGAAGTGGTAGTTTTCAAGTTAACCACTCCTTTTACATTCGGTTTAGTTGAGATTGGCAGTTAAAGGGCTGAAATGATCCACATGATTCTAGTGAAGGTGTTAAGAGTTTAAAAACACAGTGGAGCACTTCCTGTTTTACCTCATGACATCACAAGGTGTAACAGAGTGTTTTCAGTTTGAGAAAAGAACAGCCTAAACATGCAGGGTTTGTGTGTTAAACATGTGTGAATGAAACAAGCACAACTCCAGGTCTGTTTGTGATGAGGAAACAACATTATAACACAGATCACAGTATAATATAACATGGCTCCTTCAAATGCATCACTCTTTGAACACTCTAGTGCTTATTTAGTCTTTTGCACTCTACAAACTCTGGTTTCTGTTGACGTGTGCTTCTTTGGATATTACAACCAGGCAGATCGAGACACAACTATTCTACAGACTGTGCACAAACCAACAAGCTGTGCGTAAAAATGCATGGAACAAACGCAACAACGCGCCTGTACCGAGGCTGGCAGCGCATAACGGGCGATTGTACACGGCATAAACAACGAAGGGCGCCGTACGTCTCATCTGGCCAATTAGCAGCGCGGCTAGCCAACCATGGTCACAACAAAACGCATTTCTACTCCGCTGGCGCACCGATCAGGGCTAGCGCTACATGCTACTCACCCGGGAGAAGAGCACCGGGGCTTAAATCCAAGTCCAGGGAGCGTGGTGGGTATGCCAGACCGAGGAAAGGTGCAGATTTTCGGGGTGGAGGAGGATAGTGCCCTGGTGAGCCTGAGGTGGTGCGCTGTTTGGAGCCAGTTACGCGCACGGCTCCATTAAAAACTGCATTGTTGGAGAGACGGCTGGACACGGACAAACAGCACCGACTGCACGCTGCAAGGCATTGTGGGAAACGGAGAGGAGGAGAGTGATGGGTGAGTGGGAAGTGGTGCAATGGCGCTATCTGGTGGTGAAAATGTGAAACCACGTTAAGAGGTTCTGATTTTTTATTTGAGCAGGGCTGAATAATCAATCAATTTACTGAGAAATTATGGGCAGATAAAATGGAAGATAATTGAAGCCCCAGCATGTAACTTTTTGCCAAAAAGTAGTCCAAAATAATATGTTTTTTCATTATGCATGTGCATGAAAAACATGTGTCCCCCTAAGTCTGAGCAGGCTTGCATCTTCACAAACCTGGGTCTCATTTGGCATGCTTGTTTCCATGGAAATGTTGTTCCTTTGGCTATAATGTTCTACATCATATATAACGTATCTATCCCCAAAGTGACGTACCAGGGTCTATTAGGTACTAATATAAAATGATCCCTTATTCAGTGTAGGTCACTCCTGAAATATGAAAACAACCAAAAGTGAAATAAAACTAGTTTTATGAAATAGAATAGATCAGTTTATTGTAATCATACATGGTAGAACTTATAGATAGAAATTATTGAGCTTATTTTTTAGCCTATATTTTTTTTAAGACAAGCTGTTATTTTTTTCCTTGAAGAGCAAGACACTGGTTTAAGGCTTACTAATTAATTGACATAATAATCAAATAATGTGCAATAGCTTTAACTGCTCTAAATTGATTTACCAACTACAGTAGCCACAGCAGTCCTAGGCCAGACTGCAAGAAGAGAGGTACAGTTTTACAGCACTATCGACCCTTTTAACCTCCACCATCTAATCCTACTCTTGATGATAACATCACTGGCTGCGCGGTCAGATCCACTTACCTACAGGTTGGTAGTGTTATTCCAGCTCTCACAGAGGATTACTGTTGTTGTGTCCTTGGGCAAAACACTTAACCCTCCTTGCCCCCAGTGTCTGCATACACTGGTGTGTGAATGTGTGTGTGAATGGGTGGTTCTTTGATAGAAGGTGCTTTGGGTGCCTTGAAGGTAGAAAAGAGCTATATAAAAAAAAAAGTGACCACTGACCACTGAACCAGTACTGGCAGCATTAACCAGTATTGCTGCGGTTTCAGATGACATAACAACATTCTATTGACCAATACAATTTAATACAGAGGAGGAGAGTTTTTTTGTAACACAATGAGCTCTTGGGTGTAATCAGTAATAGAAATCATAAAGTTCAACATCTGTGATTTATCTTTTGGATATTTCATTGCATAAACAATACAATGGCTGAAGTTCAAGATTTCACAGTATTACAACAAAAATGCACATTTAAATAATATTAACTTTAGCTGTCTCCATCTGTATTGAATATTATTTGCCTATAGGATGTTGTGATGTCATCTGAAACCCAGCAGTAGACACAAGTTAATACAATGGTTCATATGCATAATAAACAGTTAAGTGAATAACTTTCCATATGCTGCCAGAATATTTTTTCCATTATTTACAACTACAGACTTTGACAAATCTTTTTTTTCTTCTTCTTCTTTTTTTAATGTCATCATTGTTATTACTATACATACTTTTAACTGTGTAAAAACAAATTGTGCAGCAGTAGTTGAACCATGCCAACATTATCCACTTGGAGACGCTATTGTCTCAACTGCATTTTTGTCGCAGCTTGATGACGTCAACAACAACAGCGCCCGAGCAAAATGGAAAGAAAACACATGTCTGCTTTTCTTCTGTATAAAACTCTGGCTGCAGACCAGCCTCCTCCTGCTAAAAAGCCTTCTCTGCAGGTAACTGTCCACCAACACAACCATCTTATTTTTAATCTGTGAAATTTAATACTGAATCAAACTTTGATCTGAAATCATGCATTACCTGCAGCAGGCTGAAGGCGTGATGATGCTAATAGATTTGATGTTTGCATGTGATTCTGAAGGTGTCTGCAAAGAAGAAAAAGAAAAAGTCAAATGGGATTGTACATAATAATAATAATACCAGTCAAGTGAAGCAGCCCGTCAGTGCAAAGAAGAGGAAAATACAAAATACAGCTGCAAAGTCTCCAGCCAAACCTGAGCACTCTTCAGAGGTGAGAAGAGCTTTACACAGATTTACTCAAATGTTTTTGCTTGTGAATTTTTTGGTAAAATTTTGTTATTAAAATTGGGATCCACCACAACATTTTGTACACTTTCGAGAAGTTGATTAGAATAAAACCTGTTTCTATCACAGGATTATTTCCTACTACACTGTCTGGCCCCAAAAAAGGTCACACACTCTAATATTTCGTTGGACCGCCTTTAGCTTTGTTTACAGCACACATTCACTGTGGCATTGTTTCGATAAGCTTCTGCAATGTCACAAGATTTATTTCCATCCATTAATTTTTCACCAAGATCTTGCATTGATGATGATAGAGTCTTTCACAATTAGAGCCCGATGAATCCTGGCATTGTCATCTTGGAATATGCCCGTGTTATCAGGGAAGAAAAATCCATTGATGGAATAACCTGGTGATTCAGTATATTCAGGTGTCAGCTGACCTCATTCCTTTAGCACAGACTGTTGCTGAACCTAGACCGGACCACCTGCAGGACCTATTTGCTTAGTTAAATCTAGTTGGCGACTTTTTTTTTTTTTTTTTTGGCCAGTCAGTGTATAATACTTATATATTTTAGTTCTTCCATCTTGTAATTAAAAAAAGTTTGAAGTTGCTTGAAAATTATTCACATTTTATCATGTTTAATTATTCTCTGAAAATTTGTGACGATTTTAGGATATTTATTTAAGACAGTTTAAAGTGGAAATTGTTGTTTTCTGCTTCTGTATGGGATGCAGCTCTTAAAACTAAAATTCAGTAATTTGCAATTATAGCTCCAATCAAATACAAACATTAGGGCATTTGTTCTGTCCCTGAAAACACCTGTCTAATCTTCAGTGGCTTTTGAAACATGAATCACAAAACATCACTAATAAAAGATTAGTAATGTTTCTACACTTTTAACAGCACATAGATATCTTTCAAGATTAATTGCAACAGTGGGGCAGCAGGGGCTCTGGGCAAGATCCTTAACCCACCTTGCTTTGTAATGAAGGTAGCGTATGAATGATGGTGGTGGTTGGAGGGGCCGATGGTGCAGATTGGCAGCTACGCTTTCATCAGTCTGCTCCAGGGCAGCTGCAACCTGAATAGTGGCTTTCTATCACTGAATGAAGAGTGAATCAATAATGCACTGTAAAGTGCTTTTGGCATCTTTAAAAGTTGCTACAATGTGGTTGTAAACTTATAATAAGGGTTTAAACTGATATTTCTGCATATTTTTGGGTAACTTTACAGTTGTTTAACATTTTTGGATACTTAAACAGTAACTAAGACATGTTTTAACACATTTCTGTTTGATTTACATGATATTTTCTTACCATGATCAGGAAACACCAAAAAATATAAAGATGTACATTTTTGTCAATACTGACCACTAGGATTATCAAAAGTATCAGATACTAATTGATACTAAAACTAGTATTGAAACTAGATACTCATTTGAGCAGGTATCAATGCTACAAAAATCTTTTTCACAGGACAGACCACATAGACGAGTATAATTAATGTTGAAAATCGCTTTCTATTGTCTAAACGAAGTGTTTTTCATTATCATGGTATCAGAATTGGTATTGTGTATCTAAGTCTTTCTTTGTATTGAAATCAAGTTTGAAATTTTAGTATCATGACAACACTACTGGCCACACCCATTTATAAATAATTTTCATTTCAGTTATGACCTAAATTGTTACAATACTTCTAATTGTTTTCCCATACTTGCTCAGCCCTAGTTTGGTTTTGTTTGCCTCCTGTAAAGTCAGTGGAACGTCACTGATGCCCTCTTCTCTGCAGGAGGATCAGTTTGTGGGGGGTGAGAAGTGCTTGGACACTTTGTTGAAGGAGTTATCGGGAGTGAACAACAGCAGAGAGAGAGCCAGCAGGTTGTTCCAATGGCTCATCAACCCCATCCCCGCCAAAGCCTTCTTCAGGTACTTCACTTTTCGCTTTCACACGGCTTTAAAACTTCTAGTACTAGTGTAACTTTTGAGAAATACAATCACACAGAGATTTCAGCACCTGTCAAAGTACTTCAGAAATTCTTGGTTTAACTTTTTGAACTATGTGATGTGGAATACAGCAGTGTTTTGTTGCAGTGTATGAAGGTGGTATTTAAAGCAGACCTGTTGTGCAAAATTCACTTTTCAGAGCTTTTAACCATGTTATCGATGTTTCCCCTTCTCATTTACTCACTCGAAGTTGTATTTGGAGTGATTTGTGCATGTTTAATCACTTATTTTCAAGATGCCATATTGCCGATAAATCCCCGTTTTTACTTCCACACGTCCACTGCTCTGTACTTACTTCATTGTCAACTTTATTTTCTTTATCGATGATATACGTAGGATTCAGCTGCGTTGCGTAGTCATTCTGGTACAAATGGAAAAATAATCTTCTACTCGCTAGTGTGATCTGCCGCTATCCATAGGAGCGGCCGACACCTCCACGGCTCTTCGTTGTCAGGACATTTGCAGCGATGGCACCACAGTTTACGCTGAAGTTAGTCGACTTGTTTCTTTTATTAAGTCGTTTTAGATGAATGTTGCGATTGAAAATATGCAAATTAGGACATAATGATCCATGGGTGTCATATATTACAACTATATAGCACAATAGGTCTGCTTTAAATGTAGGCCCTACATCTTTTTGTTTCACCTGGAAACAAAACAGCGCACTATCATGCAAACCTTCTCTTTAGTGCTTTTATTGTCAGTCATTTCCAAAAATGTATTCTAAAATAATGTGTATATGTCATCGTGAAATAACTCAAAATATTAGTACTGGTAATTCCTCTCTGCTGGAGCAACAAAACAATGTGATTTGGACTAAGGAGCCAATCTTTAGTACTGTAACGATCTGATATTTTATTTTCCTCAGAGTTGACACTTTTTGCTGTTCTTGTAACTGTTTTTGTGTTGTTCTTAATGTAACTGCTTTTGTATGTGACACTTGGTTGCTATGTCGACAAGTTGATGTGAAGGTTTTATTCATCAGTTACTGGTCTGTTTTGGAGACTGGCTCTAGTGTATTGAGACTGCTGTTGTTTTGCTCTTGTTTTAGCATGAGTTATGGCCTACAGTAGCCTTTGTGTTCAGAAAATAAACAACTAGAAGAGTTTTATTTCATTCATAAATGATTTCCCAAACTATTGCATTAAACATTAAACCCCAATATTTCATTTGACATAATTGATTTGTGCTAAACTTTGGTCCCTGTGACTGCAGTGAGTAGCCTTTCTTGCATTTTCTATACAATTTTCAATACAAGAAAGTGGGGAAACTAAAAATTTTCTTCCAAACAAATTGATTTGAACTTCAAATTAATTATTAATTATTATTATTGTTTTTATTTTTTTTCCCAGCCCTACATTAAACTGGTCTAGCTTGCAAACTGTATTTCAATTATATCTTGTATTTAATGCTAAAAATATACCTTGAAAAGCATGAACAGTAGTCACCTTGCCACAGATCTGACCTGTAACTTGATCTGGTAGCGTCAGTTATCTTGTTATCTTTGTGAAGGGAATGCCTTACTGCGGAACACTCTAGGCAAAACAATAACATGTCATAGAGAAAAGCCTCCTCCATAGATATTATATAATGCATTTCATATACAAATTGACCTATTTTCTTCTTCCAGAGAAACGTGGGAAAAGAAGCCCATCATCGTCCAGCGTAAAAACCCTAACTACTACAAGGGCATGTTCTCCACTGCAGAGTTCGACCGCATACTGAGACAAGTACGTAAACACTCCCACACTCATAGAGGCGCTGATTTTACCTGATTTTTACTGTCTTAAAATGTGAAAAAAAAAAAAAAAATAGTTCACTTTAAACAGTTTGCAGTGGTCCATAGTTATTCCTCACTTACCTTATGTGTTCAGAGCATCCTCATAATTCACCACGATGAGTTTATAAGCACTTTTTTACAACTTTGAGAAGCCAGAGCGGAGTTTTGTCGCCACTAGCTAACAACAACTACCATAAAATGACTGCAGTTTTGAAAAGTATTGTATTGTAACTTTAGGAGGACGTTCAGTACGGAGTAAACCTGGATGTGACCAGCTACACGGAGGGTAAAAGGGAGACCCATAACCCTGCTGGGAGAGCCCTGCCGTACACTGTGTGGGACTTCTACGAGGTAAGACTGGAAAATGATTCTACTGTAGCGAGTGTATTTTTAATTTACTGTTTTGTGTTTTCCTCTGGGGTTAATTAAAGCTTCCGGACTATCTTTAGAAAACATATTCATAATGTTATATAAGTTGTTTTGGAGGAGGACTGTCAGGGGGAGTGCAGTGGTTTGGTGTTCTGGTTTCTTCATGTGTTGGTCCTGGTTTAGTTTGAGTTCTAGACCCATGTTGGTTTAGATCTGGGTGAGACCATGTTTAGACTTGGCTTAGTCATAATTTACCTGGTAGGGCTGCAGGATTCATCTCAGTTGAATCAAAATTTGAATGGACACAATCAGCAAATCGCAAAGGCTGTAATTTTTGAAGTACCACTACTTCCTCCACAAATGAACAAAATCTCCTGTCTTATTCTGCATAAAAACAGCTCACCCAGCAGTTTAGATCTGTACAAACATGTCAAAAGTGTGATTCTTTTATTAGTTTGATAAATCACAAATCTAATCGCAATGGATATTTTTCTCTAAATTGTTTAGTTCTATTATCTGTACTAGGTTAAACAACCACTGTGAATAATAAGATGTAACCATTTAAATAAAAACACTAAAAAGTAATTTAAAAAGTTGCACATAAGCAAAGACTGCAGTTAACCCATCTGAACAAAATTAAAGTCACTCTACGCGACTATTCTGGTGGAAGGACCATCTCATACTTATCTCCATGGAGATCTTATTACTTTGCCTGGAATGTCCCACAGTATGGCATTAAACTTATCTATCTTCATTGGGACGAGCTTCATGGAGAGGCAAACCTGCATTGTGTTCAAGGTATTGTTGAAGAATAAAAACATCTGCAATAGCATAAATGTAGGAAAAGCTGGAAAAGTTACAAAGTGTGCCTTTAAGTAGGCTTGTCAAAAGTATTACAAATCTGATACTATTTGATACTAAAACTAGTATCGAAAGTAGATACTAGTGAGCAGGGATCGATATTTAAAAAGTCACTTTCACAGAACAGAAATGAACCTTTCCTGATTATCTTTAGAATGATCTTGAGCTTTAGCAGAACAAGTATAAGACACATAGACTAGTATACACCCATGGACCACTATGAACCTACTGGACACTGAGGGAGTACACAGATAAAAGGCCACATGGAAAGTGTGTTTTATTATCATCATGGTGTCAGAAACTGTACTGAGTATCGAGTCTATTCATCATTATCAAAATCGAGTTTAAAATTTTAGTTTTGTCATAACACTGCCTTTTTAAGACCATTTTATCAGCATTCATTCCACCTCTTGGAGCGTGTTGTAATTATGTCCTGTTGTTCCTCCCTCCTTCAGAGTGGCTGCTCTCTGCGCATGCTCAACCCTCAGGCCTTCTCCTCCTCTGTCTGGAGCGTTCTGTCCTTCCTACAGGAGCACTTTGGCAGCATGGCCGGAGCCAACGTGTAAGCACTTTTATTTACTATATAGAACATGTACTAGGACTGTGCAATTAAAGATCGATTTCTTTTTTTACTTTAAAATGAACTAGTTCTGTTTTTCACATTTTTAACGGTTTGCAGTGGGCTTAAGTTATTCCTCACTTACTTTATGTATATAAGCACTTTTCACAATAGAGTGGAGTTTCACTGACTTCTTTTGCCCTCAAGATGGATATATTGTATGCATAGATATCTGGGGAAAAAATCGGGTTCAGAGCCTTTAATTGAATTTACTATCATGATTTAATATTGCATAATTTTATACAATTACAATTTTTTTAAATGATGACACAACTTCAGAATGATGTGTACGTTTGATCTGTCACTCAAAATAAGGGGCAAAGCCAAGTACATATACATACATTACTCTGTACTTTCTCTAGAGTATCATTTTGACACTAGGCCTATTCCTGCGCGTCAGCTTCCAGTTACCGGAATATGTGATATTTTGAGGATTTTTTCACCATTTAAACGATATATTATTTTGTTTTGAATTTCTAATTACTATGGCAACAGTCCTATTTTTATCATTCTGAAACCCATGTGTAGAAATAATCTTGATTTCAATTATGAGCCAAATAATGGTCATCATGATATGTGCCATACCATCTCCCATTCTATGAACTGAACTATTTCCCCTTCTGGTTTAGAACTGTCTGTTTTAAAGCGTGTCCTTATCTCGTGTCCAGATACCTGACCCCTCCGGGCACTCAGGGATTCGCTCCACATTACGATGACATTGAGGCTTTCATCGTTCAGCTGGAGGGGAAGAAGCACTGGCGTGTCTACAGTCCAAGGTAACACAAAAAATAGTATAAACCTGCTCCTGCTTTTTTAAATGGTTGAATGTGATTTACACTGTTGGATTCTGTCGTGTCCTTGGGGATGACCTGCTTCATGAGCTGATGATTAACAAACCATTCAGATGTATTATGTTTATTTAGACACTGAGTTTGATTTTGAGATTAGTTGAGCACTGTTAAAAATGTGAATTTGAAATTTTTTTTCCATTCCATTGCAGGTCAGAGGAAGAAGTGTTACCTGTGGTTTCAAGTCGTAAGTAGTTCCTGAATGGACAAGATTCACATGTACTTCTGCCACTTCTATCATAGTCCAAGTTTCTCTTATGTCTTGCTCAGACTGCACCCGCACCCGGTACAGCTGCGACTCCAGTGTCGGACTGGTTTTGCACTTTGAGACCACATGTGCACATGATAACTATTCACTTATGAAGGGAAAAGACTGTGGTTGGCTCTGGCAAAACTAGACTCTCAACACAGAGAACCTATAGTGCTGTGGCACCTCCACTGGCACCACCAGACTGCACGACTTGCGGTCTGAAATCCTCCCAATACTTTTAATTAATCGAATACTCACAGCCACCTGACCAGAGCTGCAGTCATGCAGTCTGAGCCCAGGAGCCAGCTTATGCAAACCAACATTTCAGAACTTTTTACCATGTTGTAATTTTTTTCCTTCTTCCCATTAACACACTAGAAGTTGTATTTAGTGTGATTTATGCTTTTTTTAAGACACCCAATTCTTCTTTCAGGAAGTCACTTGGCTTGTTTTAGATTAATATTGCGATTAAAAAGCTCCAAAATATAACACAATGATCCACGGATGTGTTTTTGTAGATGGTCCATGTACTTCTGAATACACATCATTTTAATGCTATTCTTTGACTTTACTTCATCATTAAAATGTGCAGTTTGATTGATTTTTCCCTAATCTGTTTCTCATGTGTCCACTTTAGCGAATTTTGCTCAGAGTGAGATTGGAGAGCCCATCCTGGAGGTGGTTCTGGAGGCTGGGGACCTGCTGTACTTCCCTCGGGGCTTCATCCACCAGGGGGACTGTCTGCCTGACGCCCACTCCATGCACATCACCATCTCCTCCCACCAGAAGAACAGCTGGGGAGACCTGCTACTCAAGGTAGTCACGCCTTTTGCACCGCACTGATGGACTTTATATTGATGTGATCACATGCACACCAAAAATCTGATCATAAGCTAATTTCTGTAGTTATGAGATTATTGAAATGTCATGTAACAGTTGCCCTGTCATGATAACACATTTTGAAGTATGGTATATTGCTAAAGAAAATACAGAGGATAAATGATAATAGTGAGACAATAAGCAGGATTAACCCCAAAAAGCTTTTCTATCTGTACAGTGTTGTTCATGAGCATGAGCTGCAATAAACAAATTAAGCACTTAATGAGACCTGTGCGTCCTCGGTGCATCAGATTTGTCTTTTTGAGCAGACTCATGAGGAATAACAGAAATAGAAGAGACTAAAGACAAGGCTAAAAATATGCCTGAATGTTACACAATCAGCAGCAAATAATTGTTTATCCCAGTTATACATTTAGCTGTGTTACTAAAATGAAAAGGTCATTTGCGACTTAAGTATAACTTAACATACATTTGTGGGACTTGCTATGGATTTAAAAATCGTAATGTTGGTATTGAAAAATATCAGTCACTGGCCACAGCTGCAAGAAATCATAGCATGAATATAGAGCCATTATCACTTGTCAGTTCATGTAATATGTGAGAATCGTGTGTTTTTCAGATGGTGCCGGCTGCTCTGGAGATCGCCATGGAGGAGGATGTGGAGTACAGACAGGGCTTACCTCTCGACTATCTCACATACATGGGAGTGCAGAATTCTGACAAAGTAACTATTTGCATGTCTAGTCTTTTTGCTAAAACAGGGGTACTTGATATTGTTGTTTTAAAATTCAAAGTTTAAAAATACCTTCATGCCCCATCTTTGATTTTAGTGATATACTTCCAAATATCCAAATGGAAAATCTCCAAAACTTAACTTATTGGCCCTGTACATACATTTCTAGAACATGAAAACTGACCTCTCCTGCCCCTGTCCAGGACGACCCACGCAGAGGTAAATTCCTCTCCCGCGTCGAAGGGTTAATACAGAAGTTGGTCCAGTACGCGCCTGTAGATGCCGCTGTGGATCTGAAAGCCAGAGACTTCATGCACGACTGCCTGCCTCCCATGCTCACACCAGGTAGAAACTATTGTATTTAATTAAAAAAAAGAAGCTTTACTATAGTTACAAGTTTAAAATGTCAATGCTTCTCAAACTTTCCACACTGGGCATGACCTAAGAAAATGTTTGGCCTTCCCTACCACCAGATCTAAGGTCTAAACACAAGTATTCTAAGTTTAAAATAGGGCTGAACCAGGTCTAGAGCGGGTCTAAAACGGGTCCGGAGCGGGGCCGGAGCGGGGCCGGAGCGGGGCCGGAGCGGGGCCGGAGCGGGGCCGGAGCGGGGCCGGAGCGGGGCCGGAGCGGTTCTAAAACAGGGCTAAAACTAGGTCTGAAACGGGTGTATTTTAGGTCCAAACTAGGTCTAAACTTGGTCTAAACTAGGTCTGAACTGGGGCTAAAACGGGGCTATTCTAGGTCTAAACTAAGCCTAAATGAGTTCTAAAATGTGACTACACTATTGCTGTATGTGCTCTTTATTCCTGGATTAGTCCTAGTTCTTGTTTCTCAAAGATTGATGATTATATAAACTGATATTCAAATGGAAATATGAAATCTTGAAACTGTTATAAATAAATAATTGGAATTACTCTGCCAAAATATTTCATCACTGTGATTGTTGTTGTGGTTGTTGGACTTTTTTTGAAAAATATGCTAATTTACTAATAGTCAGTACCCCAGGGTAACTCTGGCTACAATAATAACTTACAATCACCAAGTGTGGAGTGAATCAATAATGCAGTGTAAAGTACTGGATGTTTTTAAAGATGCTATATAAATCCAGTGCATTATTATAAACACATAGTGCAAAATTATGTTTAATATGTAATATGTAAATGTTGTATCTTTCGTTGAACAGATGAATTAGCCAGCACTGTCCAAGGAGCTCCAGCTAGGTGGCATCGCGGGCAGACCAAGGACGTGGGCTCACCAATCACTGCCCAGACCAAAATCCGGCTGGTCCGCGCTGGTTGTGCTAGGTACAAACCAACCGCCGTTTTATATTTCCATTTCTCCTCACGTCCACCACATAACACCAGCCATAATAGACACCCACAAGCCTTTAGCCTGCTAGCGCTACAACCATTAGCCCAGAACATTAGCCAAGGTCAAATAACATCCATGAAAATGATTGATTATATTTATACCATTATCATGAGCTGTGTCTCATAACATTTTATTACAGTTTCTATCTCTAAATGCCCTTGGTGTGGAACTATTTATTTTTCCAATTGTTTAGCTAGCATCTTTACACTTGTATTAGCCTGTCCTTGTGCTGTGCGAGTAAGATCCATCTGTGCGTGTTAACATTGCTTTCAATTCATATCCTTAGATGGAGGTAATTAAGAACATGTTGTGCATATAAATGAGGTGAAGCATAACCGATGTAGAGATTTAGTTTAATATGATTGTGGAATGATAATAACCAGAGGCAGGTGTCTAAACTTGTAGGTTACAACAGGGCGGCAAGATTAGATTAGTTATGGTCTTATACATTGTTGCAGCGACTCTGGGGGAAAGAAAAAAAAAAGATTTTAATGTCCTTTGCTTACAACAAAATATCCAGTTTTAATCTGTCTAAAAACACCTAACCAAGTCTACAAACATGCTCTGAACTGCTTTGGATTCTTGTATTAGTTTATCAGCTTAGATTCAGTGTTCTCTCATGTTACGCACCTGGATGTATATAAAATGTGCATTTAATTAATGGAACTGTATGTATGTGCTCTTAAGATTTGAAAAAAAAATGCTACAATCACAACTGAACCTGGGTTGCCAGAACCTTACCCTGAGATAGAGACCCATAGAAGTTTGTCTTATTCTCAGTTTATGGACAGGCCTCACATGTAGAAGCTTAAATCAACTGGATTGCAGCACTGAAACTGGCAAGACAAATGAGAGACTCATGTGAGGCTCATTCTGCTTTTAATAGATAATCTTGAGAGCCAAACACCAAATAAATCAGCACTAGAATTGTGATCAGTAAAAGTTATATTTGACTGGAACACGTTTACCTCATCTGGGGACTCAGATAGGTCAAGTTTATGAAATTTAAAATTCAACTCTTGCATACAGTCCTTTTTAAGGTATACTGTGTAACTTTTCTGGTGAGGGGTTCCTCTATGGGTGTCCTGCTTGTCTCCATGGAGATCTTACAGTATTGCCTGGAATGTTCCACAGTATGGAATTAAAACGTGTTAAGTCTTGCATTTAGTGAATCACAGTTGTTTTTATTACTAAGGATATACTCTGAAAATAATCCATTCTTACTGTTGGCAGCTTGTCTTTATGGAGATGGAGAAGTTTAATAGAAACTTTTTGTTCTGATACATTTTCACCTAAAATGTGTCTCAGGTTATGCAGTGATGGAGATGTCGTGAGTCTGTATTATACTACAAATAACTCCAGAGTTTATCACAAAGAAGAAATCAAAAGTTTGGAAGTACAAGTCGAGGTTTGTAACATTATCAAATCCTAAAAATATGAACAACTTAAACTGATATTAACGCTTTTTAACCTTTTTAATCTCAGAATACAGATGCTATAGAATTTCTCATCCATTCATATCCCAAATTTGTGACTGTTGGAAGTGTCCCGTGCGACTCTGCAGATGACCGGGTATGGTTCAAATTGTACTAGTGTTGGGATAAAAAAAAATAAGAAAATATATAATGGAATCTAATTTTTCTCTCTACAGATCACATTGGTTGAGTCACTTTTTGAGAGAGGGATCATCCAGACCGAACAACCTCTGTAGACAACATCTTTCTAAGCAAATAAACATGTAAACTATTCATATGCATTACCCTCTTTTTTACCTTGCACTGTGTCTATCAATATAATATGGAAATGTGGGTTTTTTAACATTTCAAATTAAAAAAAAAGAAGGTAACATTTTACTTTACATTTTACACATTTTTAACAATCTTATAATCTTTAGTAGGAAGAGTAACATTCTTCTTCACATTACATCTATTAAGTCTTTAAGGAAGCATGCACAATCACCACATCAAATTCAGGACTAGGCCAGGACCCAACCAAACCTACATTAGGACTCAAATTGGTTAGAAGGCACCTTAAAACTATCAGATCAATGTAACTGAATGAATGTAACTCAACCAACTTTTGGGACATATTTTGAAATAAATATTTTCAGACACGTTAGAGATTTTATTGTGAAAGATCATGTTTTATTAGCAGATACAATTAAACATTTGTCAATTTTTTACAACACATAAATATTCAGATTTCTTTAGGGCTGGGTGGGCTATTTCCATGTCACCTCCTCTCCAGGCTTCAGTTCCCTGCAAAGACAAAGATAAGTTTTATGCAAGGCCGTTTAATTCTACTCAGCTTGTCTGACGGCCAATGTTTAGGTAACTTCTTTCATAATCCCACATCATATTCACACAACCATTTTAAAAGGAACAGCATGTAGCCTGTGCTCTGTTTTAAAAAATATTACTTATCTGAGGCTCATGTATATAATTATGAAGTTTTCTATTGTCTGAGAGTCAGGAAGCATGCCGTTAGTAACACAAATGAGAGACTTGTGTAAAGCTTGAGAACCAATTAAGAATAAACAAGCATTATAAAAGTAAATATTTAATTTTAACATGTCTACCTTATATCTGGCGACATGGGTATGCCAACTTTATGACATTTAAAACCAAAATCTTACACACAGTTTCTTTAAGAGTCAGTGTCAATGAAATGTCTTGCTAGACTAACAGAAAAAGTATCAAAACATTAAGCAACAAACTGAGCAACTGCTATTCCTACAATTTTTTCAGTGCAAATTGTGTACAACTTATTATCCTCATCTAAACTCCAGAAGCCCATTACTACAGTCTTTAATGCTTGCTTACCTTCCGAAGAGCAGACTTTTGTTTCTGAAGGCTGTGAGTTTCTCATCCTGTTTTCTGTCCAGGTACATGCCAATCACAAAACCCAGGGGCACCAGGATCTGCATCCAGTTATTTTTAACGAGTGCTGCAAGGTTTGTCATCTTTCCTAAAAAGTCAAAATAAAGATACTTTATAATCACTGTGTGGTTTGGATAACATTGCATCCTACCCAGAGGGGGGTAGAGCAGCCAAAAATTGTACGAAAGAGTAACGTTACTTCAATATAATATTACTCAAGTAGAAGTACAAAGTAGTCGTCCAAGAAATTGCTCTATAAGGAAGGAGGAGCCTAATATTTTACTCAAGTAAGAGTACTGTTACTTCAATAAAAATATTACTCAAGTAGGAGTAAAAGTGTGCTGCTAAAAAAGTTATCTGAAAAGTACAATTTATTTAAAAAGTTGCTCAAGTAAATGTAACTTAGTTAAAATGTAACTGAGTACTTCATATCTCTGATCCTACCAGCTAATACCATGGATCCATAGCTAAATCAACACAATACAATGAAGGTAAATGCAACAATTGTGGGTCTTTCTATGCCATGATTTGGCTCAATAATTCATAGCTTTTACAGGTTTTACATCCAATTTCAGCGATTTCTACAATGCTATCAAACTACATAGACTTGTGATGCTAATCAGGCTAGCTTGTCAGTTAGCATCAGTCACATCTTTTTAGTTAAACAAATAGTCAGGTTCCCTGGGTCAGAAGTTAATCATTACGAGCGATGCATAGTAACAAATGACTATCTCTGAATTGATAAAACTTTGAAAAATACCTTATTTTTATCCAATGTTTACGCAAAAGCCGTGGCCTCCAGCTCCTCGTTTGCTAGGCAGAGGACACTGGACTGTACCACGACTTTGCGGGGTATTTGCGACATACTACTTTTAAAATATCATCTAATTCCACAAATATACCCAAATCTTAACATTTAAAATATTTTTCAATGTAATTTATTAGTTTTAAAACTAATACGTTTGAATATTAATTATTAGTCGTTTTTCTTAGAATGTATTTGGTTTCAATTCCCCCCGGTATAGTTGGTACGTCCCACTACCCTTTCACACTTGCAGCGGTAATCATGTCGGCTAGTCAAGTGTGCCTAGAATAGCGGTAAAAATGATGAAATTCCAGTTTATTCTTTTATTTACTTAATTCTAACCATTATCACCAAGTGGCACTTTTAATTTGACTTATTCTGAATGGTATGTGACACACTCATTTGAACAGGATGAAGTTAAAACAAAGAAATGCTACTTGTTGGCTAACATGCTAATCTTATTTTGCAGGAGAATTGTTGAATTTTTTCTTGTGCAAATTAAGTGTTACCTTTATGTTGAATAGATTAATTTGTGCTATAGTATTTAGGTATTTGACACTATCACTATAAAGTTATTATTTGCACTTGATGAATGAATGGGTTGAATGGTAAAACAAAACTGTGGATTATTTACTTTCTTCACTTACGTGCTAAATATTGTTTTGTAAACTGTATATCATGAAACAAAAGCTGATTCGGAATTTGGAGTAACAATTAGTTTGGCCATTGGAAATACGCTGTTCGTCAACATTGAATAAGGCTTAACTACAACAAACTTACCACATTTACTTTTTAAAGGTGCTTCTTGTAACTGCTCACTGTAAGTAAGACTGCATGTTTGCCAATGTGTCCAACTGTCACTGAATATATTCAAGTGAGACAAATTTAATGCCATATTATGGAGCATTTCAGGCAAAGCAATAACATCTCCATGGAGATTAGTAGGTGATGAATTCCCATCCGAAAAGTTACATACTGCACCTTTAAATATGAATTGAGTATTTTGACTATTTTTATTAGTTCCAATAGAGCAAGTATTTTATTCACTCAAGTGCATCACACTACATTTCTAAGATTTCTTTTCTTTCTGTGTTGTTTGCAGTGTGAAAGCAGAAGGCCATGACGTCTATTATAAAGCTGACGGCGGTCTCGGGGGTCCAGGAGGAGTCTGCCCTATGCTACCTCCTACAGGTGGACGAGTTCCGTTTCCTTCTGGACTGTGGCTGGGATGAGAACTTCTCCATGGACATCATTGATGCCATGAAACGGTACATGATTTATGCAATATTTACTCTAGCCCATGAATCACACTAATTCTAATGGTGTTTTGTGTCCAGATATGTTCACCAAGTGGATGCTGTGCTCCTCTCACACCCAGACCCCATTCACTTAGGTGCCCTACCCTATGCTGTGGGCAAACTGGGTTTAAACTGTACAATCTACGCCACCATTCCTGTTTACAAGATGGGACAGATGTTCATGTATGATTTATATCAGGTAAGCTGGCTCCATGTCATAAATACACGTGAGAAGAGAAACTTGAATTTTATCATTGCTAACTATATACTACAGGAGCAAAAGTAAAGTTTTTGTTTATTTTATTTACACATCTAGCCTTTTCATTTATAAATGCAGATTACATTTCACCCTAATGTTAAACCAATGGAGATTTTAAGATGCTAAATACTAAACCTGGTGTTCATTCAAAAGTGTTCTGACACTACAGATTATTCCACTGCTCTTTTGTTCACTTTTTATATTATTTTGACTAATGCATCTCTAGGTATGTTTGGCACATGCTGTCAGCAACACATTTTCCGGATGTTCAATCCTGAGCTCTATATTTTATCCAAACCATATTCACATTTAATATATTTACTGATATTTTTCTCCTCTTAGTCTCGAAACAACTGTGAGGACTTTACATTATTCACCCTGGACGACGTGGACAGTGCCTTTGATAAAATCCAGCAGTTGAAATACTCTCAGATTGTTAACCTCAAAGGTGAGAGGCAACACGACACAACTGTTTGTTTACCACGTCTCTGTTAGTGCGGTACTAAACCCTTCCTTTTGTTTCACCAGGTAAAGGACACGGCCTGTCCATAACTCCTCTCCCTGCTGGTCACATGATCGGAGGCACTATATGGAAAATAGTGAAGGATGGAGAGGAGGAGATTGTTTACGCTGTGGATTTCAACCATAAGAGAGAAATGTGAGTAAAACGTCATATATTTAATACACTGGATGGGCGATAAGACTATAAAATAAATTACTTTTTCCCCATATATTGATCAATCCCAACTTTCCGTTTAATTTAACTTTGTCTGACTACAAACTTTCAATATTAATTTCCTGACCATAATTAATACAGACTTTTAATCATAGCCATATAACACAACTCAAAAACATTGTCTAATCTCATCATCCAAAGTTTGAACTCTGCTCCAAACCACATGCTCTTACTGACAAAGGACTGGCTATAGACTAAAAGTTAAAAAGACTAAAGCTGATGAATGTCTGAATTTCTTTCCCAGTTAAAATTAAATTAATTGCACTTCCCTGTTTGGTATATACATTGGTTGGCACATTATATTGTTGATAAGCATGGGACAAGACCTTGCATCTCTTGAGAAGCTGTAGTTCTAACTAAAGCTAAAATGTAGAGCTTAGAGCTTGGTTTGCAGTCGAGTGTGAAGGGGCTGGGATGAGAATCAGCTCCTCCAAATCCGAGGCCATGTTTCTCAACCGGAAAAAGGAGGTTTGCCCTCTCCGGGTGGGTGGTGAGTCTCTGCCCCAAGTGGAGGAGTTCAAGTTCAAGTCTCGGGAAGGATGGAGTGTGAGATTGACAGGCAGTTCGGTGCAGCATTTGCAGTGATGTGGTCGCTGTATCGGACCGTTGTGGTAAAGAAGGAGCTGAGCCGGAAGGTGAAGCTCTCGATTTACCGGTCAATCTACGTTCCTACCCTCACCTATGGTCATGAGCTCTGGGTAATGACCGAAAGGACAAGGTCATGGATACAAGCGGCCGAAATGGGTTTCCTCCGCAGAGTGGCTGAGCGCACCCTTAGGAGCTCAGTCACACGGGAGGAGCTCGGAGTAGAGCCGCTGCTCCTACACGTTGAGAGGCGCCAGCTGAGGTGGCTCGATGCCTCCTGGACGCCTCCCTAGGGAGGTGTACTGGGCATGTCCCACCGGGAGGAGGCCCCGGGGAAGACCCAGGACACGCTAGAGGGACTATGTCTCTCGGCTGGCCTGGGAACGCCTTGGGATCCCACCGGAGGAGCTGGAGGACGTGTCTGGGGTGAGGGAAGTTTGGGAGTCCCTGCTTAGACTGCTGCCCCCGTGACCCGGCTCTGGATAAGCGGAAGAAAATGGATGGATGGATGTAGAGCTTATGCACTAGAGATCGACCAGTATGGATTTTTTTCCATGACTGATGCTGATACCGATCCAGAGAAACCAGAGAGGTCAATGGCCGACAAGCTCTGCCGATATTTTTGGGCCAATTTTTATTATTTTCCCCAAATGATAACATTTAAATTTACTACAAACTCACCCACAGCCCTTTTTACTTCAAAAAAGGGCAAATATTGGCACGATATATCGACCAACCAATATATCTGTCTCTACTTTGCACTGACATCATTCTGTTTGAAAAATGCCCCTGAACATTTTGACTGAGTGGCAGAGCTATGAGCAGCTTAAAAGACAAAATGTGCTTCTTTGTTTTTTTTCTGGCTTCATTTTTGTCCATGGAGCTAATTTTTTCACCCGACAACAATTAATCTCCTCAACACACAGACGCAGAAACGCCTGATTTATGGAGAGAGAGGTTCAGTTCAAATGTGTCTGATCCAAAGTCTGTATCAGTGATGGATGTGCCTGTAGTCTGTAGTGTCTCTGGGGTTTCACTGTTAACTGTTGAGCTGTTTTTCTTGTTTTAAATGCAGGTACAAACTAAATATGTAACAGAGCTGTAGACTTTTATATTTGTTACTTTCACATTTTATATGTTTTGAGCTTTTACTGAAGAAAATGGCACTACTCACCATTGACTCTCATACACCTTTTGCTCCTCACTAGTAAAGTTCCAAAGGCTGTGATGTCCTCTGTATAACCTCTATTAAATGTATAAAGTAAATAAAAGATTAGCTTAGATCTAAATTGTGAACTTAACAGCACAATGTATGTATTATAACCTATTTAAAAATCTTGTCTCATTCTCATGGACCCAATCTCATGTCTCGTCTTATGGAAAACACGCCTCCTTCCATCTTTACTTGTTGACATTAATTCTTGTATTTTTGTTTGTAGCCACCTGAATGGTTGCACCCTGGAAAGCATCAGTCGTCCTTCTTTACTCATCACAGACTCCTTCAATGCCACATATGTACAGCCTCGACGAAAACAGAGGGACGAGCAGCTCTTAAGTAAGTTATTTTAATATTGGACTAGGATGCTTATGGGCTCAGCAGATTACAATATTTGAAAGCTTTTATTTAAAAATAATGTAATTCGATACGATTTTAAATCAATTGGAGTTAACAGGTTATAAAAATGTGACCCAGCTTAATGTTTAATATTTTTTTGGTTGAACGTTGGCTTGAAAAATGCTTTACTAGAAGGACCTGATTTATTTGTCTGAACAACATAAAAAAAAAATAGTAAATTTTAAACAGTTTGCAGTGGTCCAAAGTTGTCCGTCACTTACCTTATGCATTTTGAGAATCCTAATTGTTCACCACAATGAGCTTTATAAGCACTTTTCACAACTTTGAGAGGCCAGAGCGGTGTCTTACTAGGTAATGCTAACAACAACTAGCAAGCTATCTGATTATTGGACATTAAAATGCTTTATAATTAGAAGCAAGACAAATTTTGTTCAAATATATGGAAAAAAATCTGATACAAGGCCTTTAACAATAAATATGTTTTTTTCCTCTTAGCTAATGTGATGGAGACCCTTCGCGGGGATGGTAATGTCTTGCTAGCTGTGGACACTGCAGGCAGGGTGCTGGAGCTGGCTCAGCTGCTGGACCAGATCTGGAGGACAAAGGACGCGGGGCTAGGAGTGTATCCTCTGGCTCTGCTCAACAACGTCAGCTACAATGTGGTGGAGTTCTCCAAGTCACAGGTGACATAAGTGCTCTGGACGTCTGTCTTCAGACCTATGCAGTCAGCTACACTACACTTGCCCTATAATTCATATTTGATTTATGTATTGGCTAAAATATTCAAATCTAAAAATTGCAAGTGA
The DNA here is from genome assembly GCF_009829125.3 of Periophthalmus magnuspinnatus. Classification (NCBI taxonomy): domain Eukaryota; kingdom Metazoa; phylum Chordata; class Actinopteri; order Gobiiformes; family Gobiidae; genus Periophthalmus; species Periophthalmus magnuspinnatus. The sequence goes on from NC_047149.1 coordinate 6,463,033, forward strand.
GTAGTTGTGTTAGTGGTAGTTCTACTGGCCAAAACTAGGAATGTCACAATTCCAAATGTTAGTCTGATATTAGACTTTTTGAAAAATTCAAATATTACAAGGGTAAGGCAAAGGCATCAGAGGCTAAGGAGCTGTGTGGTAACTAACATCCATAACATGGTTGTTTTAAGTTCAAAAAGCAAATGCAAGATCCAATTAGTTTTAAACTTTTAATATAATTTATTTCAGAAAATCTACGGGACAAATGAATGAGAAATTTACTTCTGGAACCAGGGGGTATCCAAAATGTGAAGTTAACTGTTTGCTTGTGAAAGTCTATCATTTGTTCCAACTTGAGTCCCAACCCGTCCCCCCGCGTCCCAACCCATCTCCCCGCGTCCCAACCCGTCTCCCCGCGTTCCCACGTCCTAACTTGTCTCACTGTGTCCAGGTGGAGTGGATGAGCGACAAACTGATGCGCTGCTTCGAGGACAAGAGGAACAACCCTTTCCAGTTCCGTCACCTGACCCTGTGCCACAGTCTGTCGGACCTGGCCCGCGTGCCCAGCCCCAAGGTGGTCCTGTGCAGCCAGCCCGACCTGGAGTCCGGCTTCTCCCGCGAGCTCTTCATCCAGTGGTGCCAAAACCCCCGCAACTCCATCATCCTGACCTACCGCACCACGCCCGGCACGCTGGCACGCTACCTCATAGACCACCCCGAGGAGAAGATGCTCGACCTGGAGGTAAGTGTTAGACCTGCTGGAAGTTTGGAAATCAGGAACAATATTATGACCACTGACACGGTTATATTTTGTATCATTTAATTCATGGGATTCAGCTTCCTGTTATATGCAACATTTTGGGGACTTTTTGAAAAGATATAATACATTTTGTTCTGTGCTAATCACTATGGCACTATGATTTTTCATCTTTCTGAAACCCATGGATAGACTTTTTGACACAAAGTTAAAATGAACAATTTCAGATATTGAAATTATTATATTGAATCACACTGTTGTAATTAAGGCAAGAAACTGCAACAGCAAACTGACTATGGAGGTGATAAGTCAGTGAATCCAATGACTCATTTAAAAATGGATAGATCACACACTGAAGAAATAATGATAAATAAGTCTTTGTGATAATTTTTTTTAAATGGCAGAAACATTTGTTGTGGAATTTCAACAAGGAAAACAACTAAAGAATAAAATGAACCGAGAAATTGTCTTGAATCAAAGAGTCTGATCTATTAAAGCTGTTGTGCCACAATTGTAAAGAGCTGCCTGTCCCTGACCGAGCGTCGTCTCACCCTAAACTCTGTCAGTGTCAGTACATACAGCATATTTATACCACACAGATAAGAATTAAATGAACCAGAAAAACAGTTTAGACCCATTAAAGCACAATGTCAAAACACTTCTTGGGACACAGGATTAGCAGTTAATCTAACATGCCTCAGACAGTGGACAACAGGGCACAATGTACTGGATCTTCAGCTCAAATAGATAAGATATAATTGAACTAAGAGTTAAGAAACCGGGACTGACAGGTGAGAATACCAGTACCAAGCCTATATGACAAAGTACTAATTAGATTAACCACTGTAAGCAAATATTTCCATAACAGTTTTCAATCAGAATATTCTTCAATTGGATTATTCTTACCTTAAAACTGCCATTCATAATTAGATTGTCTGAGCCAACCCTGTTCTGTTCTCATAAAAAAACGTATAGATGGTAGCTTTAAAGCCACAGTATGTAACTTTTAGCTAAAAACAGACTAAAATAAGAGCTTTTTTCCGTTTTGGTTGTGTTTATTGCACATAAAAAAAACTTGCATCCATGCTGTAAGCAGGCTTTCATCTCCACAAACCTGACTCCTACTTCACTAGGAAGAGGGCTGTCTACTGCTTTCTTTCCATGGAAATGTTATTCCTTTGGCTATAATATTCCACAGTATCTCCATGGAGAATGTTCAGAAGTATATATTTAAGTTTCTACTTCCATGGAATCATACAGGTGATGAGCCACCTCCAGAGGATTACATACTGTACTTTTAAAGATGCACTTTAGAACTTTTCTGGTGGAGGTACACCACCTACCTGTATCCACAGAGATGTTTTTGTTTTGCATGGAATGTTGCACTATATGGCATTATCTATCTCTATATCTCCATGGAGACAAGTAGCTGGCACCAAGAGGACAATTTACAGAGCAGAGTTGCCTCTGCACAAATCTGACCTGTTTTTTTTTTTTTTTGAGAAATAAAAAAAATGAATTAATGCAAGATAGGTAGGTTTAATATTCTCAGCAAAGCAATAATATCTCCATGGAGACAAGCAGATGGCATAGTCTGCACCAAAAAATTACGGTAGATATTACTCCTTTAATATGTTAGAATTTTAAACTGCAAAACAAACTATATATAGAGGAATTTGGATATTATGTCCCTTGGGTTTGTTTTGTAACTTCAGTTTTTCTTCTGTCCCTCAGGTGAAGAAACGCGTGAAACTCGAAGGAAGAGAATTGGACGAATACCTCGAAAAAGAGAAGATAAAAAAAGAAGCAGAGAGAAAACTAGAGCAAGAGAAAGAGTAAGTCACCACATTTTGCAGGTTTATATTACACAAATATTTAATCTGTTATAATGTTGTTTCCTCATCACAAACAGACCTGGAGTTTTGTTTCATTCACATGTTTAACACACAGACCCTGCAGATTTAGACTGTATTCTTCTTTCAAACAGAAAACACTCTAGCTTGTGATGTCATGTGGTAATACAGGAAGTGCTCCACTGTGTTTTTAAACTCCATACACCTTCACAAAAATAATTTTAATAATCTGCCCTGGAATTGCCAAACTTTAGAATTTGCCAAGCTTTAGTCTTTAGCCTTTGGTTCTCAGTGCATCAGCAGATACTGTAGACTTTCTGTGGCAAGTCTCAATCAAACAGAAGGTAAAGCTAAAATATTAAAACTTAATGTTTTTCTAGTGTTGTCAAAATGATCGAAAATCAGATATTAACTGATACTAAAACTAGTATTGAAACTAGATGCTTATTGGAGCAGGTATTGATACTAAAAAAGTCACATTCACAGGACAGAAATGAATTGTTCCCGAATCGCTTTGGAATGATCTTGAACTGCATCAGAACAAGTATAAGACACATAGACTAGTATACACTCATGGACCACTGTGGAACCTACTGGACGACTGAGGGATTACACAGATATAAGACCACAATTTTAGTATTGTGACAGAAAGAGAAAATCAGTTCAATTGAGGCTAAAACAGCAGTCAACTTTAAAACTGCTACTTGATGACATCACAAAGTGGAACAGAGAATTTTGAGGTTTGGAGATATAGACAGACTAATAATGCAAGAATACTCAAAAGTATGAATGAAACAAAACACAACTCCAGGTATGTTTTTGAGGAGATAACAACATTATAACATGAGTCAGTTTTGTGTTTTATAGGACATTTAAAGCTACCTAAAATATCCCTTACTTTTGTGCTTTTGTCCTTTGGTGTTGAAGAAATGCAGACTCATGTTTGTTGAAAGCCGAACCAGCACATTGCATTTTAGAGGTGTCATCAGTTTTTGTTGTACCGTGAAAGTAGATGCAAACAGTGGCCCAGATAGTGAACTGCAGCTCAGGGCCATTCTAACACGGAGAGAGAAAAGCTGCGTCACAATCCAGCTGCGAGGCTAAACTTATAACAGCAAAGGTAGTGTGTGTTCCCGCTGTGTAATGGCTGAGGTGGGCAAAAATGTGTACTGGAATATTCATACTATAAAATATTTTTCAAGTATATTCGAGTAATCGAGTAACTGCTAAAAAAAAAACTAACTTTGTGTTGTCATGATACTAAAATTTCAAACTCGATTTCCATACTAAGGAATAGACTTGATACTCAATATTGATTTCGATACCACATCATAATAAAAACTCTTTCATCAGACAATAAGATTTGGTTTAAATAATATTAAAAATAATAGTATTGGTACTTTCTTTTTATATTCCCATGTGGCCTTACGTCTGTGTAATCGCTCAGTCGTCCAGGCAGGTTCCACACTGATCCATGTAGGCCTGTCACGATGATCAATATATCGACCTATTGTTCAGTAAATGAAAGCTGCAATTATATATTTTGGGGCTCAGCATTTATCATGGATGTTTTTGTAGCAATAGTGGGGAGGTTTCTGATATTTTTTATATACAGTCAGATTTGAGCTGTAGAGAGAAAATGAAACTGTATCTCATCTTCAGTGGAGTCCACAGGAGTACACAGTTAAAACATAAAACATTTACACTTCATAAAATTATTAGTAAAATTAACATTTGAATATTTACTGAACCTCTGGTCCACGAGACTTCAGTTCAAATGAGTATGAGACTTGAGTATGATAACAATACTTTAAAAGTACAATATGTAACTTTCTGGATGTGGCATCTCCATGATTCCATGGAAATAGAAACACTCTTCTCAAGTTTTATGCCATACTGGAATATTGCTGCTAAAGGGGCAAAATTTCCATGGAAACAAGCAGGAGAAGGCCCTGCTCCAGACCAAATAAGAGTCAGGTTTATGGAGATGCAAATCTGTTCAAAGTAAGAGTGCATGTTTTTCAGTGCAGTAAACACAACCAAAATGAAAGAAAAACACACCTATATTTGGCTAAAACATTACCTACTGTGGCTTTAATGTACAAATACAGGTATTCAAGTAAATACAAAAATTGTAAACTTTAAGATTGAAACAAGCCAAAATCATGACTACTAAGAGATCTGGTTTCAAACTAGACTGAACAGTTTAAGTTAAAAATATAAAAACTTTTAGGCTCTGTAAAAATGAATGAAAGTGCTTTAATCAATTTTTACCTCTACTTCAACAATATCCACCTCAGCTCCCCACACAGCGGGAACACACACTACCGTCACTTGGGTGAAAGTTTAGCTCTGCAGCTGTATTGTGACGCAGTACTATTTCCCTTTTAGTATGACACCTATAAATTGCATTACATTAAAGGGCCCATATTATGCTGATCTATGATTTTCTGATCTATGTTATAATGTTGTTTCCTCATCAAAAACAGACCTGGAGTTGTGTTTTGTTTCATTCACACATGTTCAACACAGAAACCCTGCGTATTTAGGCTGAGTTCTTCTCTCAAACTGAAAACACTCTGTTCCACCTTGTGATGTCATGTGGTAATGCACTCCATACACCTTCATTTGGAATGGTAAAAGGACTAAAGGTAAAAGGAGCTGTTAACCTGAGAACTATGATGTCACAAGGTGGAACAGAGCATTTGGAGCTTTGGAGATGCACAAACATGTGTGAAGGTAACAAAACACAACTCCAGGTCTGTTTGTGATGAGGTAGCAACATTCTAACATGATGTAAAGATCCCAAGAGTCCATTTTGTGTAATACAGGACTTTTAACATCAACTGATATTATGACAACTATAATTATGCCTTATGCTAAGGAGTGCAATTTGCTAAAAAAAAAAAAAAAAAAAAACATTATCTAACAAGCAACATAACCGTTTTGTTGTGTTCTCAGAGTGGACATGGACTCCAGCGATGAGAGCGACATGGACGACGACCTGGAGCAGCCGACCGCCGTGAAGAGCAAACACCACGACCTGATGATGAAGAACGAAGGTCGGACCAAAGGGAGCTTCTTCAAACAGGCCAAGAAGTCCTACCCCATGTTCCCCACGCACGAGGAGAGGATCAAGTGGGACGAGTATGGAGAGATCATCAGGTACTAACAACTAGTGCTGTCACCGTACTTTCACACTATAAAAAATAAAATGATAATAAAAAATCTCTTTCTTGAGACAATAGAATTTGATTTTCAACATTATATCACAGTACTTTCTTTCTTAAATCAGAACAATTTGGGAAAAAATATCCAGGCACGATTTTCTGACAAGCATTCTGTTTAGGTTTACAAGTTTTGTTTTAATAATAGGAATTAACAAAAAGACTGGAATACCTGCTTTACGTACACTTCGGAACATGTTTGTGCAGGTCTAAACTACAGAGTTAGATGTTTTTATGCAGAATAAGACAAGAGATTTTGCTGTTTGTGGACGAAATTATGATACCGGTACTTTAAGAATTGCAGCCTTTACGATTTGCTTATTGCCTCCATTTAAGTTATGTTTTCAATTGTGATTAATCCCCTAAGCCCTAAGTCCTACTAAGTGTCCTCTACATAATCACACGGTACATAGGAACATAGTATAACATAGAAGTCCTACTACACTATGTCCTACAAAATCCTCAGGTACCAGGTAACAAAGGAACATTTTGGATATACTGTAGAGTTTTGGTGTAGGGAAACGCACAGAATTTCTTCTGGTTGTTTATTTTCTGAACACGTGGGATACTGTAGGCCCTAACCCACGTTAAAACAAAAGCCAAACAACAGTAGTTTCAACTCAGTAAAGCCAGTCTAAAAAAAAAAAGCAGTAACTGACAATTGAACTTTCACATCAACTTATCGGCATAGCAACAAAGCAACATTAACAACAACACAAACTGTTACAAGAGCAACAAACAGTGTCAAGTCTGAGTTAACACAAAATATCAGATCTTTATAATATTTAAAGAAAATTGTTTTTATTGCATTTCACTTTCACGGTCTACTTCCATCTCCCTGTGTTTTATTCAGAAAATAACTTTTCAAACTGCAAAGTGAAACAACACTGGACCGCCTAAACACAGCCAGTCAGAACGCTGCATGCAGCGCTTAGTTCTGGGTCGACAAGAAATAAAAATACAAGACTATTGTTGTTCTTAAAGTATACTCTTGGGGGGACAACACAAAATGTGCTAATTTACAAAAAAAAAAAGTCAGACACCCCAGTTTTAACCTGTTAACAGCTAACTTGAGTTCTAAGTACATTTTCTTCATCACTCGTGATGGTGATTGTTTACAGTTTGTATATTTAGTGCTAATCCTTATGGGAAAAAGGGTATATAGAAAAATGAGAATTTCTGGACACACCCTATCTAACAAAAAATATGTAAAAAAAAAAAAAAGGATTTCCAAGAAGGTAAAGACACAGCAGAGACTGGTTTAGTTTGATATAAAATGGACATTGAGGTAACTCCCCCTGGCTGTGTCCTGTTGCAGACTAGAGGATTTCCTTGTTCCAGAGCTTCAGGCTAATGAAGAGGAGAAGATCAAACTGGAGTCAGCTCTAACAAACGGAGCCAAGGAGCCCATGGACCAAGACCTGTCTGTGGTGCCCACCAAATGTGTGTCGAGCATCGAAAACCTGGAGATCAGGTCAGTGCTGCAAAGTCTGTACCAGGGCTGCACCATGAGGGAAAGTATGATGTGGAGGTTCAGTACAGCGATATCGCTGTTTTTGCAAAAATTTCCTATACTGTACAGTAATATATATATATATAAAACATTTTAAGTTACTTTAATAAAAAAAAAAACCTAACTGTACGTCACATGTAGAACTTTGGTGTTATTACCTGACATTCAGTTTGTTACTATAGTGATTATTGTGTTAGTCAATATTAAATTTTCAAGTAACACTGTGGCTTTATTTATTTTATTTTTTTAATATTTCTGAAAAGGACCATAAATTTGTGGAAAAGAACATCTGGCTGTGACTGTTTTCTTACGCCTCCCTCAGACTGCAGTGTGGGAGTGGTTTTGTTGTGGTGTGACAGTCGCACTCAGAGCGGTGCTGTGCTGCTGTCACCTTTGAAGCTGCACACACAAGACCACATATTCGCATGATAACTATTTATTAAGGGAAAAGGCTCCGGCCGGCTCCGGTGTAAGGCCAGAACTGACTCCCAACAGTATGAATCTGGAGCACCGCTGCACCTCTGCCTGCACTGCCAGACTGCATGGTGTGCAGTCTGCAGGAATTTCATAAAAAGTAATGAGAGAGCTCAATCAATGCACCCGAGCTGCACCGCGTGTAGTCTGAGGCCGGCATAACTGACATACAACATTATTCAGGCTCACATATGATATTAAAGCATACCTCATTAAAAACCACTCATCTCTCTCCTCCCCCTTCAGGGCCAGAGTGTCGTACATCGACTATGAGGGCCGCTCTGACGGAGACTCAATAAAGAAGATCATAAACCAGATGAAGCCTCGTCAGCTGGTGATCGTGCACGGCGCGCCTGAGGCCAGTCTGGACCTGGCTCAGTCCTGTAGGGCCTTCAGCAAGGACCTTAAAGTCTACACACCCAAGCTGCAGGAGACTATAGACGCCACCAGTGAGACGCACATCTACCAGGTCACGTAGACACGCTTTGTTTTCAAGGGAATTTGTGTAGTTAAAAAATATCAAGTCAAGTGTGTATTTAATGTTTTTCATGCGTCCATTCATCCATGTTTAAAGGGCCTGTACCTGATTTCAAACCATGAGCCAGGAACACCTTTTAGTAAGCCCC